>NC_045157.1:13515021-13862521 GCF_900700415.2 Clupea harengus | reverse complement strand
GCCTCCAGCAGAGCCCTGGGCCACACATCCATTCCCTCTGTTTGCCTCCCCCTGCACATCTCTCTCCCTCTCTCTCGCTCGTTCACTCTCTTTCTCGCTCATTTTTCAGGTCGCAACACACACTGCATTAATGCTCAGAGCTGACACCTATACACGCACACCCACATATACCTGTACACACACACACACACACACACACACACACACGTGCAAAGACAAACACACACATACAAACACATGAGCAATCACACACAAGAATATACACACAGACAAAAAGTACACACAAACACACTGTGGCCTTGTTACACACCCTTGGCAAGTAAGGGCTCGGGGTATTGGTGAGAGAGATGAGGTAGAGAAGCTGTGAGGGTGAAAGAGATGAAAAGATAGAGGGAGGGGCAGGAGGATTCTCAGGCTCTGGGGCACAGGTAGAAGAATGGGTCCAGGGACACGTTTCACACCAGAGGCACAAGTTTATCACCTCTGTCTGATGACCACAGCTAGCCAAGGCACAGGGAGAGAGAGAGAGAGGGAGGGAGGGATTTGTAGCAAGAAAGAGAGGGAGAGAGAGAGGGAGGGATGGGTAGCAAGGAAGAGAGGGAGGATGAGGGAGGGAGAGAGGGAGGGATGGGTAGCAAGGAAGAGAGGGATAGAGAGAGGGAGGGGTGGGTAGCAAGGAAAAGAGGGATGTGGAGGGAGAGGGATGGGTAGCAAGGTAGAGAGGGATGATGAGAGAGAGAGGGAGGGATGGGTAGCAAAGAAGAGAGGGATGTGGAGGGAGAGAGAGAGAGGGATGGTAGCAAGGAAGAGAGGGATGATGAGAGAGAGAGATGGATGTGTAGCAAGGAAGAGAGGGATGTGGAGGGAGAGAAAGAGAGACTGGGGCAGAGTGGTAAATGGAGAAGTGTGAGTAGGGCAGGGCTAAGCAGAGTAAATATAGACCTGAGAAAGATGGACAGACAGACAGACAGACAGACAGGTACATGTACATGTACATGTACAGACAGATTAATGGATGGAGAGAGAGAAGGAGAGACACAGACAGAGAAGAGAGAAGGAGAGACACAGACAGAGAGACTGACAGACAGAGAGAGAGAGTTGTGAGCCAGTTCTGATGTCCGCTCTTCCTAATTGACCCAGTTTCCTACGCTGACCCGTGGCCTTAGCACATGCCCGCTGGATTGCACTACCCGCTCCTGGCTGGGAACGAGGCGCCCCCTTGGCACTCAACCCATGGCAGTGGACGCAGACCTCCGGTGGATCATGTAGAGAGGACACTCTAAGCACCATGTCCCCGTCCACAACAATCCCCGGCCCTCACTCTCGCTCTCTCTGTGGCTCTCCCTTAACCACTCTCTCTCTTTCTCTCTCTCTCTTTCTTTCTTTTTTTTCTTTCTCTTTCTCTCTCTTTTCTTGTCATCTGCCTTTCTTCCATGCACTCTCTTCCTGCCTCTTTCACCCTATCTGCCCTGCTCCCTCTCTTCCCTATTGGCTGGTTTCTCCCTCCCTCCCTCCCTCCCTCCCTCCCTCCCCCTCCCTCTCCCTCTCCCTCCCTCTCCCTCTGCAGCTCTGCCCCCAGCTCTGGCTCTCTCTGTGTGGGCAGGAGGGGTGTGCAGGCTGGGCAGGAGCCTGGGGTGAGGGCCTGTCCCCTTGGCTCACCCCTCACTCACAGGCCGGGAAGAGTCACCTACAGAAGCACTGGCAGCCATGGTGTAATAAGGGTGTAATTACATGTTATTAACACAGCCTTCCCGCTTCCCCCCCTCTAAAACTAGTCACGGCCTCAATATAATGCACACTCTCAGATGTTCCTGCAAATGTGCAGGAGGCAAACACATTCATCGCTCTCTCCTACACACACACACACACACACACACACACACACACACACACACACAAACAATCCCATCATTACACATACCACTGTCATCAAATACTCATCTCTCACACACACACACACACACACACACGGTCATCCATGAGTTGGCAGTGGCTCGCCTCTAAGTCTGGTTGTGACCGTGCCCCCCTGTAACCCCCTGCCAGTGCCAGTGCTGTGGGGTGGTGGCAGGCAGCTGTACATACCAGCGCAGCTGAGTGGGCACCGGCGGGCAGCGGGCTGTTGGGCAGGCGCGCACGGACAGCTGGCATCGTAGTGCCAGCACAAGGGACCGGGCTGGCGATGGCGCCAGGTTTGGCGATGACCTGGGGCTGGGTCAGAGTCTGCTGGTTGCTGAGCAACGAGAGCCGCAGCGCCGGGAGACTTTTCTGTAGGGAGAAAAGGAAGAGGGAGGGAGGGAGGGACAGAGAGAGAGAAAGAAAGGATTGATAAAAGGATACAAAGAGATAGAGAGAAGAGAGTGGAGAGTGGATTTGATAATAAAATGTACTACTACTCTGCTACTTTCACTTTACGCATCAACATGACCTGTTAAGGTTTGTATTTGTGTTCATGAGACACAGGTTACTCTAATTGTTTCTAATTCTGAAAAGTACTTGTGTGTGTAAAACATTTCATGAGACTATTTAGAAGCATCAGTGTGTGTGTATAAATGTGAGTGAGTATGTGTTAGTGTGTGTGTGTGTGTGTGTGTATGAATGAGTGTAAGTCTGAGTGTGTGTATGAATGAGTGTAAGTCAAAGTGTGTGTGTGTGTGGGGGTGGGGGATGTGCTGCTGATGTGACTCTCATCTGGGTTGGCTGGATAAGCCCTACAGGGGAAGTCAGGCACTGCTTCAGGCCTCTCTGTCACACACACTCTGGAGTCAGGCCAGGGGAGCAGCAAACATGACACACACTCATACACACACCCCTTATTCATGTCTTCAGTAAAAACACAGATGCATCACCACAAACGCATCACCAACCTTGAGGAAAGGGACCAGGTAGGGCTGAGGTGACGACTTGAGTTCTGTCTGCAATCGATTGGTGAACTCCTCTGGCTCAATCTTGGCATCCTGAAGCGGAGGAAAAACAAAAAAAAGGTGAAGAAAAAGGGAATCAACCACAGTTTGATATAAAGATTTAGACATGGTTAACGATTAATAACAAATTACACAGACAATATGACATTTTGCTAGTTGAAAATTAAAGCCACGTGTATAAGGAAGAAATACACAAACAAATTGTTTGTGTGTTTTATGCTGCCACCTACAGCTGACAAGATGGTATTACATTACAGGGCTACTTCAACCCCTTCAAACGCTGAACAGTCTATTGCCAGAGTTAAAACCCTTATGGGTATGTGGACCCATTTATGTCCACTACAAAACTTTCTTTCTTTCTCACACACACACACACACACACACACACACACACACACACACACACACACACACACACACACACACACACACACACACACACACACACACACACACACACACAATTATCTATTGGCTACTATCCAACATGGCTGCCAGTCAATTCTCAGCGCTGAACTCACCAGCAGGTCCTGGACCAGTGCCTTCACGTTGCGAGACGTCTCCGGGGAGGGGGAATTATGGGATGCCAGTTTGATGAGCGTGGCCAGGAAGTTCTTGCACTTCTTCACGTTCTCCTGCATCTCCTAGGGACGCACAGAGAACAAGGGAGGAAGGTGAGATTTGGCAGGGACATGTTGGGACCAGTCAGGTGCTGGTTAAGAGTGTGGTGCATGGATGAAGGTTAACAACACAAAACAAAAAAAAGGTTTGATCTGAGACTGAACCATTATTAGTTCGAAACAGCACCTTTTAGGGATCTAAACAGAACCGCTCAAGGTTCTGCTATACCTTTAAAAGGGCCTAAAGATAACTTTGAAGAGGCCTTAACAGAACCTTTAAGGGCTCTGAGAGGAACCTTTAAGTATTCTGCTACGAGGATGAGCCAGTGCAGGCCTTGGGGTGTCTCAGTGAGGCCGCACTGAGAGATGTGAAATGACAGCACCCATCAGCAATCATCTCTGCTCTCCCATAATGGCTCCCATGTGTTTTGTCATGTTGGCTTTAATTAGTTTAATGCTAAATGTTAATGTAATTAGGGTTCCTGACACACAAACAATATGTTTGGTGGGGCTACACGCGGAACACTGTGATCATGTTTTCTATCTTTCTCAGGCATATAAACCCTAATGAGGGTTTGGGTGTGTGTGTGTGTGTGTGTGTTTTTCTAGGCTGGGTGCGTGCCTTTGGAAGCACTACTGAGCTTTATGCCAACACGGGGCATGTCTCCGCGGTAACATGCCCACAGCAGGACAAGGCCTGGGGCTGCTATGTGTGTGTGGGGGGGTTTCTGCCCAGCCTTGGTGGGTGGGTGGGTGGGTGAGTGTATGTGTGTGTGTGTGTGTGTGTGTGTAAGATGACAGATTAACAGTGTGAGGAGAGAAAAAGCAAATAAGGAGAAAGTAAGAGAGTGAAAGAAAAAGAGCTAAAGCAGAACATAAAGAAAGACATGAATAGGGACAGGAGGAATGAAAAGGGAAAGAGGGAGAGACAGGAAAAAAAGGAAGTGATAAATAGACAGGAAGAGAGAGAGAGACAGCAAGAGAAGCCAAGAGAGAGAGAGAAAGAGAGAGAAAGAGAGAGAGATGCTGCCCCCGTCCATGCCCAGCTGCGTGAGTGCGGGCATGGCCGTGACAAAGCCAGCCTGCTGGCAGCTGTGACAGCACCCGCCGCCAGCGGAGCAGAGAGAGAGAGAGAGAGAGAGAGAGAGAGAGAGAGAGAGAGAGAGAGAGAGAGAGAGAGTGTGTGAGAGTGAGATAGAGAGAGCGAGGGAGCGAGTGAGAGAGAGAGAGAGAGAGTGAGAGTGAGAGAGAGCGAGGGAGTGAGTGAGAGAGAGAAAGAAAAGAGAGCACATGTAAAAGTGAAAAAAATGAGAAGAAAGACAGAGAGAAAGCATTTTTATAAAAAAAAAGAAAAAGAAAAAAAAGAACAGAGTAGAAACCTGCGAGATGACGGAGACTCCGGGGGCAGGCGTAGGGGCGGTGGCCGTGGCCGGAGTGGTGCTGGGGGGGGCGGGCTGGGGGGACAGCACTGCCGGAGGTATCTGCTGCTGCGGAGCTGGAGCAGTCACCGCCACCACCGCCGGGGCCTTCTGGGCGAGAGACAAACAGGACGTGACGTGTGGCTCGCAGCAAGGCCACGGAGAACAGGAGGGGAGCGCGCGGGGGGCTGCTGTCACATCGCGTGTCCCCAGCGCAGCGGACGCCACTCCGCAGAAGGGTGTGTGTGAGTGTGTGTGTGTGTTTAAACGGGGCTGAGGTCTGACATAGGGCATCTCAGATTCATGATGGCATACCTCACATAAACACACACACACACACACACACACACACACACACACACACACACACACACACACACACACACACACACACACACACACACACACAGGCCCCCCTCCTATTCTCCACAGTGACAGCTTGCACACACCTGACATTCATGACATGCAAAAGGCTGGTAAAAACATCACATTGATGATACTGCACACAGCTCAAATCTCAGCATTTATGGGGGTGCATTACAGATGTGATAATCCAAACAGATGTTTTATGTGTGACTACCAACAGCGCTCCTGCAAGGTGACACATTTGGCATGTCTGCAATCTACATCAAGCAAATGGTCAGTACACAGCACACAACACAGGTTAACACAGCTAATACATTCAAAAACAAGTACGGTTGACTGTCATTCTTATTAAGGTTTAGTGAGGTTTAGCACAGTTACACTGAGAGACTGGAGGGACACAGGCAGAAAATCGAATTGAGGGTGAATTTGGAGTCGTGCATGGGTTACAAGCAGAACAACAGAAGAGGGGATTGTGAGGAGGAGGGAAATTATACAAGTGGATGGGGCTGGGATGGGAATCAAAGAGGGGATGTCTGGAAATGGACAAGGTGAATGAAGGTTGGAGTTTCTTTAAGCAGAAATACAGGACTTATTTTGAATTAATTTCATGGAGAGATCATAATATCACTGTTAATAACTCTGTGTGCTGCTGTAAACTCAACATGCAATGTGACAAAGCATTTACTGAAGCTGATTTCTGGGAGCTGAATGGGTTTCTGCAAGTGACTCAGAAATCATGCAACTACAACTCTATGCCAGATGAAGATGGATGACTGAAGGTTATGGCAGGATGTCAGGGTTAACTGAAAAGGTTATTAGAGTTGGCCTGCACTGTGAGATGTTAGAAAAGGTCAGCGAGACGCCTAAAATTAGGAAAGGTTGTGAGACATTATGAGGGGCAATGAAGCTGGGTCAGAGGGTCAAGTGGGTCGGGGGTCACAGGGGGTCACGAGGGGGTCAGAGCAGATGAGAGGAGAGCTGGGGTTTCTGCAGCACCTTGGTCTGGACAACAGGGCCTGGACGGATGGCTTGAGTGGTCACGGGAGACTGCAGGAGAGAGAGAAAAAGGGGGGGGGGGGGGGGGTTGGAGAGCAAAGGGAAAAAAATGGGAGGGAGAGATAGGAAATGAGAAAGAGAAGAGGGGAAAACAACAGGGGGAGAAGAGTCAGTGCATCGGCAACACAGGTGCAGTCGCAGGCAAACAGGAGGCCATCAACAGGAGCAACAGGACAGCAGGAACTCATTCAGTACGTTCACATGGGGAGACAGGAGCTCATTCACTACGTTCACATGGGGTAACCTTTAAACAGGACATAACCTCATATGCCACCATGATGGAGAACTACTGCAGTTCTACACGTATACTTCACAATACGCTTCGCTTAGATGAGATGACTTTTGATGATTATGACATCTTGAGGAACTGGAACTGGAACAGGAACAGGAACTGAAATAACACGTATGTCCACATTGTGCCATGCAAGAACATCAACTTTGCATAGAACAATACGAACTGCATGCAAACCTTGCTGATAAGTTGGGTTCCAACATTAGGAAAATGTTATGAAAAGTAGTTGCTGGTCAAATTCATGAAAACAATTATTTATATCATACCCATATCATACAGACACCCCTATTTCTGCACTGAAACAGCGGTGAAGCCTTAAAAAACAGGTAAAGGTTATAAAAAGAGAGTCAAAATAATCAGATTCTCCCAAATTACACTTTTGGGAGTACAGCTAGAAGGCACAAGAATGAACTACAAAGGCAGTGATGAGCACTGAAGGAAACAGGGGAGGCATTCCTCAGTCAATGCTGATCATTGTGGACTCCAGAGATGCAGCTCAAGGCATAACAAACAGCCTCCATTTGCCCTCCAGTCCAATCACACACCTACGGTGGAGAGAGGGAAGGCACCGGTGCAGCGGCACACACACTGGAATCCACACAGCCGGGGCAGCTATGTGGACATGCCCTCTGCGTGCCACCCTGGCATTATGCCTTGTGTTCACACACACACACACACACACACACACACACACACACACACACACACACACACACACACACACACACACACACCCCCTATCCCCACTGTCCTGACCATCATCACAGCAAGAGGACGGGGGGTACGGGGTGGGAGGGGTGTCTGTCGCTCCCCTCAGCAGCTGTGCGTCCTGGGGGGCAGGAGGGGAGACAGGGGTGGTGATGGGGGGGTGGGGGTGATACCGGAGAGCCTGGAAGCCATGCAGGAGAGTTGGGGGGGTAGAGAGTGGGTGGGGTGGGGATCTTGAAGGCTTCGACCCCCCCCAGCAATGCTGTGGCAATCTGCCACGCGACGAGGGGCACTAATGGTTGTTAGCTTTTTAAAACAATCAGGCAGCTGGATGGTGAATGATTTAACACGGGTGGAAGGAACCGAGGGAGGACTTCCTCGCTCTTCCTCTTCCTCTCCCCTCCCAGGTCTCCTTCTCTTTGCCCGTCCCCATCCAGTGTGTGAGTGAGTGGCAGGCGCGGCCCAGATAGACACTGGGAATAAGGCTCATTTCCATATGTGTCAAGGGTATCTTCTCTAAACACCACAATTACCCCACAATGCAGAGTCAAGCTGTAAATAATTACTGACACAAGCCTTAATCAAGGATGCTGCCTGCCAATAGCTCGAAGAGCAGACAGAGCCTGGGGAAGATGGAAGATGACCCGAGATCTTAAATTAGTGTTATTGTAGGATTCATCCTAAAACACTCTCTATAATCCACTTCCAATTGATGTGGTGATTCAATTATATGGGGAAACAATCTATTATTTTGACTGTTAATTATTAGCTTGACATCAGACCATATGCAATACCTTGGTAAACAGTAATGGGTGTCTACAATTGTTGTAACAGTGCTAGGACTCCACCTAGTGGCAGTAGAGCACACTGTATAGTGTATGTGCCAAGGGCCCCAACATAGGGTCGTCGCTACCACTTGGGAGGGCAAATGTTCACTTTATGTATACCCAATGGAAGGTCTACTTATGGGGCTGTAAAATCATAAACCTACCAGATCCAAGTTGCAAAAATATACTCCAGATACACATAGCTTTCAGATCAATATAGTGAGACATGCCACTCATACCCAAATCAGCTTGTGTTCTACAGTGGCTCTGGGTGAGAGACATGCCACTCATACCCAAATCAGCCCGTGTTCTGCCCGGGCCGAGTGGTGCTCCGAGAAGCTGGGTCAAATAACCTAGGTCATCCCTTTCATACTACAGAAATCAACACAGGTTCAACCCTGGTCGAACATCAGCAAGAGAGGAGAGGGGCAAGAGAGACTGATCTCACCTTTCAGATGAAGGGACAGCACTCTTCTTGAAATTAAACCTATGAAATGCCTCACTACTAGATCCCTACTTCCACTCAGAGATGAGCAGCAATAAGTCAATGTCATCTCTGTACATCTCAATGTCACCTCTGTGTCATCTCTGTACATAGTTGCCCCATAAAACAGCTACACAGAGCCAGTGAAGCTCCTCTCAACACAATACACAGTAGCACTGTTTGACAATAACCAGAGCTCTGTTGCACCCTTGTGGTGAACACAGACAATGACAAGTCCACATGTACTTACCTATGTAAGCATAGGTATAAAATAAAACTGAAACAAATGAGAAATTATACTTATTAATTAAAGAATTAAAACGGTTTGACTAGAATCAAAATAAGTTGTGTGCATACAGCAACATTTATCTAAAGCAATCATTTCATTTCAATCATGTGCAATGGTTGTTTGGCAAATTGCTGAATTGGGAAGCAGGTTATAGGTTAAAGTTTCTCCCATACTATGGGCTTCACAGAACATCAAAATTCTCTTCAGCCCTCCAAAGCCAAACACTAACCACACCCTTTCCTGCTCATGACAGTGACCACCACAACTGTTGCCACATACGGCACATGACTATCCACATCCTCCTTTCTTAGTAATATAGTGGTCTGAATATGGACACCAACATCTCTCACAGGAAATTCAGCATTGATGGATGAACTACAAGAGGGACCAGCTGACCTTAGTCGAAGTAGCAACCCAATGTGCCTCCATCTGGCCATGCGGTGGTAGTGCGGGGTTAGAGGAAGCTCGTGGTGGGTTTTACCGGATTGTTCACATCTGAGAGGACTGGCTCATGCCGCACTCTCTTTCTTAATCTCAATTTAATCTCAAAGACACGAACAAGCACAGACCACACACTGGTGTGCTTCATTAGATTGTACCCCTTAAATCAACTGAACAAGGCACACTCAATCACAAACCCTTTCAGCTCTTACCATTGGCTTCCTGGAGTTGCCAGGGACAACATCAACTTCATGTCTTCTATTCCGAACAACCCAAAGAACTCTAAATGAACTTCCTCATCCACTGTCTGCCAATAACGTACCATAACACCAGCCATAACCAGCACATGAACGTTGCCTGTTCCACGTTTCTCCCTCAATTTACTCTCCTCGTTTCCTAAGAGTGGCCCAACTTCATCCACTGTCTGTCTTCAAGGCAAAACAAAGGATCAAACTTTTCCACAAACCTCCTAAGAATGTTTTGAAAACTGGCTTTTCCTCAGCTTTTTGTATTAGCTTGTGTTTTCTGCATAAACACAAATTCCAATTTCCTTTACTTCCTGCAGTTATCTTTATTTACACAAAATGGACATCTTGTCCTATGGGTCTTAAGGTCAAAGCTGCCACCTTTAAATGGCTATTTCCTGGTATTTCTGGGTATGTTACTTCAGTCATACTACACACATTTTAAAACAACTTCACCATTTTTTTTATGTAGATTCAGTTACGTAATTGGATTGAATGCTATTTTTCATATCGTATTCTTTCACAATCACAAAAGCACCTTTGCCGTACTTTAAGCCAGTGATCATGAAGAGAGCTACATCTAACAGACAATTAAGCAGGATCATTCTAAATACATTTTAGTCTAAACTCAGTAATTAAGCATTTAAAAACACCTCATTCCATGGATAGGGTCAGGTCACTGCCTCATTTATCCCAGAGGAGCGGAGATAACCACAGGTGGATGATCGCTAAACCAACATGATGAATATTCATCTCTCAGGTGACAGTGATGAAAGACCCCCTAACAGGTAGGCTGTGATAAGCGCACCTCTATGCAATATTAACGAGCTCATTACCCAAGGCAAACCTGGTGACTGTGCCAGCCATTAAGAAAATGGTAATATAAATCAGACTATTTTACTCGTAGATGAGGTTGTGGAGTAAAATAATATGAAATGAATATGATTATTAAACACCTGTGGTGTCTAACTCACTCGACCAGCACAGCCCAACGTGTGTGTAAAATGAGACTACATACTGGTGGTGTCAATCAGAGATTGATTACATCGAGAGATGGTCTACTCCAGGTAAAGCATCTGACTTTCCTGATAACTAAGATGTCAGTTCATTCTAGAAAACTCAAGGCTGCAACAGGGAATTTCAAAGCTTGGTATTTTTCGTTTTGGGATTATGTGAAACTGAAAAAGGGACATGAGAAATGGAAATGCATCCTGACATTAAACATTAAAACATACAACACATTGTAATTTTCTGGGAGAGAAATATATTCAAATTGGGTTCTATTTCAGTACCAAAACAAATGGCTATTCCATTGACACACACAATTTTGGTCTGGATCACTCAACCAACCTGCAAAACAAACACACAAACACTTCACCCTGTCTCACCTGGGGCGTGGTGACTCTGAAGGTGGCCCCAGCAGTGGGGGTAGCAGGTCGCGGTGAGATGGTACTCTGGGCCTGAGCCTGAGCCTGGGCCTGGGCCTGGGCCTGGGCCTGGGCCTGCGCCAGAGCCTGCTGAGGCACCATCACCAGCTGGCCCATCTCCGTCCGCACCAGAACCATGCCTACAACACAACACAACGCAACACACACACACACACACACACATAGTGGTTAGTCACAGCACAGTCACGTGGCTCAGAAACACACACTATAAAGTCATACACAGCAGTCATACAAAGACTAACACAGGCGGGCAGAACGCATCAGTGGAAGATAGGTTCACACATGGATCACAGAAGTATTATTTATCATATTGTACATATTATGTATATACACACATATTTACATACATACATAAAGATTCTGTTCCTGGTTAATAACTGTTAACCATGACTGAAAAAATGTGTCATATACCTACCATATATCAAACATATCAGAAAGGAGGACAGAATAAAGAAAGCTCAAAACCCTCCATGCCTTTAGGCTACAGTATGAGATGATAGTCTCACATTCAGGGTATTTCAAAACTGGCATCGTGAAGTCATAACACACTGCTGGGATTATCGACATGCGTTTCAAACAATCAGTATCTATCAGTTGGAAACACAGACTGGTACACAGTTGGGGACAGAGACCATGACATTTTCATCTGCTCAGAAGCAGAGCCCAAGCCTCACAGTATGACACGGCTTGGCTGTGTGAATATGGTGAATGCATGCGGAAACACAGGCACAGCAGAAAGCAGAAGAGTAAAATACCTTCATGTGAGGAGAACAAAAACGGCACAAAATAATCAACACCACAATGACACAAGTCATAAACACCACATGAGCCACACACAAAACACGCATTGTGCAAGTCATAAACAACACACAATGTTCAGAACATAAACAACACACCAGTCACACACAAAGGTCAGAGGTGGCAGACTAAATAAAGCAGTGACTTCATGCACATAATTACAAGGCCTTAAGCAGTCACAAAACTATGCATGAGAACTTCTAGCAGCAACTGATGGAGGAGAACCAGGTTGTGCAATTTAGGCCTGAGAGACTAGATGGCAGTGCTGTCAAGCAAAACAACTGAGAGCAGGCACTACAGTGTGGACGTACAGAGGCTTCACACCAGAGCACACACTAAAAATCCACAGGAAGAGGGGGGTGTCCCTTCTGCAAATCACCAAGAACAAGAACTCAGAGCATCTAAGCATTTTCGGTCAGTGTGTTTGGTCCAACCGACATGCTGACAATGTCTAGGGTATAAAACTGAAAATGGGCCAGACGTTTACACACCGTTTTAATTCAATGCTTAAAGAACCAGGGTATTCACAGCCAGACCACACAGTAGCTTGCTTCCAATAATCTTTAAAATAAGCCAAGCAGGTTTCGGCTTGGTCAGAACCTGGATGGGACACTTTCGGGGGGAAACGACTGTTGCTATAGGAGTAGGCATTACAGACCTGTAGAACCCACTCAAATCATGGTGATCCAATGTCCTTCCGAGGAAAAACGGTCCAGTTTTATGACTGTAACCAACCCCGAGATGCCCATCTCAAAGAGAGCGGTAGTCTATCCAATTTTACTCAAACACAATTAGGTGGGGGCTCATGTAATTTTCCCTACGGGATTACTACTCGGCAAATGTCATGATTGCTCACCTGCCCACAGTGGGCTCATCATTCAGGAAGGTGCTCCACATTGGTGGTGCTGGGACCAGTCCAGTACAGTATGAGGGCGTGAAGTATCTACGAGGCACCGTACGTGCAACCGTTGGCCTTTTCATGGTAAGTCATCACACCATGTGGCATTCAAGCCAAAGATTATGTCCGGTCTGCACATATTCTTTCATCATGTGCTGTCTTATGCTAGCTCCTCTGAGGTGTGATGGAGATGTTGGGTTTGAAGCTGTGGCACTGAGTGGCCATGAAAAGGCTCACACACCTGGTGCACTCACCGAGGCGCTATCACACAAGGCGCTGTCAGCTGCTCGATTTGAATGCTACACAGCAAGTGAGGTGTTGACAGGTTGCTTTTGTCGCAGGGTGAGCCTATCCGCTTTCCTGAATAACATGCATATGCGTATGATTGGCTTCAGTGACAAGTGCTGGTCTGCACAGCCTCTGTAGGCCATTTTGAGCATGGGTTGGCCTAATAGGCCAGGCCTATACACGTAAAAAAAAAGTGATCTGAACTAAATTATGCACATTTATCAAAGTGGCTTAATGAAAGAGAAAACACAGAAGCTCACACACCAACACCATCATCATCACCACCACCACCACCACCACCACTGATGAGATCATTTCACATTTCAAACATGTTTTGTCCTACTCACATATAAAATGATCATAGCTAAACTAAACTATGCAGCTATTAGGGTGGCTAACTGAAACAGAAAACACACCCACAAACAAACACAAACAATAGACCTTTAAAATGTTCAAAGTGAGGAATTGTCTTTGTGTAGGGTAATTATCTCAATAGGCTAGGTTTTGTCTGTGTGGTGGGGTGTGCCAGCTGCTGAAATGTACTCTCCAAAGCTATAAGTGAGTAATGGAGCACTGGAACATTTTCATTTCATCAGTGTGAACATTTGAACAAAGTGTATGCTGTAATTTCAACCACACATTTTCTAAATTTCTTATTCATTTTGCAGGCTTTTTTAGGAGTTCAAGAGAGCATCTTATCTGCATGTTATTTTACTTGTTTACTATTTTTTTTAAACAATGCTAAGCTATGTAAAGCCAGTACAGGTGTAGAAAAAACCCCACTAGATGCAAATGACTGGCTGACCTCTGATGATGATCAATGTGACATGAAGAAGGCCAAACACATTAACAAGTGACATGCAAATCTGTCTGACAGTTAAGAGACGCTGCACATGTTGGTGTGCTATGCCTAGATACACCAAAGCATATGCATAGGACATCTGGCTGGGCAGCAGCATAGGCTATCTGCATGTCCATAGTATTCCAGTCTCAGAGCTTCACTTGAAGAACACCTAAAAGGAAATTCAAATAAAGTCGGCGGGCGATTCCACAAAGCCCTTCCAGTAGCAGAAGTTGCCTTCCTGACATCTTTTAGAAAGACACAGAAGTAAAAACCAACACACTACTACAAGTATTAAAGAAAAAGATTTTACAAGCAAGTCCACTTGCAATTAACAGTGTCATTAGCATTAGCTCTCCAGGTCATGAGTGTGAGGCCGAAGAACAGAAGCAGTTTCACCACTGGTTCATGGCAGAGGACTGGTAGAACACTGGAGTAGAATGTCGAGTTAGAGCAGGCCTGTTAGCTACTTTTCATCCAACACACCAGCTGGTGTGTATTTGGCTCAAATGAAAGCTCCCCTTGATTTTTAGAGTTGCACTCTCCCTATTGAATTAAACTTGCACAAATGGGCTGTGCACCACCACCACCACGACACCACATGCAAAACTCACACCAGTAGGAAGCATCACCAACGGACCAAAGAGCACAAATATGTGCCCTCAAGAACAAAACTGGCCAACTCTGAAACTCAGCTGGCTTTTTGTTGGCACACAAATGTCAACTTCCCATAAGCTGTGAATGGAACAGGCTTTGCCAGGTGCAGTTGCAATAATTACTGGTGCTTGGGTCTTTTGAAAATTCCCGTTTTCACTTCACTTTCCAGACATGATCACAATGTGGGGAAAAAAGAGGGGTGTAAAAATACGAAGTGCGATCAAAAAGTTCAGAGACTGCACCTACAAAAAAGCAAAAACCGTACACGATTTGAATTTGGCCACCATCTCCAGGTAGTGCATGTTGTCATGATGGAGTACCCAAATGCCAGCGCGCCCCAGTTTAAGTCATTAGCTCGAATGTTGTCCTTCAGATGCCTCAGAACATTATAGCAGAACTCAGCGTTGACAGTCTGACCCTGAGGGACACGCAAATTACCTGAACTGTGTGACGCACTGCCATTTGGGTGCTCCATCGTGACGTGTACGTTTTTAAAACACGATTGTCGCTCCCCACCACCCCGATTTGGCTCCCTGCGACTTCTTCCTGAATCTCAAGCTGATGGGATGCGTCCTGACACCGTGGAGGAGATCCAAAGCGCATCGCAGATGGTGCTGGACGCGCTTAGAACGGGACTTCCAAGGAGCACTAGGAGCTGAGGTTTGCTGCACAAGGTGACTTCTCAAAGGAGACAACCTCAAAGCAATGACATTTTTTTGCTTTTTATGGGCGCAGTCTCTGAACTTTTTGATCACAAGTACATAAATTCAAAAGGCAAAAATACACTTTGACTGACGCATCATTTGCAAAAAAAACTAGTCAAGACCATTTAGCAGAAATGGATCAAAGTATTTTGATTGGCTTTTAGTACATACTGAGACAGTGTAAAAAGCACTGCTGGACAGAGTTTTACTGTGCACTTGGTCGAAATTAAAAGATTTACTAGGACTCACGAAAGCCACAAGGACACAGAGACGCTAAGTTTGAATATAGAGGCAACTGGATCTTTGTGATAATGTCTCCCATAATAGCCTACGTATACTTCCAGATGCTGCGACCTTAAAGGAGCTCCAATGGGTGACAACACAGTGGAGTTTCATTACCTGTTCTTTAAAAGTTCTTTAAAAGCTCTAGGTTGTCCTGGTTGCCTTTTTGAGCACTGGTGTGCCTTTTCCTCGGATCTTTCCCTTCATGTGCATCAGTTAAGAAATAATATGTACTTTTAGACACCTTGGCGTAATTTTTCCTTTGGTTGCAGACAAAATACGCCGTCTCTACAAGGTGCCAAATCGCCAGGGCTTTTGAGATCATCTTGTCTCCTGGCCCAAGCAAGACAAGACAAGCCTGTTAATGATGACACAGTAAGAATTAAGTATCATTTAAAGAAATGATTGCCCACTGTTTGTATCCTCATTGTAGGCATCCACATGTCAATGTGCATGGTTTTGCACAACACCTGTTGCCAATGATTGTAGGATGTGTTCACGTGAGATCTGAGAAGATGCGAGTTCAAGAACACTGAGACAAAGCCAGCATGACATACAATGTTCCTAGCAAACAGGACTGCATCCTCTATCCCATAATATAAGCCAAACCTCAGAAGTCCCTCTCCATGGCCTGCTGAGTAATAGCGTGCAAAAGCCAACAAGTGGATGATTGAAAAGGGAACCTTGCCATTTAACCAACCAAGGATCACAAGGCGACATTATGCTATTTTTCCAAAAGCACTGCTTAAACATCAGACAAGGAGAATGGCTTCCCCGCTGTACATCATTGAATTGCTTAATTATTCTGACAATGGCAAAAAAAATAAGATTAACATACTACTGTTCATTCATAAATCTCCCATTATGACAATGTTTCAGTGGGTTTTCAAAAGATTTTTTTTTTTTTATTAAAATGCAATAAAAAAAAACAGTAGCGAAGCCACATGTCAGTTACCACAGTCCTGCAGTTTTTAGAAATGCTTGAAGTCAGAACTCTGAGCCGTGTCTCGATGTCTAATGGAGGTGGTGACTGTGTGTGCAGGAGTCACTGGAATTATTTCCTTCACCTGATCAATGACTCACCTTTCTAGTTTCAGAATTAGTAGTACTTCACCACTTCATATCACAATTACAGGCCTTACTGAGCTCCGGTCACTGGCTATCAACTTACCTACACTTTCTAATTGGTTCAAGACCGAGGCTTGCTAAAAAGTCTAAAAGGCCATAACTACAATGCTGTCAAGTCTATTCAATGAGCATGGCTGACAACCTAAACGCATTAACCAAAGATGGTGCTGAAATAAAAGGAAACTCCTGAAATGATTCATGACCGATGATATAGACTCAGATTCAAATATAAAGTTTGGACTGGTGTGTAACATTTTCTACCCATGGATCCAAGCAATATGTAAGTAGGCGCCTCTTCACACAAGATGCCACCAAAAGGTTCCTGCATGTTCGTATGCATTCACAGATCATTAATTTAGCTTGTGCTATACAGCAATGCTCGTAAACGTGTGTGACATATCTAAGCAATGTAAACCAAACAATATAATATCTAAAACGCCCCTTAAGAGTTGTTTGCATATCTCTAATTAGTGTTGCACTTTGTTAATATATAGTTTCTGATCTGTTACCAGTGCAATAAATGAGAAGTGGGCACTACTGTAAAACAACATATAGAACTTTCAGCAGTTCAGCAGAAACAAGTGAGTGTTGGACTACTGAACCACTTTGTTAAAGTGAGTTTTAGGTGAGAAGACATCACACATCGAACATTTACTATATTTTTGAAAAAAAAGTTGATTTTACTGAAGTTTAACGCAACCCACCATATGCAATACCATTGATAATGCAAAGTCTGGTCAATGTAATGCAATGGTCTATGACCGTTATAATTAGACAGACTCATGTTTACACATCAACACACAAGCCTAGAAAATACATTTTCATTGGCAGAGATGCATAACTGAATTATTCCTTCAGATAACTCAGTTATGAGGCAGACATTGTACATACAAGCCTAAGATTTAATCACTCATACCTTGAGGGATGGTGAACCCTGGTGGTAGCTGTATGGTAGTTTGCTGCTGAGGCGGTCTGACAATCAGCTGAGGTCCCACGATTCTCTGAGGCGCAGCGAGTCCTGGGCGAAGTTGTGGCTGAGTAGAAGTTGCTACGGCTGGAGCGGAGGACACCGCTGCAGGCCGTATCATTCCAACAGTTGTGGTTGTCGGTTGTTGCCCAACTATATTGACAGTGGGCTTTGCAACGGCGGTGAGAGTAACGGGACTGCTAGCTGCAGGTAACGTTACAGTGTTGGTGGTCTGCTGCTGGCTGATCACCGTGTTGACAGAGGGAGATGGCACCGTACTTATCACAGAATTTACAGTGCCAGGCTGACTCTGAATGATGTTTTTTGCCTGTACGGGTAAATCCGTCTTCGCTGAAGTAGCATCACCGCTTTTGCTATGGTTAACTTGTGGAGTTGCTGCAGCACTGACCGGTCCTATTCGCGCGCCTTGCTGGACCAACGCCGACACAGTCGTGCCATTTCCATTTTGCGCGATGCTGGCGACTATATGATTCGGAAGTCTGTGCAGAGCAATAGTTGGAGTCCCGCGATCCAGAGGGATAGCAGGCTGTGTTGTAGAAACATTGGAGGGAGACAACGGTGAAGTCGTGTTGTTCGCGGCACTTGTATTGCTAGCCATGGTGTTATTAGCTGCCGTCGAGACAGAGCCAGAGGCAGCGGCATTTGGGGACTTCATTGACGTTACGGCTCCCCCGTCGCCGTTCAGACTCTGCGCGGCTGCAGTCCTTCGGGTTGACATAGAGTATGTTTTAAGTGTAGGGGTTCCAGCTGATGCTTCAATTGGCGTCGGAGCCGAACCTCTGCTAGCAGGGTTGATGCTGACCAGCGGAGATGGCAAAGTTACCCCATCAGATGCAGACAGTGTTGTGATGTTAGATGATCCATGTGATTGCAAACCGCTAGTACTAGCACTCACCACAGTCCCTGAAGTGGTGGAGGGTTCCTCGAAGGTCGCAATGGAGCTCACTGAAGACGATATTACAGTTTTATCTGAGCTAATTTCTTTTGAGTTGTTCTCCGGATTCATCTCAGCTTTATGTTGCCCTTGTTGTTGTTGCTGCTCTGATGGAGTGCCCACTTGGGCAGGTAGCGTTCTCCCCAAGTGGTGATTTGCATTAGTTGTTGACCCACCACTTCTGTTTTCCGAATGTGGAGCTGCAGGATTGCTTTGGCCGACAAGCTGCGACTCCAAAGAACCCACTAGGTCGCTAACTGCTTTCTCGTCCACCTCGGAGAACAGCATATCTTCCAGAGGGTCGGAGGCACCCGCCATCTTTGATCTGAAATAAGCAATTGTAAAGCAAAGCAATGCGCAGTCGTGTTACTAGGCATTGTGGGAATGACTCTGACGTCAGACCGCCAAAATTACGTTTTGAATCCATTTTATTTCCCATGATGTGATGCCTTATTGTTATCAAGGAATTGTTGATCTCTCACTCAGATGAACTTCCGCATAGACCAAGATATAGGCCTTGTCCTGTTATACTTACAAACCTTTTGCAAGTGGAATAGTATGTAATTTAGGTTTTCTTCTAGAACATGTTGTGTTATTATGTGATAACATTATGTTTAAATAGATTCACTTATGCATCTTAATAATTTAGCATATGCAATTAAATGTTTGCATTTCATAAAATTAACCTAATGAAGAATACTAAACTGGAGCCCCTACACGATTGTACCCAGCAGGGGGTAGCATTTGGCTATTTGAGTTGCATATCATCTGCAGTAGGCCTAATAAAACCGTCTGAAATAAAGCATTACAGCTGAGGCTCAGGTACTCATGCTGAGAAACAATATATATATATATATATATATATATTTTAATCAAACATGTTCAAACTATCAAAAATAAATTATTTTATAACCATGTTTATCATTTTGGTACACCCAATTTTATCAATAAAGTATTTTTCTCTCGTCTAGATTCTTGTTCTCTAACTTTGTTTAAAAGAAGGAATCCTGCAAAAAGAATTCTGTATTTATACAGTCTACAAGCTCTTTTAAAAAGAAAAATGTTATTTTGTTTTTTAAATAGAAAAACTGTTGTGATCTATTTTTATTACGCGATTAAAGCAAAGATTAAAATATAGCAAATCATGACGAAAATAACATGTTATTTGGGTACAATTTAATTTATGCTCTAATTCATGAAACGTGACGTTATAAGTATTATAGCCTACGAATTAGGCGTGTATATATATATATATATATATATATATATATATATATATATACACGCCTAATTCGTATGTATATTCGTATATAGCCTATGAATTAGGCGCAAGCAACAACTAAAGGCTTTTATACTTGCATTAGCCTACATTTATTCCCATTTTTCAAACCCACTCAGAGTACAACATTGTTGCGGTGAGGCAACTTTATTTATATAGCGCATTTCATGCACATGTGCAACTCAATGTGCTTAATGCGGTAGTCTATGCTATAGGCCTAGGTCACTTTTCCACGTTCAATATTGAAACAGCACTTTGGATTTCGCTCTCTCCCCTAGGACACACAATACACACTCGTGAGTAGCCAATACTCAAGGACTTATGTTATAAATATGTTTTTGTTATGTGTTTGTTTAAAAAAAAAAAAAAAAAAAAGCAATGCAAAGGTGTGGCAACTGTCAACCTGAAGCGTTTTTCTGGCTGCCTCAGGTCCTGTCATTTACTTATGGACAGTAAAAAGAGCATTGACAGAGTCTATCTACGGAAATTCTCTGCCATTGACCATCTTCCAAATCGAGATCTCGAAATGTAGCGCGATACCTTCAAATTCATCGGCTCACCATCCCAGAATTCATAGTAGGTTATGCGGAGGAGGAAAATGAAGTCGGCCATGTCGTGGTAGTAACTCGAGGGGAGAACGAACGAGTAAGGTTGTTATCACCAAGACAGCTCTAGAAAGGAGAAAAGTGGAATATTATCTTCAACTTTAAAGGCGGGACACGTTTTTCTGCAGAAGAACTTTTTCTTTGCCAGTTTAGGAGTCCCACAGCATTAAAAAAACACCATGAGTGGAGGGACGCCTTACATCGGCAGCAAAATTAGCCTGATCTCGAAGGCCGAAATCCGATATGAAGGGATTTTGTACACCATTGACACCGAAAATTCGACTGTTGCACTTGCAAAGGGTAATTTGGGAAATTTAATTTAGTAGTTTAATCATATAATGTCTATACTTTTGACTTAATGGACCGATTGGGAATGTATTGTTGTGTTAGTAGCTAGTTGGTTAGCAAGCGAGCTAGCGTATTTACTCGTCATATGGTTACAGACTTGGCTAGCTCACAGGCTAACTTTAGCTAGCCAGCTGCGTAGCAAGTGAGGTGGTATTTAGCTAGCCTAGTTGATATATTTTTTGCTAGCTATTCACAAATATGAGTGTTTATTTATCTATCGAAGTGCATATAATTTGCGAACATTTACAAATCGATGGAACTAAACGTTATTTATGAGCAGTCTCGTTCGCTTAACTAACGTTTTTGCAATTTGATTTAATGCTGACGTGATATTTACTAATGTTAGCTCTGAGCTTGCGTGCCGTTAGCCTTCTAATAGCAGGTCATGTCAGCTATCTGCAGCTAATGTCTGCGTGTTAGCTAGCAGGGCAAGAAGTGATGGCGCGTTCAACAAAAGCTCTGTGGTTGAAAGGAGCTCCAGTGCCTTTAAAGGATCAGATGGCGTCGTGCTGGTCAGTTAAGTTAAAAGTTCCTAGCAGCGTGTGGTATAAATTGAAATAGCAAGAGGGTTGGTGGTGCGAAAACTCGCGATTGCGTGATGGAGTTTCTCGATCTCTTTGTTTACTTTTGGGAGCCTCTATGTTAGGCCTTCGTTAGATTAGAGAGAAGCTTTATGGTAATTTATCCCTATTTGCCGTATGTGTTGTAGGGAACGGATAGTTTATCAAGGGCATCAACAAATTATCTTATAAGAACACTATTGTTTAACATCACATTTATGTTAGGCCTTAAAGAAGAGACATAACGTTCATTTAAACGAAGCAACCACAAAATTATATTAGGTAGCTATCGTTAGCTACTGTGTTCAGCATTCGTGGTAGACATGGTAGGTCGTTTTATTGAAGTGCTATATCAGTAATATTAGGGCGGAAAAATTGCTAAAATCGGCGGTGCCCAGAGAAAATAAGCTTTATTTTCACTTCTGAAATGGTTATGTGATCTTCATATTCTAGTGAATGAAACCTCATTCCTAATATCACCGTAGACTGTGTCTTTAAAAGTAATTTCTACCCCACCAGTTCGTTCATTTGGCACTGAGGATCGCCCCACAGAGAGGCCCATCCCACCCCGAGATGAAGTCTTTGAGTACATCATCTTCAGGGGCAGTGACATCAAAGACCTTACGGTGTGTGAGCCCCCCAAACCACCCGGGTCACTGCCTCAGGATCCTGCCATTGTTCAGGTAAGGACTGCATGCTAGGTCTGCTAGGGCAAAAGTATCCAAATAAGGCACCACTCCAGTCTTTCTGTAATATTAAAACTCTCCAAAATGTAAATGCTTCATCCTGCAATGCCAATCATTGTCTTGTAGATTGTCAGGAAATTAATTTCTCTCTCTGCTTTTCTGTCTCTCTCTCTCTGTGTGTGTGTGTGTGTGTGCACAGTCCTCTCTGGGAACTGCCTCTGCTGCGGCACCATCATTCCAGTCCTATGCCCCCTTCAGCCGGCCCCAGGTGCCCGCCTACAGCCAGTTTAGCGCCAGCCCTCTGACTTCCCAGCCTTTTGGAAACATCACTGCAGGTGGGTGCACACTGCAATATTTCAGATTACTGAACCAGTGAATTGAGGTTTATTTAACCTGATGTAGTACACTTCAGATATTATACTCACAGTAGGGTTATGCTTTGGTACAAGGCTGTTAAAATAAGTAAGTGCAAACTGTGTCGTCTGACTGTTTCGTGCTTTATGTGCCTTTTTATTTTTATTGTGTCATGCCATGTAAGTGTGTGACTACCTCTACAAATGGTTATTGGTAAGTTACCTGTCAGGACACACACATATGATACTTACATTTTCCATACACTAGTGACACAAGGATGTAAGGCCAATGTATTTTGTACTCTCCATTTATCCCAGTTCAAATTTCTGTCAGTCCATCTTCAGTGGCCAGCAACCTTCAGTGGCAGGCATTACGTTTGGGGTTAGGGCCAGGCCAGGAGAGCCCTGCGTTTGTGTGCTGTGCCAGTGCGTGCCCACACCTTAAACCCGTGCTGTTCCTCTCCATTCACACAGGGCCCTCCTTTGGTAGCGACACGAGTACAGTCACCCTTCTGTCGCACAGCAGTAGCAGTGCTTTCCCCTCTGACACTCTGTCAGTGAGTACAAGTGTGCGTGTGAATGAAGGTAACCCAAGTCGTGGGAGAAGGAAAAAATCAGAATCACTTCTGGCATTAGCGGGCCCATGCATGCTTGAACGTCTTGTATGTATTTGTCTAATTATAACACATTGATTGATTCGATGAAGGTCTTGTATTCTCAGAATCAGAAGCTTGTTCAGTTTGCTGATCATGGCCCCCTTTTAAAAAGCGTATACACTAGTGTCAAATGTGCGTCATGTTGTTAATAGCAATGCATAGAAAATACGAGTTGTGTTGAAGGTCTTTATGTTGTGTGTTATTTGTGCTGGTGTGTAATCTTGGAAAAAAGGAGGCCTTTTGTTTTGAGACTTTCTCTTGGTCCAGTTACTATGACTATATCGATCCTACTACTGTCACCTGTGGAATCCAGCTTTTCTCAAATCCTGTCTGTCCTGGCTCAGACGTTTGCCTTTCTTCATTAACCATGCGTGTACACACAGACCAAACTGTTAACCCTGTTAATCTGCTGCTTCTCGACATGACTTCACACACTGCTGACATTGCCAGAGCCTGTATCTCCCTCACCTGCTGGGGTTGCACACACACACACACACACACACACACACACAGGGGTCGTCCACACAACAACGGTGAAAACTTGAGTTTTGGGCTTTTGGCCCCCTGACAATTTGCGTCGCTGTGAATTTTGCGAATCTGTATCGTTGGGAATTTCTCAAAACCGTATTGCATGGAAGCAAAGTGTTTTGAAAATGCAAAGGAAAATTGTCGGTTTCAAAACCTTCCGTTGTCGTGTAGATAGCCCCACAGACACGGACACAAACCCCAGACATGCTCTGCAGGGGTTGGCTCTTGACTCCAGACGTGTGTGTGCTCTCCTCAGGCCGTAGCAGCCCTTCTCTGGACCCTCTGAGAAAGAGCCCCTCTCTGGACCAGGGCGTGCAGACGGCCCCCTTGGCAGCCCCTGCACCCCCGGTGCCTGTGGGTCAGAGGAGCCCGGCCCGGCCCAGTGCCACAGTCACTGGCAGCCAGAAGCCTGGCGAGGCTTTGGACCAGCGTAGAGGTAAGTAAGGCACAGAGGAGCCAATCTGCCACTGTAGCAAAGCCATAGATGAAAAGTGTCTAACAGCTGGACATGGTTGTTGTGCTTGATGATTAGAATGTAGTATGTTGCTGTGTTTATTTGTAGACTTGCCATGATTGCTGTACATTTTAATTGTCATTGTGAGTGGTTGTTGGGTATATATTTTTTTATACTTACAGTATTTAACGGCGGACAATAATTATGTCCTTACAGCTGCGGATGCACAGAAGATTCAGCGACCTGGCCCCGATCAAGGCAGGATCGACAACCAAGATCCTAACAAACGTCAGTCTGGTAAATAATAATTTATAACTTTATTAATAATTTATTTATTTACCACTTGAAATTCTCGTTTAAGGCAATATTTTCTGTAAATACATCTGTTTCACACAACAGCCTTATGTACCTGGTCATATAGTGGGTGACTTACGGCCATATTTGACAAGACTGAGCAAGTCTGAGAGGCCAAAATATCAACCAGGGAAAAGATTCATTCACATTGTGATGGATAGACTTATCATAATCAAATCAAGTATATCAAATGATGAAGTATCATTATTAACATTATAATTGTACGCATATATTTATTATTGTGAAGCATCACCGTATTAAAGCAAATGTTGGCAAGCTATAACTATAAATGGTGACCTGCTGCTCACTTTCTCAGGACTAGTCTGCTCCCCCCTTTCTTTCGTTATGCAGTGCACCCACAGAGTTAGTGACGACATCTTGGAAATTCCCTGAGAGCTGCTTGAAGGTCTTTTTTTTATATGTCCACATGTGGCAGTAACACATTTCTTTGATTTATGATTAGCACCTTTAGCTGGACCCCCAGCCAATCGCAGGGGTCGTGGTGGGGGTCACCGTGGCCGTGGGCGTTTCTCTGTGCGCCGGGATGGCCCCATGAAGTTTGAGAAGGACTTTGACTTTGAGAGCGCCAACGCTCAGTTCAACAAGGAGGAGATCGACCGCGAGTTTCAGAGCAAACTCAAGCTGAAAGGTACTTTCCCATATTGGCGGTGTGTCATTCCCTGACTCAGTGTTTCTGCTCATTACGAACCCTTTTAGGATAATACGACTTTTGAGCATGGATTTATGTGCTGTAAATACCAATACATCAATCCCACTTGTTTAAAACCAAAGACAGGATAAAGTAAAAACAACTTAGCCATTAAAAATAAATGGTTTTGATTATCATGAAAGGAACTCACAGAATGTCATTACAATGTTTGTCAATAAAGAACATTCATTTTATCAAGTTAATAATTCATCAGAATGGAAGAGATGGAGCTGAAAAATGGTTGAACCCTAATGTGGTACATGAAAACATAAGCATTATATTATTATAAGTAGTATACTATTATGTGCAAGTTGTTATGGGGGCACTACTCCTGGCCAGCCAGCATTGGTGCTAGAGAGTCTCAAGGCCTGTGAAGTGGTGCAGGGTGCTGTTCTCCCATGCTGCAATTCTTCAAGCTAAAATGCTCTATGGCGTGCAGGAACATTGTTATGTTATTAAAAAGGTAATGATGACTGTCAACTGCTGTGTGGGTGAGTGTAGTAAAGTATGTGTGTGTTGTGCATTGTGGTGTATGTGTGCACTGATGGCCCATTGTGTGTGTTGCACGTGCAGATGAGAAGCCTGAGAAGCCGGAGAAGGCTCTTAACGGGGAGGATAAGGGCGACTCTGGTGTGGAGACCCAGAACAGCGAGGGCAATGCTGAGGAAGAAGCGGAAAGCCTGGCACCCAACTGCTACTACGACAAGTCCAAGTCCTTCTTCGACAACATCTCCTGCGACGACACCAGGTAAACCAACAGTGCATCTAGACAGTAGCCCTTAGATTAGTTATTCAGTGTTATCTTCACATAGTGATTCATCAAGTGATTTGCCCAGCCATGATACTACAGAAAGCTACACTTAGTTTCATGGCAATTTGTCCACCTGGTCCCATCTAAATCCTGTGTTCTGCCTTGCGCTTGTTTTCAGGAAAGCTCAGGAAAAGGCGTTCCCACGGTAAGCCAGTGTCTCTTTTCCCCTCTGTCCTCTGCACTCTTTGTTTAGAAACCCAATGCCCTTGTGTTCCTTGTATGTGCGTTTGTGTGTGTGCACGCCGTAGCTATCAGGTACCTCTGATCTCCTTAGGTCCCATTCCCACTCTCTTTCAAAGCAGTTTGTTTGATTCTAATGAACTGTATTGGCGTCATGTGGGGATGGGAGCCAATGTCGTTTAAATGGCAAAGTTGGACTGTTAATATATCCCCTGGTGACCTAGTAACATTAACGACAATCTTCTGCCACGGCTGAAGTGGGATTGCAAGCTAAAAACTTTTAAAAAACATGTGTGTGTGTGTGTGTAAAAAAAAAAAAAAAAAAAAAGCCATTAAAGTGAATATCTTCTGTGTTCCCCTGCATCAGTGAGCGCAGGCAGACCTGGGCGGAGGAGAGGAGGATGAACGCAGAGACCTTCGGTATCCCCCTGCGCCACGGTCGTGGGCGCGGCGGGTACAGAGGCCGAGGGGGCATGGGCGGGTTCCGCGGGGGCAGAGGGCGTTCGGCCAGCCGGGGCTCGTTTGGACCCCCCCGTGGGGCAGGCGGCGGTGGCGGATACAGGGGAGGATTCCGAGGTGGACGTGGTGGAAGGGAGTTCTCTGACTACGAGTACAGGGTAATGGATCCATCTCCATTTGTCAGCCAGTCGTAGTGCAGAGTATCTCTGTCAGTCATTGTGTAGATTAGCACCAAGTCCTAGTACAGACCAACACCAAGTTGATCATTGAACATATAGATGTAACGCACAGTCATGGTGTAGCAGACCTTTTTTGTGTAGTAAAGATGAACACTGTTGTTGCTTGGTTGGAGTTCACCTCTATCAGTGTAATTAGCCAAATCACTACCCATCGACCCCTGGCAAGGCACAGTCTTTGACCATGAGGGTGCTTGTTTTGTTGGAATATTTAGTCAGTTCTTGGAACAAATGATGTCTTAATTACAAATTATTATTATTATTTATTTATATATAATGTATTTTATGTATTTATTTATTTTATTCTTAGTGTTCCCTGCTCTGTGTGGCTCTTTCACTAATGCTATGTTGTGTATCTGTGTGTTTCCCCTCCCCTTGCGCTCTCCCTCCTTCTCTATCTCTCTCTCTCCCTCTGTGTATTGTGCTTTCCTCCAGAAGGATAACAAAGTGGCCGCGTAGTGCAGTCGGTCGAAGCTGAGGGAGTCTGCAGGAGACGCGTAGCTCTTACTGGTCCAGAAATGTGCTTTGTTCCCAGCCCCGACCCAGACCCCCGACCCAATACCGAATGAAGATGTACTTTAGTGTGTATTTGACACCAGCACAGCGCGCCATCAGCAGGTGTTCACGCAGCCTCTTTCAGTTCCCTTTTTTAAGAAACCAACAAAACCGTACAAAACGAATCTGATGATCTTTCTTTGATACAGTATACTCACTGGGGGAGGAGAGCTTGTCTGTAAATACCCTACTTAAACGTGGAATTATTCAGTATTTTTGCATCAATATTTGAGTTCCTTTCTTACTAAAAGGTATTTGATAATGTTTCTGTTAGTTGTAAAGATGTATGCAGAAGCCCGCAGATACTGTGATGAGTGCTGATTATCACTGAAATAGCTTTATTTTTTTGGGGATATATCCTTTAATGTACCTTTTAGAAGCACCAAAACTCTGTACATAGCCTATTGGGTCACACTTCACAGCTTCTCTCCGTTGTCTATCTTTGCTCACATATCTCCATAGGCAATATATATATTTTTTTTTTTATTGCTGTTTTTTTTTTCAACAGTCTACACCCTTTTAGTGATGCGGAACAGGGGCATAAATCGTGGTGTGGGTGTGACATTTACCCAGAAGGTTTTTCTGGAGTGGCAGCAGGATCCAGGGTTTGGTTGATAGAACCACCTCTAGTTGTTTTTTGAAGCCAACCCTTCTGTCTTAAGCCAGTAATACATTTCTACCACCTCCCCACCAATACTACCAGTCCCAAACATCTAGTACACATTGGGCTTAAGTCAGATTTGCGATCAACCTTGACAAACATCCCTCTTTAAAGTATGTCAAGTGATTAACTGAATGTATAGACGCCGGTGGACTTTTGTTTACTTTTTTGTCTTTGTCTTTCTGCAAAGTAATTCTTTGGAAATTCTTTTTTTTTTTTTTTCTCCAAATTTAATTTGAATAGCCTGCATTGCTTTCTTCCTCGCTCAGTAGATCACACAGGGTGCATAGCTTCCTGCTGGAACAGACTTGCTTCGTCCCCCCCCCCCCCCCCCCCCCCCCCCCCAAGAAAGCGGTGACAGTCTGAATTTCCTCCAACTTTTTTCTTTTTTCTCTCTCTCTCTCTTCAATTTGAGTGCCAGTGACTGTTGCCTTTGCTATGGATAATGTAGGCGCAATGTCTGTTCCAGTCTCAAGAGGGCTTTTTGATAAACCAGTCTAAAGCGGAATAGTCCTTCAGCTCATCCAGCTGCAGCTGTCACTCTTGTATGCGTCATGAGCCACTAGAACTTCACATAGGAATCAGTAAGATCAGTGCTCCTAGTGATCTTCGACTTTATCCACTTTTTTTTCAGGGACAAACCCATAGAATTAGCCAACCCTTTAAGAACAAGATTGGACTCTGAGAAAATGTATCCAGTTGCACTTTAAGGATGAATATGTGTAGGATTACCGAGTCATATTTTAACCAGTTTAACTAAAAACCTTAATGTTTATGTACATACCAGTTCTTGCTGTAGATTATTTTGATACCAGATTGACCCTGTGCGTTGGCCCATAATTTGTTGGAGCATGCAGGCGAGAGTCAGAGAGGTGCTACACTGATGGTAGCATTCAGATGTTCTTTTGGATACATAAATAGCTGTATAACATGTTGGTGTAAATGTTAAGGTTGACATATTTCATTTTATTTGGCAGACAAAGGCTTAGCCAGTTGGTCTGCTTGCTTCTCTGCATTTTGACCCCCTCTGGGATAAACATGGGGGGGCTTTGACACCGGACGGAAGAGGGGGAGGCAGCGAAATGTTGGCTGTCCCATATGGGAGGAAACATTCATTTAGTGGGACGTTAGCTAAGTCGCTGAATGAGTTGACTGGGGTGTGAATTCAGTCTTGACTCATCTCCTACCAACCAACAGTCAATTGATGCTCATTGTGTGAGTCCTTTTTGTAACTGGTCCTTTGAAATGAAAATGTACTTACCTACTGAAGATTTGGACACATATTGGTTCTAAGATGTTGGTGAAAGCTGGAGACCTCGTGGCATGATGAATTCAGGCCTTTTGTCACATCTTTTTATGGCAAAGTGAATAATTTTTGTAGTGATTTATTTCATTACTTTTTTTTTTAGCGTTCCAAGAGTTTAGTTTGTATAACCATATCCTCTCACCAGTAATAGCACTGTCAGTCATCCAGCACAGGGCGGGAGAAGTGTTTGTCTAGAAATAGCTGCTCCTAGTAAAAATTGGTCAAGTCAGTGTCATCATATAAACAAATGAAATTTACGGGATCCAAAGACTGGACAGAGGTGCAGGGAGGGAGGGAGGGAGGGAGGGAGGGGTAGAGGGGGAGGGTGGTGGGTCTAGATTAATTAAATGTGTTCCAGTTGTTCTTGTTCTCAGTACGCTTATGGAGGGTGTTTTGGTTACTGTTGTGGCTGTTTCAGTATATAAGACGTACCTATAACTATTTACAGTATACTCTCTTTTTTTTGGAACTTAATTTAAAAAGAGCACTACAAAACGCGTACAGCATAGTAGCAGAATGCTAGGGCAGCTAGTAACCTTGCACAGTCCCACGTGCTGTTTTGAACCGGTCGCTGTAGTGATCACTTGGAAGAAGCTGCATGAGCGCAATGCCTTGTGATAAAGCCACAAAGGAAAAAAAACAAAATCATGACACTGAACAACTTGGACACACCAGGGCCAACAAAAGGAGATTTGGGGAAGGGGTCATCCTGGATGGTTTTTTGCAATAATAGACACATTGTTGTACGATCCCCAGTGCATATTTTTAAAAGTTTCAAGTGTACATATTTCCAAAGTGTTTTGCTGTGAGGGTTTAACTGTATGGAGCCCCTCAGACCTCTGAAAGAAATTGGCCAACATTTTGTTTCTTCAGGAAATTGTACAGCATGGTGTACTACTTGCCTCAGCTGTCTGGAAGTTTAATTCGAAGATGGGAATAAACAGTTGTTCAATATCCTTGGCTTTGGTTGTGTTTTTTTTAATGTTTTTTTTTTTTATGTATTAGAATTAATTTGAGCTGATTAAAGTAATGTAGAATGCCATGTCAGATGCTTACAAACTGATTTTTGTTTTGTTTTTTTAACACGCTGTATTCATACTGCAGTCCAGATACACATAAGTGTCTAACCTCAAAACTGGGCCATTGAATCTAGACACTGCACTCATTACTTCAGGACATCTGATTTCTGGTGATGTATAAACCGAGAAAGTAATGTCATTTTTTTGTTATAAATGTGATTTGTGGTCAATTTTCTGTTATATTGATTGTAGGTCACGTGGTGAATATCCTTCAACATGTCTGCAGATAACTAGTTGGAAAACAGCATGTGGTGATTGCATTTCACTTGACTTTTCCTTAGCCTTCCTTATATTATTAGTCAGAAAGGACTTGACTTCAGTAAAGAAATATAATACAATCTTCCTTCTGCATATAACTTAATGTGTATATCTGTTAAGCAAGCAATTTAATGTCAACATTTTAAATAATTTACAAATTCGTTTAATAAAAGAAATTGTACTTTCAGTTCGTTCTCATTGTTTCCATCATATACAGCAGATTTCAATCGATTGCCGACGATGCATTTGTATGAAACTGATGTAAAACTTAAATGCTGACCATTCACTTGGTATGGCATTCACAATTCTTTTTTTTGCGTACCTTTCGTGTGTACGTATGGCGTCATTTGGACATGCGCAAAGGCAGTGGTTCTGTTCTCGCTAAAATGAGGGACGTTGTCCCATTGTTGTGTAGCATAGTTTACATAGCGAGATCATCACAAGGCTGAAATGCAGATAGTACTCCGATATTTTCAATATTTATTTCTTCACATGTATTTGAGGGGCGAACTGTACGAACAACCTGATTGCTGGTAAATTACCGTGCAAACATGCATGACTAAAGCGTTTGTGATAACATTTACGTTATATGTAGCTAGCCAGCTAACTTAGCTAGCGTGTTGGTTCGCTGGCCAGCAAGGCATATTCCTCTGTAGCTCGTGGCTTGTAACGCTAATCTTGTAAATTACCTAACACACCCAAGCAAAGAAACAAGCTACCAACGGTTGGCCTGCTTGCCGTGACAAAATGTCCGTAGTTTTCGTTCCGAAGAGACAACGTGGGAAAGCAGAAATTAACCAGGAAGTTATTCAACGGGTGAGCTGTTAACATTAATAACAATGACTTACAATGTATCGTTAACGGACTCGTGTTGTTTTCCAGTAAAAGCGAACAGTTTAGCAAAACCCTAATGCCTGTTCCGTAAGTTTGTGTTTCACATGCTAAACCTAGTGGAACTACTACACCCACAACAACTTCGTGGTCTCGATAATTGAACCTAACGTATTGAGATGAAATGTTTTAAAGATACAACAACTATCTTATATTTAATAATGTTACAGATTTGAGTTAAAAATGGTACTGTCTTTTGTTATTTGTGCATAAGTTGCTTGACGAAAACGATCAGTTGGTGAGATGCATTGCGGAATACATGCAGAGGGGGCGCGCGACCGAATGTGTTCAGTAAGTGAAGCAGTGTATGTGCATACCAGTATTTACTCTGGAAATAAAGAAAATCTGAATTTTTTTTCTGTGATTTATGATCTATGTTATGTCTCCCTATGTACATGTACACTGTCCACAAGTTGCTAGGAAGTTGAAGCAGTAGATGTGTGGATCTTTCACAGATATCAACAGATTTTGCATCGCAACATTGTGTATCTCGGGACCATAGCTGACGCTAGTCCTGACATCCCTCCAACCACACAGGTGAGGTCCCTCGTCTTCCATTCATCCACCCAGTACCTGAACTATGACGGCTTGGAAGAATCTATTTGAGTTTTTGTCTTTCCTTCTCTCCAGACTCTACAAAAAAATGGGGAATGACCAGGACAGGAGTCAAGTGATGGGCGTTGTTGTCTGGTTGCGACCATACACTGTGTGAATGTGTGCCACTCTTTTCAATAAATGCTTTTATATATTTTTATTGATTAGTTATTTTCCTCTTTCTTCTGAGGGTGAGGCCAGCGTTTTTATTGGGTTCAGGCGCAAGCATTAAGTGTTGACCTGGACGAGAGTCAGAGTCCTGACCTCAGCATCGACATACAACACTTCAGTGTATCCAGATTGCAGAATTTGTTTAGAGACCAGCCAACCAGCTAAGGTTTCCCCAAATATCTTGTGCATTTTGTGTTTTCTACTTGGATGTTTTCAGTGCATCTGTTTGCATTGGCTTTGTTAATAATAATTTACTATAAACAACAAAAGGTCAATAGAATGTCCTAGAAACCAATGTTTATTTTAAAACATGCTTTATAATTTACATTACTGCAGGTCTGTTTTTTAGATAAAAAAAAAATAATTAAGATTCATCATTAAGGAAAACTGAAAAGTATAGCCAAAATGGTATATACCCCCAACAAATAAAAACAGTAGGTTGTCAATTATATTTCTTTATTTTTTTTGCATTGCTGGTACACTTGGAAAGATTCAGTTGCCAGCTCAAGAGAACAATAAGCAACATAAGCCAAGCAGCCTCTTCACTTCAACTCTCAGGGTTACAGGTCAGATTTCTGGTGAAGTCACTAGTAAACCATTTGACACAACTGAGAAATGCTAACAGTTACAGTCCAAGGTCTTTTAAGATGTCTTTAGAAAAGGCTGCAACAGTTTGGGAGATAACACAGACAAAAAGCAACAAACCCTATATTTTGATTGTGCAAAGCACAGAACTATAAAAAGATATATATTTATATTTATATACAGCAAACGATTCTCTGTAAACATGGTAAGTATGTTAGTTTTCAGAAAAAACATGGTGTCATATCATAAATACAGGCAACATTGGCATCCGCAAACATCACAAGAGTTAACATTCTGGGCCTTCCACACAGCCCATCGCCATAGAAACTGAAGAAACATGGGCTCCAAACCCAGCCCTGATCAGCTGGCGTTTACAATGGCATGTTATAATGGCATATTTGGTAACCTTTCAAGATGGATGACTTTAGTTCAACTCTGGAAGAAGGAAAACATGTGCTTTTTCACATCTGTGGGCAGGGATGGGGGGAGGGCGTCCGATCTGATGTAGTATGCCTATATTATACTAACATATACAGTAATGGTATAACATGTAAGAAAATACAAAAATAAGATTAATACTGTCAATATTTGTACAAGAAAAATATTGTGTTTTTTTTTTTTTTTTTTTTAAAGGAACAAATGTTAAGGTTTATTGTTTATTGTTATTCTGAAGCAAACTGCCAATCAGAAACGCGTGAGGAGACATGAAAGGAGCATTTTCTTTTTTTTAATCACACACACGCGCACACACACACAGATGTTTCCCGAGTTTCTCAGACAAAAGGGCGTGGAACTGTTTCATTTGCTATGATTTCCATAACAACCCCAGACCCCTCTCGCTAGTCACGAAGCACCATTCATCTTCTGAACAACGCTTTGGTTGGAAAAGAATATTCTGCAAGTGCTATTCATATCACCATGGCACACAGTTACTGCTATATTATCTTTTTTTTCCTTTTTTTGTTTTGTTTCTTAGAACTCTTGTCAGTTGTTTGAAAAAAGTAGTGTATCTCTTTCAAATTACACCTCTGCGATGATTATTATATTTCTGCCGAGCCTGCTCAAAGCCTCTTAATAAAAAGAAGTTAAGTATTTATATATCATTTGGAGTCATTTACACGCTATGGAACAATATGTGAGCTGTAGTCTGGGTCATCTGACGGGAGATTTGGCAGTTACAGCTTTTAGACACAGTATAATTATGGTTTGAACTGGGTCATCTCCCACCCCCTCCCCTGGACACTGTCAGCTAGGAGATCAGGGACCGAAATGAAAGAGGAGAGGAGAAGAGTAATGCGGCAGCCATGCATGTCACCTGGTCGGGGGGCTCAGGAGCGAGTCCAGGAGTGTGGGGGGGGTGGGGGTGAGGTGTAAACTAGGTGGCCAAAGACACCATGGTATGAGCTGGAACCACAGTCCAAGGGGATGGGGGTGAGGACGTTCATGCGCTTTTCTCGACGGGACAGCTCAGATGGGTACCTCTGCCAAGGAAGGGTAAATACGAAACCTGCGTATACTTAACCAAAAAAAAAAAAAAGAAACCCCCTATCCAGAGACCTCCTCGCCTCGTGTATGCCGTGCTACAGGTGCCAGGACAGAAGCACTCGAACGCAGGAGAGAAGGGCAGAGTCCCCCTGCTGGCTGCTCAGTACTGGTGCAGATAAGAGGGCCGGTGCTCAGGCTTGTGGGGGAAGGTTTTGAAGCCCTTGCTGATGGGCTGCTTGTGCTGCTGCGGGGGCTGCTGTTGTGGCTGCGGCGGGGGCTGCTGCTGCTGCTGCTGCTGGGAGAAGGGGAAGCCAGACGAGATCCCGCCGGAGGGAGAGCAGTCGCTGGCCGTGGACCACACGGCCGACTGCAGCATTTGCATGGAGTCGCTCCACTGGCTGGAGGGGATGTTCATCTGGTAGAGGGAAGAGCCAAGGTTGGGCATGGTGTTGGTATGGGACGAGGAGTGCTGCCAGGGAGCCTTGGGGGGCCATGTTTTGGTTTTGCTGTCCTGAAAAAAAAAAAAGAGCACCATGTTAAAAAAATCATTGACGTGCAAGTATTGCTTAGGTCTTTCATGGAGGTGCAGCCTTTCCCCAAAACAGAAATGGAACACTAGACATGTTGACATTGACACTGAAGACAGAAATTAAGAGATTAACATTGGAGAAACAGATGTGTGTGCGTGTGTGTGTGTGTGTGTGTGTGTGTGTGTGGGGTCGCAGAGGTCTTGCGCCCTTACCTGGCAGCTGTCGTCTGTAGTGTGGTGCAAAGGAGGAGAGGGCAGCGTGCACACCTCCTGCTCCCCACAGCTGTGTTTCCTGGGCACAGACAGGGGCCAAAGGGAAAGGCAGAGTTAATAAACCGCTCAACTTGTCCTCTCAGCTGCTACCCAACAGACGGCAGTTGGACTCAGTGCAGCTGGGCTGTGCAGTTGCTACAGCAGACACAGTGATCAAGGTGCGCGTAGGTGTGCAGACACTTTCCCGCGCGGAAGCCATGTATGAGTGCAAAAAAGTAACGAATACACCAGTTGTAAATGGCTTCCGTCTCAATGAACACATAGGCATGGCTGGGTACTGTATCCTATTACTCACGTTTTGCACAAAGCCATCGGGAAATCAGACACTGGTTGGACAAGCCCACGGGAGCTAATGAACTAATGACCCATCCACTCCAGATGTCTTAATGGAGGCGAGTAGTGCACATACCATGTAGTTACTAAGTTACTGCCTTCGGCTCATCTTACAAGACATCATAAAATACGAGGCCGCAAATAGTCTCTGCTGTCCAGATCCTCTCTACTCACGTCATCATCTTTCGTCTTTCATTAATGCTGTATTTTTATCAGCATGTGTCATCAGTCGTATTTTTTGGGGCCAGTTTGTTTCATACATGAATTGTCACATATTACATTCCTCATCAAGTATTTGACCTGTAAAAGCATGCTTGTGTGTTCCATTTAGTTTGAAAACTAGCCAAAAATGTTACATTTTGACGAATGTGGTCAACGTGTGTGGTAACAGCAGCATAAACAGACCATAAACAGAACCCAAAATTTGGCTTGGACAGAAACGTTAAATAAGCACGAGGGAGACTTCATGTATTGCCTAACGCACTAATATTTAGATTGAACCTTTCGCAGCTTGGTTAGGAGCCAGTGTCAGGTGAGCGAGCCAAGAGCAGGTTTGTGTCTGTGATGTGTCAGATGTGCCTTACCTCCTCTGCTTAACCGCAGCCACCAGGTCAGGGCCAGAGAACATGGAGAACAGGCTGTCCCCATTGGCCGAGGAGGCCTCGTCACTAGAGCTGGCCGAGTCGCCCTGGTTGGCCGACCAGCTGCTGTTCACCGCATCCCTGGTAGAGACATACAAGATTATCAGCATCTCACACTCCCTCAGCAACACTGTCTTAAATCATGCCCGTCTACCTGCGGGGCTACATGTTCTGTGTTTAGTAGGAATTGTGTGTGTTTGTTTGTAGGTGTGAGGAGAATCAGTGTGCAAGACACCAATGTAACGTGTGTTTGTGTGTGAGAGAGAGAGAGAGAGGAGTATCTGTGTGCAAGACACTAAGTATAACGTGTGTGAGTGAGTGAGAGAGAGAGAGGAGTATCTGTGTGCAAGACACTAAGTATAACGTGTGTGAGTGAGTGAGAGAGAGAGAGGAGTATCTGTGTGCAAGACACTAAGTATAACGTGTGTGAGTGAGTGAGTGTGTGAGTGAGTGAGTGAGAAGTATCTGTGTGCAAGACGCTGTCGTGTGTTTTGGTGGAGAGGGCTCCCTCTGGTGGACTCACCCCTCACTGTAGTACTCTGGGTGGGGCCAGGTGCGGTGCGTCTCGTCCGCTAGGGGCCAGTTGCCACGGGCGTTGCCTGGGCGGCGGATGTGCTGCGCCTGGCGTTTCTGCTGCATGGCCTGGTTGACCCCAGCGACGTAGCGGGCAAATTCTGGGTCCGAGCCCACTGGCCATGGAGAAGAGGAGGACGAGAGAATGAGACTGGCGTTTGCATTCTGACACACTCAGCTGTTCTCCCACACAGCGCTCAGGCCACACACACACACACACACACACACACACACACACACACACACACACACACACACACACACACACACACACACACACACACACACACACACACACACAGACAGAGAGACTGTCTACCACAGCAGAAACACACAATGGGCCACCAAGCGGCCAGGCACAATGGCCTTTGTTGGAATAAAGAGCTCCACTGGAGAAACAGACCCTGACACATTCTGTGTTCAGCAGAAAGGGCCAAACCAATAAACACCCACCACACACACACACACCACACACACCACAGACACACCACACACCTGTTTACTGAAACCAATTTCTGGGTCAGGAAGTGACCTACAAACATAAACTAAAATTCAGTTGCAGAGCCCGTATAGACACAATCAGAGCAATGCCTCTTTGGGGTGCTGTTTTTATTAAGGGCCTCAGCTGTCTACTCCTAGCCAACTTTGCCGCTCAAAACATCCAGAGGATCCACAAATGATGTGCCATGTTTGAGGACAACCTAGATAAATCAGGAGGAAACCAAGCAAAGGTTTCTACGCTCTCCTAATCTGATGAGCCCAAGTGCAGATGCTCTTTCTGGCAGACTTGAGTCAAAGCAGGCCACAGCACCATCAGAGAAAACAATGGGCTGGCCCCAGTCTGCCGGTCCCTAGGGGCCGACATGAGGGCCTCGCTAATGACTGCAGGGACCCAGGGGGAGCGCGGGGGCACAGAGCGCAGGGCCAGGCAGGGGACCTGGAGCTGCTCTCGCTCGCCTCAGCCTTCAGGGTGAAAAGACTCAGTCAGCAGAGCTCACCGGCCTGCTGCTGATTCAGGTCTTCATATGCGCCCACGGCCCCACGAGACACCAACCATCCAGGCACGCATGGACAAACACACACACATCCAGGCACACATATGAACACACACACACACACACACGACAACATGCATATCACACACACACACAAACATAGACATCTATCCAGAAAAATATGAATAAACACATTCAGGCACACAAGAAACTACAAAGCATACACAGAACACTCATCAAGAAAGGCCACCCTGTGCTCAAGGCTGTGCACCATCATAAGACTGTTCACAATATTATAGGAGACCCATAAAGAACGAGGGCGAGGTGTTCTGCCGATGGACCTCAGTTCTTACGCGTTTCAGTTGACAGCAACAACATTGGGTTAATTGGCTGGGCCATCTGGATTAAACAGGGTGAGAACTATACTAATTTAGCACTTAAAGCCATCTACCACCTATATTCTTTATACACTGACCCTATTCTTTAGGGTCTCTCACAGCTACTGTCTTTACGATATTAACCTTACAGAAATGTCAACAGTGTTTTTTACATACATTTCTGAGGTATAAATCAGTATACCAAACATCTGACAGAGTCGAGGTATAGAGCCCGCACCTCTGTGTGACCTCTGACTGTGGTGTGGTAACTGACCTGCAGGGTCAAAGGGCAGCGTGTCTCCCAGCACGTTGAAAACAGCCGACTCGCTCTGCTCACGGTTGGGCCAGGTGTTGTTGCGCGGGCCCTGCGGCTTGTTGCCCAGCATCTCAGACATCATGCTGTCCATGTAGGGGCTCCCCACCAGCCCCAGGCTGTAGAGGTCCGAGCTCAGGTCGGGCAGCCCCGGGGCCCCCCACTGTCCCAGGGGCCCCATCGGAGACAGGCCTCCTGGGGGGCCCTGTGGTGGGGGCTGTGGGCTGGAGCCCCCAAGCCACTTGCTGGGGACTCTCTGCTGAGGCAGAGGCTGGCCTGGGAGCTGAGGAGAGGCCTGCTGCTGCTGCTGCTGCTGCTGCTGCTGCTGCTGCTGTTGCTGCTGTTGCTGCTGTTGCTGCTGTTGCTGCTGTTGCTGCTGTTGCTGCTGCTGCTGCTGCTGCTGCTGCTGCTGCTGCTGGGCCTGCTGCTGCTGCTGGCTGATTGGCTGCAGGAGGTGCTGATAATACTGCAAGGCCTGCTGGGAAGGCTGTGGAGGCGGGGGCTGCTGTGGTGGTGGTGGCTGAGGTGGTTGCGGCTGCTGCGGCTGTTGTGGTTGTTGCGGCTGAGGTGGTTTGGGGACAGAGAGCTGGTGCTGGTGCTGCTGCTGAGGCTGCTGTTGGGGCTGCAGGGGCTGGAGGGCTTGCTGCAGTGCATGCTGGGAGCCGGCCGGCAGGGGCTTGATGTCGGTGGCAGCGGCGCCAGAGGAGGGCACGGAGTTCCTGCGCTTGACCAGAGGCGAGGCCTGCTGGGACTTGCCCATGTTGAACCCTGAGAGGAAGTCGATGACGTCCTGCATCTCCTGGTCGGTAGGTAGGTTCATGCCCTGGTCGTCAGGGCACGCCCCATTGGCCAGGGGGCCCAGGGTGGGGTCTTGGGGGCAGGAGATGCCCCCCAGCTGGAGCAGACTGTGCAGCCGGCCGTCGGGGCCAGGGGCTTTGGGGGGCTTGTCATCAGGGCTGCGGGACGGGGTGTTAGGGATGGAGGCGGCCTTGCGGGTGAACTTGGAGGTCAGCTTGGAGATGGTCCTGGGGAGGCCACCGCCACTGGACGCCTTGGAGCCGTTGCCAGACGGCAGGTCGACGTGGGAACAGTAGTCGGGGCTCTCGCGCTGCAGCTGAATCTGGATTATGGGAAGAGCCTGCTCCCTATGAAGAGACAGACACACAGCAAGAGCACAGACTCTTAACATACAGGACACTTACAGGGCGGAGTGCTGACAGTCTAGACTCTCTGTGTGTGTGTGTGTGTGTGTGTGTGTGTGTGTGTGTGTGTGTGTGTGTGTGTGTGTGTGTGTGTGTGTGGTGCACGACTTACTTGCGCTCCTTCCAGCGGTTGAGGTCGTAGATGGCGGTGTAGAGCACGTCCACCAGGCCCAGTGTCTTCTCTGGGTCCAGGCTGCGCTGCAGCAGGGACATGGTGGCCGGGTCCTCTTTCAGACACCTGAGGGGCGCAGCACCACACAGTACATCAGTGGCCCATCAACACACAACAGCACACCTGTGCAAGCAGGCCAAAACAGGCCAGTACTCCTCCATAGAACACTATTCATAATAACACAATACTATTAGTCCTGAATGTAGGAGTAGACAGAACAGAATGGAATGCTGTGAAGGTAGGCAGTGGAATGAGGATCATGACTACAATGGCGTTACAGAATGAATATTATGGGTTCATTCTTAAAAGCAGATTGATCGTCCACACACTGGATTTATAGCTCTCAAACACAATTCACGTGCAACGCTGCAACTGTACGGGTGTTCATCGGGCCTGAAGTCTACGTGCTCCTTACCATGTTGAAGGCACCTGCACCACCACTTTGGAGCCCTCCAGGGTAATCTGGGGTGCGTAGGCCTCTCTGTTTTCAATCTGAGCCGTGTCAACCACCACCTATGCGTTCACACACACACACACAGAGAGAGAAATAAACACAGTGAGGAAGAGGGTGGGGGAGGAAAACAGATCGAGCAAGCTGTATCAGCACACATCATCTAAAAGTGACGACATGTTCGCATCTCAGGAAACACATTCACTCCCGTGTGACCCACCCGTCACTGTCAGCCCATCCTCCAACATGGACAAAACAAATCCCCAACAACCTCCTACACACGACAGTCAGCTGAACATAACGCACATCTGTCTGACCTGACTGGCTACCATCTGCCTACTTTGTTCCAATTATAAAAATAATTTACGTTAATGGTTTAGCTGTTGCTAGGAGAACTGCCCGCCCCCCTCCATGGCAACTGTCTCCAGGTCTGGCCTAACAGAGGAAGTTGTGTAGTTCTGTGAGAGAGGCCAGGCATGGCAGACCTCCCGCACTCACAGAACTACTGCCGGTGGGGAAGCGTCTTCCTGTCCAACAGGATGCAGACCCATTGTTATTTTTAGAGCAGGTGTATCCTCGCAACCCTGACACTACACGGGGCGGCGCACCAAACACACGCACAAAAACACACACGCCCTCACAGACGTTCGCAAACACACACAGGACATCAGGGCCACTCTGACTCAGAAGCTACACAAGGTCACAGGATTAGGGCTGGGAGCAGAAACTCGGAGAGAAATGTTCCATCAGTTTCCATTTCCTCTTTAATACAGGCCAGAGGAAAAAACATCCAAACTCACTCAATTTTTTTTGTAAATGTTCAACAAACATATCACTGTAGTTCTTGTTAACGCAAAATAAACCAAAATAAACCTTTTTTGTTCAGGTTTTTTTTTCCTTTTTGCAGTTTCTGCTTTAACAATTTCCATGGCTTTCCAAGTGACCCAGCAGAGTTCATATTCAGCCTGTCTGGCTCTGCACTGGATGCCTGAGTGCGGTGTGTGAGGAAAGGAGAGGAGAAGAGAAGAGAGGAGAGGAGGGCAAGTAGAGGATGACACTCCCAAACATCACGGCACTGTTCATCTCCCCCTAAGCCTCACCCATGACTCCCACACCCGCTGAGAGCAGGAGTCTGACTGCTCACGTAAACACTCTAACATTCTAAGATATCTGCACACATAAATAGAAGAAAAGACTGTGCAAACAAACACACACACACACACACAGGGCACAACCACATCAGGTACAAACGCACTCAAGTATGCACACACACACAGCCGGCCACCCCCTCCATCCTCTCCCTCACACACAGGAATCTCATTCCAACTAAAGGTGAGTTTACATTAGTAACCCCCGATCCCCCCCCCCGCACGTGACCCTGTGCCCTGCCCAGATGTTGCCGGAATGTTCCTTGCTGGAGGTTGCTGATGGCGCGGCCTCTCTGCTCCCTCCCCAGCTGTGCAAAGAGCGGCACAAAGCCTCTCGTCTCCATTACACGCCCCCCTCCCTGCCCCATCACTGCCGCTTCCTCTCAGAGGCGATAAAGCTCAAGGGCGGCAGAGCCCCAAACAGAGCTACATGAGCTTTAGGAGTGCTTCAGCCTTGGCGAGGCACACAGCCGAGATGCCCTATTCATAAAACACACACACACACACACGCTAATCCTTCTGCAGATTGAACCCACTAGAGAAAATGATGATGGCAGAAGACAGGGAGATCTGGCTTTCAGCTCACACACAGTCTGCCATAATAGCAAAAATAGCTTTAAGGGGGACTAGGTTCCTGTACCTTGCTGATCCCAGGCTGTTGATATGAGAACTGCACCGTTTTAAAGCTTTTCTACACCTTTGCCTGCCTGTCTGTCTTTGTCTGTGCCTGACTCACTGTATTTTTCTGTTTACTATGTTTTCGTAATGTCTATCTCTGTATCTACTTTGTGTCAGGGTCTCAGTGATGAAGACATCTCCCTTCATCTACCTAAACGTCTTTGTTTCATCATCTCTGGTGCTGGTCCGTGGTGGCATGTCTCTGGTTGTGGTGCTGGTCTGTGGTGGCATGTGTCTGGTTGTGGTGCTGGTCTGTGGTGGTATGTGTCTGGTTGTGGTGCTGGTCTGTGGTGGTATGTGTCTGGTTGTGGTGCTGGTCTGTGGTGGCATGTGTCTGGTTGTGGTGCTGGTCTGTGGTGGTATGTGTCTGGTTGTAGTGCTGGTCTGTGGTGGTATGTCTCTGGTTGTGGTGCTGGTCTGTGGTGGTATGTGTCTGGTTGTGGTGCTGGTATGTATCTGGTTGAGGTGCTGGTGCTTGTCTGGTTGTGGTGCTGTGTACTCACCAGGCCGGCCTGGCCGAACAGCAGCTGCACGGCGGTCTTGCAGGCTCCTCTCCAGCTGGAGGGGCACACCTGGTTCAGCACGTCCGTCACGGGCGACTCGTCCCGCACGCTCACACCATTCTGCCCCACCGCCTCCTTAATCAGCTGCAGCACTGTATGCTGAAGACGACACACACACACCAGAGTTTAACCATCTGATAACCCACCTGTGGACAGATCAATAGTCCCACTGCATGCAGAGCCAGCAGTGTGGAACTCATCAAGCCCTTACACCTACTAGGCTCAAACGCTCACATTTAGACATGACAATAACATCATTAGAACATTCAGACATGACAATAACATCATTAGAACATGTCTTCTGGACTGGAGTTAGGTATTATATTACTGTACCAGGTCACTCAAATTTAACTGGGAAAACACGCTTCAATCCTTTTAGTCATTTGTCTGTCTGGGGTTTAACATAAGACTGTTTTTCTGAAATCACAGGAGTTAATGCCCTCTGTGAGAAGTCAGACTACTTGTTAAGTCATACTGGAGTAAACTGAAAGAAAACATGATTCAAGGAACAGTCCCTTGAGTGCTCAATGAATCTTTGGGTTTGTAATGTGATTTTTTATTTCTTCTAATAAAGTTCTAATCAAGGGTAACTTTAAACCTGTGCACCATAAAGTAAACGTCTTCACTGTGTTCTAACCTCCAAAAGTAAGTACGAGGAAAACACCGCTGCATAAACTCCTTGTTTAAATACTTAAAAGCCACGAAGACGTTGTTATTCAGCCACAAAATCCCTTTTTCTCATTAGCGATGACTAACCATCAGACCAAACTTTCAACATTTCGCCACGCTCGTTACTGTTCTGAGGAATAAGCCGGCGCTCTGGCTTTTCCCAGAAAGTGACTACATGGGCGAGGAATGCACACTGAAGCCCAACTCCAGCTTCCCTGGTGCTCACGCGCACTGCTGCTGCTGCTGCTGCTGCTGCTGGAGGAGGACTTGGTCTGCTCCGCTCGACTCCCGGAGTCTGGAGCCATTTCTGTACAGTTCCCGTTTACTTACGCCCCCGAGAGACAGACAGACAGAGAGACAGAGACGAGAGACCGAAAGAGAGGGAGAAACAGAAAGAGAGAGAGAGACAGACAGATAGACAGAGAGCGAGAGAAAGAGGGGAGAGAGCGGTACTGTAAACACAGCCTGTGGGGGCCAGCCTGCTCATCGCTCACACGCTCTGCTCTAAACAAGCCCTCATGGGTGGAGCCTAGCCAGGAGAGGCCTCGAAGGGGGGGGGGGGGGGGGGGGGGGGGGTCACAGATCCACCCAGCAGAGTGTGCGAAAGCCTCAGATCTGCTGGTGAATCACTGGCCTTTCATCTCAGCATGGGTCTATGGGATGGCTTCGCTCCGGCTGCTGAATGAGTCCCGGGTATTGATCAAATGTGGTCTGGCATGACAGCAAACTGTAAACAGACTGCTCTCGTCCTCCTCATCATCACACTTAACTACAACTGCTGACTGGCGGAAATCTGAAACGCCGTCTCTTGGTCCCTGCCATCTTGTTCGCGTGGTTGACACAGCTTGCTTTGCGGTGGAGCCAGCTCAACTAACCGAACTTCAAAGAAGTCATGTGAACAACAAGCTGAATCTCCCTCACCATACAGGCAAGAGGAGGTAGCTAAGTGACTCAGTACATCTTGACTGTCTGAGAGCCCATTGCAGCACTGCTCGATCCATGTTTGAGGGGATGGAGAGAGGGATGGAGGTGCGCAAATAAAAGGAAGGATGGAGGAGGATGCTGAGCACACACAGGCCGAGGGAGTAATGGAGGAGAGGGGAGGGGAGGTTGTCTACCATTTTGATCTTGAGGTTGTCAGTGGCGGACTCGTTGAAGGAGACGCCCTTGAGGAAGTGCGAGCCGATCTGCACGGGGATGGTGGGCAGCTCACACTGGATGGGCTGGGAGGTGGTCTGCATCCGGCCCGCCTGCTGGGCCTCCGCCTCACTGCAGCAACCCTGCACACACACCCAGACACACACACACACACACACACACACACACACACACACACACACACACACACACACACACACACACACACACACACACACACACAAAGAGCAGTTTAATTAGAGAGCACTACACATAGCAATACAGCATGAACGAAATGCAATTACCAACCAACTCAGTCTAATAAACAAATGCAATCTGATGAACTGTCCAGTCTGATTAGGTCTGCAGAGAGGAGAGTGGGGGAGGGGAGGGGAGGGGAGAGAAGAGGAGAGAAGAGGAGAGGAGGGGCGAAACCAGAGACACGTGAAGAGAGATGACCGGTGAGAAGAGAGGAGCGATAAGAGGGGGTGAGGGACACTCACTTACCTGCAGAGCTGCTTCAGCTGATTTGGGGTTCAGGTGGAAGCCGGCCTTCAGGGCATACTCACTGTGGCCAAGGCTGTCCAGCGAGACTTTATATGCCTACACACACACACACCCACACACACAGTCAGTGATAAACACATTTACTCGTGTACATGGTCATGATTGTTATCAAGACAGACAGACAGGCAAGCACAAATACACCATTAAAAAATAATAGTTAACCTCTCCATGATTTTGGTGTTGGTGGGTAGTGTGTGTGTGTGTGTGTGTGTGTGTGTGTGTGTGTGTGTGTGTGTGTGTGTGTGTGTGTCTTTGGGTTGAGTGGTGTCGGCTGCAAGTGAGATACCAGAAGACTGTGTGTGTGTGTGCGGTGGGGTATGTGCATGTGTGTGCGCGTCTGTGTGTGTGTGTGTTGTACTGACCTGTAGTGCGCTGTCAATCTTGAGGTTGAGCTCCTTGAGCTGGTGCTCGGGGAGGCTGGAGCCGTGGGAGCAGAAGAGCTGCTGTACCTGCAGCCCCGACAGGCAGCCGTCCCTGCCGCGCTCACGCAGACGAGCGGTGGCCTGGGGACACACACACATACACACAGTCAGACTATACACCCCTATACACAAGGAGCCAATCAGACACATGGAGCCAATCAGAAGCCCCAACACATTCAAAAGCAAAGAAGCAATGAGAGAGAGAGAGAGAGAGAGAGAGAGAGAGAGAGAGAGAGAGAGAGAGAGAGAGAGAGAGAGAGAGAGAGAGAGAGAGAGAGAGAGAGAGTGAGAGGCCTAATGTTGAACCATCCACTGATTGAGAGAAATAAACATCAGCAGATCTACAAATATAGGGGACAGCAAGCAGACACAGACCGGGAAGGGGAACCAGGATGCAGTTCACTAGAGAGCTCAAAGCTGGGTGAACACAGGCTCAAAGAGGAGAGGGAGAGAGAGAGAGAGAGAGAGAGAGAGACAAAAGGGAGGAAAAGATAATGGCAGACAGAGAGAGAGAGAGAGAGAGAGAGAGAGAGGAACAGAGAAGAGTGAGAGAGTGAGAGGCCTAATGTTCAACCATCCACTGATTGAGAGAAATAAACGACTGAGTGAACCATAATAAGAACACGGGCCACGCCCTCTCTATTAACAGCCTTTAGCGTCAACATTGCACAGTGGGCACAGTACTAGCCACACTCAACTTACACATGAACCCAGAGACAGATGGTCAAATCAATTGCACTATTTTCCTTGCAGTCACGACTCCACTCACTCGTGTCCATAAAAACACATCGTAATAACTTCCTTTTATCAAACTAACACAATCTGCCTTTTTTAAAGCCAGTCAAGTACAGGAGTGGGGGATGGATGTGAAACAAGGATGTCTGTACTGACTGGATCAATTAACTGTAAATACCCACTGCTTTTTGACAGAACATTTCAATGTTTTACTCATAACGTTTTGTGATTATTCAACCCTTTCTTTTTGACAATTAGGCCTTTTTATGCAACATTTAAAACGTTGATAGACCCCCAGACAGACACGCCATTCGGCATTAGCCTTACCTCACAGGCTGCTCTCCATGAGCGGCAGGCTTCGTCCAGCTCGCTGAGGGGGGCGTGCCCGGAGGTGGAGTTCTGGGGACAGGCGCTGTTGGCGTGGCGCTCCTGCGCCTGGGACAGCGCCTCAGCCAGGCACGACTGCGCAGCCGGCTGCACCTTCTGCAACGCCTGCGACAAGAACTGGAAGTGGACCTGCATCACCGTCAGGAAGCATCTGCCCAGCACCTGCACACACGAGAGAAAAATTCAATTTGAATAAATATTGACACAGCTATGCAGAGAGGCATGTTGAAGAACTCAGAATACAGAGAACCGTGTGTGTGTGTGTCTGTTCATAGCTCACCTAATTATCACTCTATCAGTATGACAAGTAGAACAAGATCCACTACTGCTCGTTTGCATATACAAAGCCTCTGCAACAACAAGCTCTGCCTCTATTTACCCCTGCTTGTGTGAAAGCGTGTGTGTGTGTGTCTTTCCCAACTCTTCTCTGAGTTTGTTTACCCATAAACAAGTCGTGCGCCGACCCTAAGCCTGTTACACATCATCTTGGGCAAATCAGATTTCCTGAGTGGAGTCACATGAAACTGCAGCAGCATCAATGCGCCCCTTCATCCCCCCCTGTGCTATTTCTGGCCAGGGACAGTCACAGTCACGCCAGCCCCGACCCCGAGTCAGACACGCGACAGAACCAGTTCCAGATGGGGACAGGGGCAGCTGCGGTGCGTTGCGGTGCAGCTGGATCACAGAGGGGCGAGACCAGTGGATCTGACCCAGACCCACCCCAGACTCAGGCCTCGGGCAGAACGCATGAAGACCAAGTGGACTGATATGCCAAGTGATTAGCAGGCACTGCTGAGGGTTAGTCAGAGCGCTGTGCTGCAGCCGCTGGGTGAGATCACTCAGCTGCAGGAAGCTCCAGAAACAGAAAGGGGATTTGCGTGGTTGAGGGATTGATTCAGCTGAATGTTACATTTTGTGTGATGACACACTACATTGGGACTACATGCTTAGTGTGTTCGGAATATATTACCTTGAGTTGTCCATTAACGGGTTGAAGTGGCTATAAATGTCAATGTCAAAATGGTTGGACAGACAGATTTCCCCCATTTTAAAAAGTCATTGAGTACTGATAGTGAGCATCAGATGACTATGGACATCAATTCAACATCTTTCTATTCTATTTAGTCTGCACACCTATGCAGTTAAGCATACACTTGGATGCATGTGTTTGCCTTGCCAACCTTATTCATCATGTTTTCTTAAGACTGACGGTGCACATTCAAAGACGGCCATCAGTGGCACAGCCGTAGTAACTGCTGGGTCTCTCGGTAGCCTCCAGTCCAGAACACTGCTGAGTGGACTGTCTGCACAGGAACAAGTCAGAAGTCACTGTCTCAGTCTCTTCTCTCTCCCGGGCAGACACACACACTCTCTCTCCCACACACACTCTCTCTCTCACCCACACACACACTCTTCCTGTCTTTCTTTCTCCCTCTCACACACACACACAGTCTCCCTGTCTTTCTTTCTCCCTCTCACATACACGCTGTTTCTCTCACAGACACACAGACAGACACTCTCTCTCTCTCTCTCTCTCTCTCTCTCTCTCTCTCTCTCTCTCTCTCTCTCTCTCTCTCTCTCTCTCTCTCTCTCTCTCTCTCTCTCTCTCTCTCTCTCTCTGCTCAGCACTCCACTCTTCCTTAATAGGGAAGCAGAGACTGGGCCATGAATCATCAGAACCAGAGTCAAGGCCAGAATGCCATCACCTCAGGACACAAAGCCAACACACACACCCACTTCACCTGCTGCTACTGCTGGCCAGCACACTTAGTCAGCTCCAACAGCAACAAATATCATTCCTGCTTTTCTGCAGTGGCGAGTGTTGAAGCTTTACACAGAGATGCTGACTGACACACACACACACACACACACACACACACACACACACACACACACACACACACACACACACACACACACACACACACACACACACACACACACACACACACACACACACACACACACACACACACACTTCTGTGGTTAAGAATAAAAAACAGAGGTGACACAACCATGGTCATATGGTGTTGTGAGGTGCCACAGAAACAAGAATGTAGCCTGTGACTGTGAGCACACACACACACACACAGCACTACACTCACAGGTGAAATGACTGCGCGCGCACAGACACACACTGTGAGCGCACACACACAGCACTACACTCACAGGTGGAATGACTGCGCACACACACACAGTTCCTCTGCATTCAGGGTTGGGCCTTGAGTTTCAGGTATGTGCTGGAAATACCTTAGGGCTGAACAGAGAGACAGAAATATGCTGCCCGGTTCTCAAGGCAGACGGGAAAAACCAGAGGCCAAGCCATCCTCATTCCTCAGTGGCGCGCACACACACACACACACACACACACACACACACACACACACACACACACACACACACACACACACACACACACACACACACACACACACACACACACACACACACACACACACACACACACACACACACACACACACACACGGCTGTGACATATCAGAGGTAGTTTGTGAAAATGTATCGAGAAAGTTAGCTGGCCATCAACCTCCGCATCTCACCACAGGCCGAGGTCACCAAACACAGACCTGCCCTCAAGTTGGAGGCCCTCTGGGAGATGAGACATGAGACTCTACTCCACTGGCCGGCTGGCTTCCTCTCAACCCCTCGCTCACACGGTCTCCCACTGTGCCTAACGATCTCTCAAACATTCATCGTTTCTCTGTCACACCCATCTAACTCCGTCTCACTTTGACCCTCACACTCATGTGTTCATTTCTCAGCCTCACACTGTTTCTCTCCTACTCCCTCATTACTCTCTCTTTCTCTCTCTCTCACTCATTCCATCTTTCATCTCCCTGTCTCTCGTTCTCACTCACTCATTTGGTTACTGTCTCCCTCCCTCCTTCTAACTTGCTCTCCCCATCTCTCTCAGTGTCTGTCTCCATGAGTCCAGGAGCTCACACACAGCCCTCTAATAAAGCCTGACATTCTCAGGCATATTTGGCAGCCAGTACCCTCAGAGCAGCCAGCGAGGCGGACTGTTATAAAAAACACACACACACATTTTTGTTTTTCTCACTGTCTGGTCTTTTGGATTTCTTGGTAATGGGGTGAAAGAGGGAAATAAAAAAATAAAAAAGGAAGAAGCAGCAGATGAATGAAAAAATGAAAGACAAATAAAAAAAAAACATCCATTTCTTCACAACATCTCTCTCTCTCCACATACCACAGTTCCCACAACACGGCACGCCGGCTAAATTTATCTGATGGAGCGGGGGGTCTGATCTCCCTCACACCCTCTGAACGTCACATAACCACTCTGGCGGAACCACACAACTGCCCCCCCCACACACACCCACCCCCACCAATCCAGGAGCTCCACTGTACTTAATCAGTAGGAGAGTGTCAAGAGAAGGGTGTCGAAAAAAAATGTCCAGGGAATCCAGCGCTTATAAATGTCAATTGAGCAGAAAATCCCAGCAGGTCTCTTGTTCAACAGTGACAGCAGGACGTCGCGGTAGCGTTCTCGTTGGCTTCTGGGAGTGTTTTCATGGCCACACAGACCTACTTCCACAGAGTGAGAGTAACAGACTTGTCACTTGTGTGACAAGAAACGATTGTGTCCCAAAAAAAAAAAAAAAACTCCCGGAGAAACTGATGGTTAGGAAATTGATCAAAGGCCTTTAGAAATACAATCCACCCACAGGCTTGCTTTCAACATTGGCCTCCTTGTCCATCCTGGCCTAAACATCGACATCTCTAGCCTGCCAAGCCTCTGCACGCTGATGTGACACAACAGCACCCAGAAGAACCGTAAACACGCGGGCGCAGTACCCAGCACTGGGTTTCCAGCAGTCCTGCGTCTTGGCATCATTAGGCCCGGGGCGGAAGGGAGGAGAACCCTGGCGGATGAATGTGACGCTCCGGGCTGCTCTAAATCGGCCTCTGGTGTGTGGCCAGCGCCCCGGCTGTTTGTCTCTGCGGATCACTGGGATCCCTTTACCACGCGGCTGGGTTTGCCCCACACCACAGCGCCACAGAGAGGGACAGAATTAGGGATTGTGGTTGGAGGAGTCTTTCCTGTTCCACACACAGGCGGCCACATCCAGAGCCCTTTTCCACTTCTGCTCCCACTCCTACATGTCTGGGCCTTCGCCGCCGTCTAACGCTCCATTTCCACAGGGAGGACAATGCAGTAATGCAAGCTTCCAAAATAACCAGACTGCACTTCATGCAGACAACTTCATAAACAATACTCCGATCAGACAAGAGATGTCTTACAGATTGACCTAGAGACAATACTAGAGCCTATTTCTGTATAATAACCAACACTAAATGTAGCCAGCTGTGAACTAGGGCAAATTAATTCATGATGTGTCAACCTCCGTCTACGCTGTTGTGTTCATTTAACGCTTTGTGTGTGCGAGATGACATTTTTATATCTAAACTTTGCTCTGATGTGTTCTGTAGTATTAAATACATACAACATCCACGCCAAAAAGTTAGGATAACTGACATAAGAATATGAAAAATAATCTACATCAGGCTTTTCTAGTTGTTATTATTGATTGGACAGTGGAGAGCAGACAGGAAGCGAGTAGGAGAGAGATGGGGAGTGGGCTCGGGAAGTGACCTCAGGCCGGATTCGAAACTGGGCCCCGTGGGCACTACAACCGTACAATGGTGTGGAGCGCCGCGGGCACTAGACCCGTACAATGGTGTGGAGCGCCGCGGGCACTAGACCCGTACAATGGTGTGGAGCGCCGCGGGCACTAGACCCGTACAATGGTGTGGAGCAGTGATGCTGACGCTGCTCTATGGCTTCCCTCTACATCAGTCATTCTTAATATAAAGTCTTTTCTCTGTGCATCTCATGAGCAAAACCCTAAAGCCTTTGGCGATACAGACCTCTACGGGTCTCACTCTAGTATATGAAATAACCCACTGTATTAAAAAAATATATATAATAAAATACTGGGTCGTTTAAGTTCTCAGTCCTCAGGCTCGTCCCAGTGGATCCATCTCTGGGTGACATGTCTCAACAGACCACCGCAGAGGCGCTCCAAGGACAGACCGTGACATGACGTGGGCATAAAAGCATTTTATTTTTATTTTAACTGCCGACCTAACTGTGCCATTGTGTCTTGTGTCTTGTGTTCTGGCTCATGCAAGTCCCAATGGCGCCACCGCACATATCGACACACAAGAACACCAAAAGGCTGGGAGGTTCTCGACGTCTCAAGAGGGCTGTAGCGACAGATGAGACACCTCAACAGGTTTCAATCACAGGCTGGAGACGGCATTCCAGTGTGACACTCCTGGTCACTGGTTTAACACATGGCCAAAATTACAGGACGGCACAGGGGCCTCCCGCAGTGATCCCTGCAGTCTGGTGCCATCCACCACCCACTAGCTCATAGATGAAAGGAGAGAGTGGAAGTCAAGCAGCCGCTGGTTTAGGGCCAGTGTGACAGCATGACACTAAGACTGTACACCCATGCTAATGACTGACTAACTGATGAGGGCAAGTAACAAACAAAAACTCAAGGTGTTAATTTATATTTAGTGCTCAAGGTGTTCGTTTACATTTGCCTCCAAAGGAAAAGTATCCATGGTCAGGTTTGTGACAGGTTTGTGAACTATGATCTGTGCGTGACTTGAAGTAGCTTGAGGGAGGCAAGTTGTGTTCAAAGCTCTGAGTAAGCTATACTCACTGCTAAAGGTTGGACGTGCTTTTTGATACCTTAAGATGGATTTGCCTATTTAAGACAGCACAAATGTTTTGGAGAGGCTTTGAAGTATGTGATCTGCGTGGCGTAAAGAGCAACGCGTGCAGGTGTTTGTGTGTGCATGAGGATATGTATGTGCTTGTGTCCAAATCTCCTGGAGTAGTCCTGCTTGCTGGCCTTTTCACATATCGGTGTTGCTGCAGCCACCAGCCTCAGGCCTAGAAACAGGTGCCAGCCAGTTACTGAGAGCCAGCAGCCCTGTGAATGACTCAGAACCACACACGCACGCACGCACGCACGCACGCACGCGAACGCAGCAACAGCATCAACAACCCTAAAGACCATAATACTCACAAGGCCACATCGTTTCCTATAGGTCTGAAACAGACTTCCACAATTATTTTAAAACCAATGACTGACGTCAGGAGCTCTAATTCAGTGGTGCCCGACACATTTATTTCTAGCCACAGAGGCAATGAAACCATGGCCGGCCCACCTCTGTTTACACTGGAGGGACACGCTAGTAGAAACCCCCCCATGTGCTACTGGAGTCAGACGCCAAAGAGTCAGCGTCCAACTTCAGAGTCAGCGCCGACACCGACACCCGAGTCCACAGCAGATACACTGCACCACTGTGTCAGCCGGAGACACTGCCATCAGGGTCAAAGGTGAGGTCAGGGTGTCTGCCCTGTGAGCCCCACGCAGAATGAAACACACCACGCACTCACCTATGGTTTTTCCTCTCGGCACAGTGCATTCTAGTGTGCACAGTACATACATTTCCTTTGTGTGTGTGTGTGTGTGTGTGTGTGTGTGTGTGTCCCAATCAGATATGGGAGTTATTAATCACAGAACAGCGATGTCTGTTTTGCAGACAATGCTATTTTACCCTCCGGTACCTGTATGATATACTAACCCATACTAAGTGTAGACAGCTATGTGTACAACAGAAATGTGTTTCATACGACTGCATGGCTGTGTAGAAGTAGCGTAATCGCTCACCTCCACGTCCTGCAGGCTGAAGTCGTTCTGGTCTTTAAAGTTGGCGGCGCCGGCGCTCAGCTCCATGAGCATCTTGGCGATCTCGGGCTTGATGGCCGCAGTCAGCCGGCTGGCTGCCTCCATCACGTGCTCCTGCACGTCCTTCAGCTGCGTGGCCGCCTTGGAGTAGTGCGAGTTGCGGAAGACGCTGCTGAACAGCTCGGTGAGGAAGGCGCTGGCGCGGCAGAAGACGTTCAGCGCGTCCAGGTACTTGGAGATGCCCTGCTGGATGTCGGCCACCGCCGTGCTGGGCACCGGTTGCGGTTGGCACGGCGCCAGTTGGGGGGGAGGGCCCGCCGTGCAGGAGGAGCCCAGTGGGGCGCTGAGGGTCCGGCTCAGGTCAGGCATCTGGTACTGCTGGTGCTGCTGCACTTTCTGCTTGGACCCGCCCAGCAAAAAGCGCCGTTTGTAGTCCATTTTAGTCTCCTGCGCGCTGCAACAATACATAAGGGGTGAGCGGACCCTGGCGGAGGCCTTCTCTCTCTCTCTCTCTCACACACACACTTGCGCTCACACTCTAGCCCCCGCCTACTTCCTGCTACGCTCACACACAACCACACACACGCCTCCCGCTCTCAACCTCAACTGCCCTGCGCTCCACAGTGTCCACCCCTGGAGTTAGGTGGACAGACTGTTTAGAAACTCCATCTGGGGAAGGTGCATCTCAGGGAGGGATGGCTAAAGAGAACAAGCAGAGAGAAAGATAGGAGAGAGAGAGAAGGGGGGGAACAGAGTCTGTGACGCGTGCAGTCCTGCTGCAACTCACGCTGCGCCGTCGACGGGGAAGGGGGGGAACGCGGAACCTCGCGGTTCTCCGCTGAATATTTAGGCTCGCACTTGGAGAGGCAGAACAGCGGCCGAGCTCTCAGAGGTGCGGCAGGGTCTGCGCTCGTTCCAAGCGGAGGTTCGGTTCAGGGAAAGCTCCTGCGAGCGTCATCTAGCCTTTAGATCGGCAGTGGAGAAACCCCGCACCTATCACACCCCTGTGTATAAACCTCTACCAATAAAAATCATACAAAAGAGTCTAAAAAGCTGTAAGCAGAGCGATCATCAGGGGGGAGAGCTACAGCCGTGTCACTGTTCTAGGGCAGCGGACGAAAAAGCTCAAGCACGGAACGCTGTAGACGTGCAGAGGGGATTCTGGGAGCCAGGCAGGTCCTGCCGCTGTTTGAATCAAGCGCTGGGATGGAGGGTGGTTGGGTTGGGGTGGGGGCTCAGGGAGGTCTGAGGGGGCTGACAGATCCAGGCGGTCAGACCGGGGCTGGTTGGCTGAAGCTGAAGGCTGCTGGGAAGTCTGTGGCCTCCTCCTATGTGTGGGCTACAGCCAGATGAGGTAGTTATCACTCACTGCGGAAACGTGCCTCAGCGTAAGCGAGGGTGACTGAGCGAGTGTGTGTGTGTGTGTGTGTGTGTGTGTGTGTGTTTATATGCGTGTCCAGGCCAGGCCTCTCCACTAACGCAGTCTGGAGCCGATGATAGCGCAGAGTCTCTGTAAGGCCTCTAGGTCATTTCCTGAAAATAAAAAGAAAGACAGAGAGAGAATCAGAACACTATCATACGGAAGGATATGCTTTTGTTTCAAACACAGTTTCTTTCCTGTTGAATTCAGCTATTGAGGATGGTGCCTTTACTAAAAATCTGTGGTGACGTTCAGACTAGGGATGGGCATTCGATTAAATTGTCTTAATCGATCGTCGGGAGAATTAACGATCGATTTTCGATTAATCATTAATATTTTTATATTAAAATTCACTATTTATAGGCTATATTAAAATGCAGTGAAAATAGAAAAAAACACAGCGTGTTTCCTCATTGAGATCTTTATTACAAGATGAACAACTCTTGTGGCAGTTAAACTTGCAAGATGGACAACTCTTGTGGCAGTTAAACGGGACCCGTTCAATGGTTACACTTGAAAATATGCGCTGCTGTACTCTTAAGCAGCGGAGCCGACAGCTAGAAGCCGGTGCTCATAAACACAACTTTTTTTTTCTCTCTAACTAATTAATCTCACATTTTGAAATTCATTCATCTAGATTCATCGTGATTAAAAGTTTGTTTTCTTCTCAAGACTAAATCTTATAAATTAACGAGTAATCACTTCAGACAGCGTGTATTTTAGACACTGTTGTTCAATTGTATTTTTTTCGTGCTCTCTCGCCGTCATACAAGGAATATATGCGAGACACAATGGTGCCCCTCGACGGTAAATCGTAAGAATTGTCCCCTGAAGCAATTCGAATCACCTCAGTCAGCCCACCGTCTTCAACTATGTTGATGGGCCGACAGTCACCGGCAACCTAAACTGCTACAGCGTTGGTAACCTTTTCACGGACTGGTCTAGTTAATTTCCTAGAGAAGTCGTGGAGTGTGGGTTGGCGACCATCTAACCTGGGACTGCTTTCTGTCGGGTGCTTTGCATTAAGGTGATAACTTAAAGACGAGCTGCTTCTGTAATAGCTACATTCAGCTTGACAAATGCTACATACAACTTTAGTTTTGTCGATTGTTCTGTCATTTTGCCTCTTAAACAGAAACTTTCCGCCCAACAATCCCTCAGCTCTCTCTATCTTCAACTACCGTCTCGGTCTCTTCTATCTAACTGACTTGCAGACACGCGGCAGTTTCGTGCCATGGGTCAACGCGCACCGGAAGTAAACAAAGTTGCGTTAACTGCGTTCAAATATTTTATTGCATTAACTTGTTAATTCAGATACGCCCCCTAGCGGTCGCGCGGCCGCGACCGGGCTGATAACATCTTAATTACGTGCATGTAGCCACAAAAATAAAAAACATTTTACCATAAAAAGACTTGTATCTGAAAAGCACTAATACTGCCAGAAGCACACGTAATATCAAATGCCTGTGTTCAGCAGGTCATTAGAAAACGACCAAAAGAAAAACGTGGTGTGCCCCCTGCTGTGCCCCACCCCCTGACGCCTCCTCAAACTAATCGTCCATTTAAACATGCTATCTTTGCCAAAATGTCTTGTTTTCTGCCATGAAAAAATCGTTATCTATCCAAACAACTAAATGATGACACTGAATAGTTTAACTGAGGATATTATTGTGGTTTATTTATGTACTCACATCACAGCACAAAACATGCCTCCATTTCCCATATCATATGATCTCAATCTTCTCGAGCTCCTCATGGCCATGACAAATATATATATTTTTAAAACATACCTGAATAATCAAAGCCATATATCTCTTCTACGAAACTGTGTAGTTTTTATTGGCCACAGTACATTTTATTCCTTGTTCTACGTTCATTTTCATGTCTAGTGCCCACAAACCAACCACTTCCTGTAACAGACGACCGCATTCAAAATGCCTGTTTCTCCAATCCAGTTACTATAAACTGATTGACACCTATTCTATCCAATAGTACTCATTCTCATGTTTACAATGGTATGCCCATTGCCTGTCTTTGAATAATATTACGATGTGATTGGTCCACGCGTAACCGAAGGTTCTCTGGTGCGCTTTCCATGCGCCAGAGCAGTCATTCCCAGCACTAGCTTTGCGCATTCAACACGACACGTGGAGTTCGCCTATGGACACAATTGGAACAGCTGGATTGTGTCCTAGACATGACATGTAAGTATCTATATCTGCATTTATGTTTTCAGACACGCATAATACTATTAGTATGCACTTTGGTATGTTCTCACAATATTGGCTTGCCTATGTATTTGTCTGGCATATTAGCAAGCCTGCTAGCAAGTTCGCTAACGTTAGCTACATGCTATTTTTGCTGTGTTGTGTGCTCATAATGTAAACTATGTAAATACATATCTGTATGTATGGTTTCACACACGCTTAATACTATTGGTATGCATTTTTGTACGTTTCCAAATTATTGGCTTGCCTATGTATTTGTCTGGCATATTAGCAAGCCTGCTAGCAAGTTCGCTAACGTTAGCTACATGCTATTTTTGCTGTGTTGTGTCCTACTGATGTAAACTATACATGTATCTGCATGTATTCGTTCACACACGCATAATACTATTAGCATACATTTTGGTATGTATGGCATGTTATATTTCTCCTGTTGTGTACTCTCTATGTCTGCATCTTTCTTGTTTTTAGTTGCATATTGTGTTTGGTTATTTTACAATGTCTTTATTTTTTTTGCTGGATTGCTGAGTTGTTTGTGTAACATTTGCCAATTGATTTATTTTTTCCAGAGAGATGTCCCTGCAGGAGATGCATCTGTCCGCTCCCCACTCATTTCATCTCATCTGAACAGATCTCATCAGAACAGAACTCATCTCATCTTATCCCTCCACACCCACACCCCACTACACCACCACACCCCACTACACCACCTCCACACACCACCACACCCCACTACACCACCTCCACACTACACCACCTCCACACACCACCACCACACACCACTACACCACCTCCACACGCCTCCACACACCACTACACCACCTCCACACGCCTCCACACACCACTACACCACCTCCACACACCACTACACCACCTCCACACACCACTACACCACCTCCACACCCCACTACACACCTCCACACACCTCCACACACCACTACAACCACCTCCACACACCACCACACACCTCCACACGCCTCCACACCCCACTACACCACCTCCACACCCCACTACAACACCTCCACACGCCTCCACACCCCACTACACCACCTCCACACACCACTACACACCTCCACACCCCACTACAACACCTCCACACGCCTCCACACACCACTACACCACCTCCACACGCCTCCACACACCTCCACACACCACTACACCACCTCCACACACCACTACACACCTCCACACACCACTACACCACCTCCACACACCACTACACCACCTCCACACCCCACTACACCACCTCCACACCCACTACACCACCTCCACACACCACTCCACACACCACTACACCACCTCCACACCCCACCACACACCACTACACCACCTCCACACCCCACTACACCACCTCCACTACACCACCTCCACACACCACTACACCACCTCCACACGCCTCCACACACCACTACACCACTACACACCTCCACACACCACTACACCACCTCCACACCCCCACTACACCACCTCCACACCCCACTACACCACCTCCACACACCACTACACACCTCCACACACCACTACACCCCTCCACACCCCACTACACACCTCCACACACCACTACACCACCTCCACACCCCACTACACCACCTCCACACACCACTACACCACCTCCACACACCACTACACCACCTCCACACGCCTCCACACACCACTACACCACCTCCACACACCACTACACCACCTCCACACCCCACTACACCACCTCCACACACCACCTCCACACACCACCTCCACACACCACTACACCACCTCCACACACCACCACACACCTCCACACGCCTCCACACCCCACTACACCACCTCCACACCCCACTACAACACCTCCACACGCCTCCACACCCCACTACACCACCTCCACACACCACTACACACCTCCACACCCCACTACAACACCTCCACACGCCTCCACACACCACTACACCACCTCCACACGCCTCCACACACCTCCACACACCACTACACCACCTCCACACACCACTACACACCTCCACACACCACTACACCACCTCCACACACCACTACACCACCTCCACACCCCACTACACCACCTCCACACCCCACTACACCACCTCCACACACCACTCCACACACCACTACACCACCTCCACACCCCACCACACACCACTACACCACCTCCACACCCCACTACACCACCTCCACTACACCACCTCCACACACCACTACACCACCTCCACACGCCTCCACACACCACTACACCACTACACACCTCCACACACCACTACACCACCTCCACACCCCACTACACCACCTCCACACCCCACTACACCACCTCCACACACCACTACACACCTCCACACACCACTACACCCCCTCCACACCCCACTACACACCTCCACACACCACTACACCACCTCCACACCCCACTACACCACCTCCACACACCACTACACCACCTCCACACACCACTACACCACCTCCACACGCCTCCACACACCACTACACCACCTCCACACACCACTACACCACCTCCACACCCCACTACACCACCTCCACACCCCACTACACCACCTCCACACCCCACTACACCACCTCCACACACCACTACACACCTCCACACACCACTACACCCCCTCCACACCCCACTACACACCTCCACACACCACTACACCACCTCCACACCCCACTACACCACCTCCACACACCACTACACCACCTCCACACACCACTACACCACCTCCACACGCCTCCACACACCACTACACCACCTCCACACACCACTACACCACCTCCACACCCCACTACACCACCTCCACACACCACCTCCACACACCACCTCCACACCCCACCACACACCACCACAAAACATACATGATGTACTTTTGAGTACAAAACCACAAAACATACATGATGTACTTTTATATGGATCTGGATAGGTTTTTGGGTATATTTTGGAGAGGCTATAGACCATCATATGTGTTGTCACAATAAATTACAATATATTACATTGAAATTAATTCAGAATGGTTTGCTGTAGTACAGAAGGCAAGAAAAAAGTATGAATTCTTGATGTACAGTGACAGGTACTGGATTTTGTATTTGGTGAGGTTGGAGAGGTTATGAGACACTTGGAGACGCCTAAAGGTATCATATGGAAACTGATGTGTAACACTTGTAAACTTTTGTCTATCTGCTTCAAATTTTTTACACACACTGTCAAGATGTTGTTGCATCAGGAAATGTAAATGTTAGTTTCCTATGACATTCAAAACCCAGTTCTACACTGAAACATAAAAAAAACACTAGGCGTTTTATGTTTTTTTTCTGACAAAAATGTTGGTTTTGCTGCACTGAAATGTAAACTAAAATGACATAATAAAACACTTTAACTGATTGCATTTGATGGGCCAAGTATCTTCTTTAATTTAAGCCATGAATGGTTATTATGCAATGTTTAGAACCATAGATATTCAAGTTTTAAATGGGACAGTGCAATATAGGCGGAAATTGTCAAAAATACCCTCTGAATTAACAGGTTAATCTCGGCCACAATAATCTCATAGAATAACGTGTTAACTTTGACAGCCCTAAAATAAATAAATTACACGCACACTACGCAACAGAACATGCATTAGTTTTAATCGATGAAAAAATAATTTCATCGAGGAAATTCTTAATGATCAATTAATCAATCGTTGATTAATTATGCCCATCCCTAGTTCAGACCATGTACATCCTTTTGTATAAATGTTCAGGAACCTGTTCAAAATGAAAAAGTAAATTCTCCTCAAGATGATTTTAACTACGAGTGATTTTCTTCTTCATGTAATGGGGCAAGACACGGTCAGTGACACTTAGAAGACCCATGACTCATAAGCCATGAAGCTAGGGAGAGCGTGGTGACAACGTTGCATTGTTCCTGAACAGTGCCCATCTGTTTGCAGTGGACACCAAATGCAGGGGTGACAATATGAGCATTGACACACAGACAGTGAAGGGCCCATAAGAAACCGGCTGTCTCTGTTGCCACTTACTGTATTGCTTGTTGTCTTATACAAATGGGCCTGCTCCTATTTGCATGACTGTGAGGAGTGTCAACCCATGCCCGTAAGTGTGTGTGTGTGTGTGTGTGTGTGTGTGTGTGTCAACACAGGTTTACATAGTTTCCCCTCATCTGCCCAGTTCTGGTTTTCACTCAGCTCTTCACTTGCCTTGGAAGGCAGGAACCCTACATCTCTATCTGCATGCAGCTACAACCCAGATGAATACCGCAAGTCCCTCACTACAGAAGACACACAACACGACAACAGACACAGCACCGCACACAGATCTGGATAGTACGGGGACACACCCTTATCTGGGGGCATGAACTTTAGAGACACTGGAGGCAGTTCCAATTCCCAACAGCCCTTGCTACTGTTAGCATTGGACGTGATATTACACACACACTTCACCAGACAGCGAGTGAGCGAGCATCTGTGTGGCACTCACTCACGGGCCTATCCAGAGTTTCCATCAGTCTGCACACCACAATCCCCCAGCCTGGGTGTTATCAGTGATGGAGCCACGACACACCCATGGGGTGCATCGAGCGGAGTTTGTTTTTCATTGTGTGTACAGCGCTGGGATGGTGGGGCGCAATGTCATGACGACCTGGCAAGGGAATGCTTTGTGTGTGTGTGTGTGTGTGTGTGTGTGTGTGTGTGTGTGTGTGTGTGTGTGTGTGTGTGTGTGTGTGTGTGTATTTGGTAGGGATGAGCATTGCCAGATGGAAAAAAAACATGCAACAGCCTTTTTCCTCCTGATAAGTCCGGAAGCAGCCGTGTCACTGCACAGTCCCCTCTGTTTTTATCAGGCAGCAAAACATTCCAGAACCCTGGGCTGTTTATCGCTAGTGTTCCACTGACCACCACATCTCACTTCCCTGAACAAACAAGAAAAAGTTGAGTGGCAAAACCACACACCCTGCCAGGGATTTGGGACTCTCTTTTCCTAACACACACACACACACACACACACACACACACACACACACACACACACACACACACACACACACACACACACACACACACACACACACACACACACACACACACACACACACACACACACAGAATTTAACCTCTTGTAGGCTAATTGCCCTCAACTAAAATTCATCCACACAGCCCATGCATAAACCAGTGCATTCACACTTCTCAATGAATAGCTTTTTCTTCTCCCATAGGGCAGGCCTGCCTACCGCCTCGCTCTCACAGTCTTTTGGGTACAGTAGAGATGGTGTCTGCTAGTCAGCTCTGCGCTCCGTTGTGTGTGTGTGTGTGTGTGTGTGTGTGTGTGTGTGTGTGTGTGTGTCAGAGACAAGAGGCCAGCAGAGCCGCAGCCTTCAAATCCCTGGGATTAAAATGACCGCATAGCTGGCAATAGCTGCACAATGCCTGCTGCTTAACCTGCTAAACAGGGATCTAAAGAGATTGGAGTGGTAAACAGGAAGGCTGGACCTCGCCGACACATCTAGACTGCCCTAGTTCTTCCAGGAGCCCATTCCTCAAACGCCCATACGTTGTGAAATTCTGGGTTTTTTTCTGGTTTGTTTTTTGTGTGTGTCAAAAGCAACTAGGGCAGAGGCAAGGAAGTCTTCGGATTGATGACTCAACATCAGTGTCCAACACTTGCACTTGCATCCACGTTTGGCAAAACTGATCAGTTCTGTTTTCCGGTCAGGTTTTTCCAAGTGACACTGACCTGCCGCTTCCTGTGGCGTCAAAACAGCAGGAACAAGAGTGGTAAGCAAGGCGCGATGGCAGGAAACGGCGGCCGAGGTTACAGTTCACCTTGTTAAAAAGTGAGGGCCTCATTCAAGCCGAGAACCTGTGTCATCTTTCAGCCTACCTGGAGGCCTCATCCAATGTGCACCCTGGGCTCAACCTCATAAAGCAAGTCTCTTACTCGTACACTCATACACGTGTGCAGACACACACACACACACACATACACACACACACACTCACACCGAGCCCAGTGGAACACCACTTTGAAACATGACCCTGTACAGAATCAATATTGATGTGATCCGTCCCGCATCGCTAGTCCAACGTGCCAACATCTCATCTGAGCATGGCCTATTAGCACCGCCACCCAAACAAACACATATGATAGCACATAGGGTGGGCGGTTGGCACTGGGACAGGACAGGGCGAGAGAAAGAGAGCGAGAAACAGGGAGGAGGGAAAGACAGAGAGAGTGGAAAAGAAAGAGCGAGAGAGAAAAAGAGAGTGTCAGGACGAAGAGCTCAGGGCTAATGTTAGCCTGGCCAAGCTAATGTTAGCAAGCACCTCATCTCAGCTGCTGAGCCTAACAGGAAAACGGTTTGGATTTCTCAGAGTGGGGCACTCTGTCGCCATCAGCTACTCTCCCCACTCACTTCCTCCTCTTCCTCCTCTCTACCCAATGAGGGTTCATGTGTTTTACCTTAGCAGTGCTGTCGCTAGCACGTCACTCACACTGGAGTGTTTTTTAGTGTGTGTGGGGCTCAGCACCTTCGCTTTTGTAGATTTGACCCAGGAGTCAAGAGTTCCGATCAGTATCACTGGACCAGTAAATCTGACCGAGATTAATTAACAAGGAGAGTCCGGTCCAAACACAGATCCTGGACAAGACAGCTGCACGGTATGCTGACAGCTCCGTATCCTCATTGTCCACCTACCCCTATTATAGGGGCTTCTCTCCCCCCCCCCCACACCCACGCCGCCCCGCCGAGGGGGTTCGGGGCGCCAAAACGGCCGGCCACTGGACTCCGTTTCAGCCCCAGAGCCGACAGCTGCCCCCGCGCACCCTGTTCCACTTTTAGCATAGCAGAAATGGCCTCTACATCTGTTCCCCATGAAGCAGAGGAATGCACCTCCTCACAAAGCCGCTGTGTGGGGATGACTCCTCGCAGGCCAAAAACGAATTTAAGATAGAAGTTTGAAAACTAGTCTGGCCTTCTCCAGAGCCGGTTTCTGGGTCACACAGCGTCAAGGGCTTTGAAGGGGAAATTTGCTATCGACGGAAGTAACTCAATTCCATTGTTTGTTTGGTTTCGCAGACAACGATTTTCAGTTTGAAAGATAAAGTACAAAATGACAAACAATTCATATTTTTAAGGCAACAAATACCACATAATCCACTTGCAATAAATTGGTCTAAAACGATTTTGCTTCATTTAAGCCCATCTACACGCACTGCAAACTTACAGACCACTAGTAGTCAGTCCATAAGTATTTATGGGTAATCCCAGCAAGGCCAGACAGGTTACAGGTCAAGCCAAGTGGCAGCACAAGTGCCACCGTCTGCTACTCTCCCCCACCCTGAGGAAACAACAGGGGCACTGTGGCCACATCCTGCAGCTCTTTCCCATAATCCTCCACTGCAGGCCCCAAACCTGCCCTGCTGATCCCACTGAGAGTCTCAGTGGCTCTTAAGTGAGGGCTAGCACAGCCGTGTCCAGTTGTCCAAGACAAACAGGGTAGTGGAGGTTTCACTGCATGCGCCATTTTACAATCCCTGGTAACGGAACCTCGAAGTGCACTCTCCAGGAGATAACAGAACTCTTTAAATGATGGCAGCACTGAAGTGTAAGCTAACCTGTGATAGCGGTCGTTGCGTAGGCTCGGCTAGCTTATAACGTATAAAAATAACCAGCTGCTGCTGACGCATCAGAACGGCTCCGTAACCAAACTGGTGTGAGAGGGTCTTTGTCTTCCCCCTCACAGCGCCAGCTCTGAGCCCATGGCCATGACTCTCATGGCAAATATGCTGCCTTTCCAAACGCTGTGAAAAACAGCCCTCAGATGCTGCCTCCCCACAAACAGCCTTCAGACCCTCAAATCAAATAACACCCCGCTCAGCCGTCATGTTCCTCTGGCGCTAAACAATTAAACCAAGCAACATAAGTTTGCTACTGAAAATTTTGGCTCAACTATTCCATGGCTCGGTTACCAGGGTGTGTGTGGGGGGGGGGGGCATCTCATGCTAGCTTCCCTTCCTGCTCTCTGTCAGGGGTCCTGGATTTAGGAGGGACGCTACTGAGAGACAGGGGGGAGCCGAAAAAAAGAAAAACAGGATTGCGGAGGATGAGCGCTCGGGGAGGGAGGAAGTAGTGAGGAGAGAGAGAGAGAGAGAGAGAGAGAGAGAGAGAGAGAGAGAGAGAGAGAGAGAGAGGGGGAGAGAGAGAGAGAGAGAGACAGAGAGAAAGGGGGAGGGAGAGAGAGAGAGGCACAGAGAGAAAGGGGGAGGGAGAGAGAGAGTGAGCTCCCACAGCCCTCAACAGAGCAGCCCTGGAGACAGTGGCTGACCTCCTGACTGACAGTGATCGCCTCACTCTCTCTGTCTCACACACACACACTGCAACCTTCCCCCTCACCCTATCACTCTCTCTGACACACACACACACACACACCCCCCTCTCCCTCTCTCTCACACACTCACTACACTCGCCCTCCCATCTCTCTCTCTCTCTCTCTCACACACACACACACAGACACACACACACACACAAACACACACTACCCCCTCCCCCCTCCAGTGCTCGAGCTCCATTCCAGAGCACGGCCCAAAGCCAGCCTAGATCACGTTTCATTCTCACGTGGAGTATTGTGCACTGGCTGAAGGCGACTGTGCTGCTGGAGGTGGAGGGTGGGGGGGGCCTTTCTTGTCTTTTTAGAGAGAGATTATGGGTGTTGTCCTGAATTCATACTTTCCAAAAAAACATCCCCCCCCCCAAAAAAAACACACATAATGGAACAAGACCTGTGCCTTTCATATTCCCTTAATCTCTTCAGCCGGGACCAGAATGGCCTTATTGTTTAGGTGAGTGAGGAGAGCAAACCACAGGCAGAGAGAGACAGACAGAGAGAGACAGACAGACAGACAGACAGACAGACAGAGACAGACAGAGAGAGAGAGAGAGAGAACTCCAGCAGCAAGTTCCAACAACTGCAGCAAACAACAGCAGCAAAGAGCATTAAAGGAACGAGGAGAGAAAAGAGGAATAATAAAGAGAAGAAAAGGACAAGAATGCCAAACGAAAGAGACCAAAAAAAAAAAAAAAAAAAACACTCATCGGCTAGAAACAAAGACGCAAAGAAAAAAGAGGAAAAACTACACGCCGGTGATTCAACTTATGCAGCAATCTGCAAAACACTCCGTGCCGAGACCTGAAGACAAAGACAAAATCCCGGGGCCATAATGGTTCTTTAGGCCATTAAAGTGTGCTGATGTCACAGGGAAAATATGAGGGGCTTTGGAAGTCCTCTCCATATTGGCAGAAAAGCTTTGAAGACGGAAATATTCCCCCTCTATGTGCTTGGGTCACAGGTTTCCTACCCGGCCAGCCATTGACTTATTTTTAGTGTGAACAAAAGTAAGAATATCCACCCCCTACAAGTCCCCCCCCCCCCCCCCCCAACTCCTTCCCTGCACAGGATATGGAACTGCAATGGGAGCCATTAGGAGGCCAAAGCATAAAAGTAAAATGACAACTGTCATTTTGGGTTGTCACAGATTCACTCATGTCCATATTTTATAAAAAAAATTATAAACTCCCTTCACTGAAGACCTGACGATGGAAGCATGCTGTGACTGAGCTGCTTAAGCACTGTAGTGGCTATAGAGTTGAGTGATGATTTTCAGGTTTTGGCTGGGACCCAGCCTCTGTCCAATGTCAGTGGTATAACTTAATGAGTCAGAGGTGAGAGCTGATGGTCTGGGTGACATGGAACTCAACATGACAGCCGTAAGTAATGAGTGACGACGACACTGCCTGTGTTTCTCTTGGGAACCCCAGCAAGCACAAAACTGGAAGCCGAAGCAGGTTTCCAAGGCAATTGAGAAGCACGCCGCCTTCCCAGCATGCTCTGCTCTCTGGGCTCTCCCTGCATCTTCCCACTGCTGAATCAAGGCTTCCCTTAAAGCTCCTTTTTTTCTGCAGGCAAAACTACACTGTTTCACTTTGAGGACTCCGGTTTCATCAACAACAACAACAACAACAACAAAAAAAAAAAAAAAACAGAAGCCACATGCTGATCCTGCTTCTACACCCCTGCAACAGAGAAGGTCAGCAAGTTTGGAAGGCTTGGCCTGATGTGAACCTACAGATTTAGGAGCTTAACATATGGGACCAAATGAAAGCCTGTTTCAGTCAGCAACACACATGGCCAAACCACCAACTCTGACATGCCCGCTGTCTGGTCCAAATACTTGTAAAAAGACAAAACTGCTACATGGCAGCAGACAGTATTTCTCAGTGTAATCTTGTCCCAGACATTTTGGTGAAATGACAGGAAGCTGTGCAAATTACAACAAAGCAGAATCCCTATCTACCTGGTCACCCTTCACCACTAGTAAATAGCTGATCATTGAGCAGAGACGTACAGCTTCTAAGACACTGGTCATTATTTGATGGCATTATTAACAGAAACTTCCATTCCATTAAGCCCTCTCTGCTTAATCGGATCTACGTGATTAATGCTCTGTCAACCAAACTAAACATGTCAGCATCATGAGCAAGATGGGCTATTGCACTAAATAGGTCAACATGACACAGTATATAACTATAAGTCATTTAACTAGCCTGTGTCTTTATTTAAAAAGCTCGAGGATGGATATCATTTAGACGTGGTGGTGTGGGTGGAATGTTTAAGTCTCCACTCATCATGGTCTACAAATAGTCTCAAAAAGTAAAACAATCCCCTTTGGAGAATCAGCCTCATGTTGCCTTCATGCATCTTCATCCATCTTCTCAATCCTTCCTCAAGGAGACAGTGTGATGGAACACAGATTCAGGAACACTCCCGTCTTCTGGTAAGTGAAAAAAATCCTCTCTGATTGCTGGAAGAGCAGCTCTTCTGGCATGCCTTTGTGTCAAGGTCTCACCTCCAACTTCCACAGCTAAATTACTAAAATTGTGATGTGTGCCTCTGCACACTGTTATCCATACCTAACAACCCCCTTGCAAACCCTTCTTTCCTGTAGTGTGCCGAAGCCTATGTCGAAACCCAGGTCTCATCTGCAGATCTCAGAATAAGAACAAGCAAAACCTCAAAGCAGTGATTGGCTCACAGTCTCCCAAAATGAATCAAACTTCACCACAACATGACTACCGCTCAAGAGCATTACAGATTCCACATGACACCACCCCCCCCCCCCCCCCTCACACACACACACACACACACACACACACACACACACACACACACACACACACACACACACACAGGTCTACTTTCAACAAATCAAAGCCAAGCATGTGATAGCATCTAAGGGGCATGCCTTCCAATGCTCTTGAGAGGCGTGCAAGGCAAGCTATTTCCTAAGGGGTTACCTGAGCCAGGTGAGAACCAGGTGAGGCTGAACGCACTGAGCCCAAATTAGGCAACAGTTGCCAGAGAAAGACACCTCACGAAGAGTCCGCGCAGCGTTTTCCCTTAAATGCGGAGATGCTTGCAGAACAACAAGCATACCCTGCATTCTCTGCACACGGGGGACTCCGCCCAGTCACACCTGTTTTTCATATGAGATCATTCCATGGTAAGTGACAAGTGCCGAGGAACTTAAGGGCACGATAACTGACAAGTGCATCATCTACCCAGCAATCAGGTAGCCCACTGACCCACAGCAGGATAGAGAGACCCCCCTCCCGGTCGAGCCAAACCCACTTCAGACAGCGTGCAGAAGGAGAACACACACCCGTGAAACACTAGAGTCAGAGCTCCTAATCTGGCCTTTGTTGCAGCACCCTAACCCCCCCAGCCCCCACCGTCCACATCATGAAAGATTCCATTGTGACATTCTAAACTGCACTGGGAGGCAGAGAGTGCAGCATATTCACAACAACACACCACCAGCAACACTGGAGGGCTTTGTTAGAGTGCACAGCCAACACACACACACACACACACACACACAATCCAGCAGCGCAGGGCTTACTAACACAACTGGCACAAATATCACTCACATGACTTGTGACAAAGGGACAGGAAATAGGAAAGGCAGAGAGATATTGGAGACCAGCTGAGTTTCAGAGATGCCACACAGAGAGAGTGGAAAAAACTTTCACTTGGATTAAAGCACTTTGAGCTGCATTCTTTTGCATGAAAGGTGCTATATAAATAAAGTTTTATTATTATTATTATTATTACTTGTGTCGGTTTATCAGTGAATGGATATATAACTGCAAACCCAGCACATGGAATGAAACCATATCCATACTACAGCTATAGACACTGTATAGGGCAGGGGTCTTCAACCTTTTTCAGCCCAAGGACCCCTTGGCTGAGAGAGACACTGAGCAGGGACCCCCACCCCCGCCGCCCCAAATTTAGAACTGATATTCATATATTTTATCTGGAACTAAGTGTCAGTCACACACACACAAACACACTCCCCTACACATGTTTGAACATAATGTTACATAATTTGTAACACACAACTCGTTTCAATTCATTCTGTTTATAATGTTATGATTTTTTTTCTCCCTTACAGTTAGCCATTACTCTGTATTCAATGAGGAGGGGGGGGGGGGGGACAAAGAATTGAGTAGCTTGAGAAGCTTAAGTATGGATGAAATATCTCATACCTAGTGAGAGGCCTGACATTTGACAATTCCTCACTCATGTCTTTGGCAACAAGATTCTCCCTATGAAGCATTCAGTGCGTCACACATGGCTCTTGCACCGTCTGTGCACATCCCGTCACATTTTGGCCAGGGTATATCATGTTCACGGAAAAAATTGTCGATCACTTCTCTGAACTTTTTTTGTACGTCCATGCAGCTGCTGCTTACAGAATATAAATTCCTCCTGCATCTCATTTTGGTCGACAACCACACAAACGCTAAAAGATGAGGGTCGTTTGACACGCCTGTGGATTCATCTAATTGTAGTAGGGGTGGGCGATATGAGCTAAAATTCATATCACGATATTTTCCACTGTCCAGACGATATCGATATGATATCACGATATATGAGGAAAAAAAATCTGAATCACATTTTAATAGCCCTTCTTAGCTAAATGACATTAGTTAAGGCAAAATATGTAATCATGAAAAGTAAAAATCAAATAATGATAAAATAAATATGTATCTACTGATATGTGCTACAAATGTAATTTCTGTATGATTCCAATCATTTCAAGCATTTTTATAACCAAAAATCGCTGAATTTGCGCATGTCCTGTTCAAACAGAGAGACATGCGAGGTGAGGCAGCGACGAGCAGCGCCTCATCTCAGATTGTGCATTCCCTCACTAACTGGGTTGAGCGCATGCCTTTTGCTTTCTCGTTGTTTGTCACCACTGTAGTATTTGTGGACACTTGTATTATATGTCCTTTCTATCCATAGAATAGGTAATGTATTTCACGTGTAGAACCTATTTAGGGTTGCTGATCTGATATAAACCCGCATAGCAGTGAAAAAGCACTGAGGGGAGGCAAACATTACCTCTGTCTCAATAAAGGGGGCGTGCGCGAGAGCCTGAAACTGGACTTTCAATCGAAACGTGAAAATAAGTGAATAAATAATGGGAGACCAATGCCGGAGCTAAAAGGTATGCTTCAAACGACGGGACAGAAGATAACTCGATCGAATACTCACATTCAAAGCCAAATTTCTTTTGAAAAATATTGGAACCTCAAGAATAGATTTGGCTTTGGACGAAGAGCGGACACTAAATATTAGCATGAGCAATATTCGCTAACATTACATTGATATCAGAGTGAGCCCTTTGTCGATTTCAGCGGCAGCTCCGTTGATTTCCCATCATTTCTCTTAGGACTGTTTATATCTATGTGAAGCCATTTAACATCACACAAGTGGTTGTAATCACTTTGAACCCAAGACTGCTTTTTAATGGTGAGCTGATTTTGAGAAATTAAACTTTGCAGCTAAACTTGTGTTTCCTGGTTATGGTTGTCGAATTGCTGTGCTAGCTAAGGAAACTTTTAATAACCTTAGCATAAACGATTTAAATGGAAGAGTTACATTTGCATGAAATGATAGCTAGTTATCTAGCTCATGTTATAGTCTCCTCGATTTAATCATAAAATTATAATGGGAAAAGGTAGAAACCCACAGGGTGCCTGTGCAACTTCGTATGAAAGAGTTCATATTCACACATGTTCATCACAAGCTAGCAGCTGCCAACTGTATGTACCTTACCTATGCGGGTTAAGAATGATGATATGAAATATAATAAACAACCAGTAGACAATGTGCAAGCTGCCAATTGAATGGTGATTTAACAGGTTGCTGGTGCTTACACCTTTGGCTAAAACAACATGGCAACACAACTGTCTATTATTCTTTTTTGGTCGAGGTCAAAGATTTGGAACCCAAACCAGTTCCAAACGACAAAGGTGCCCCCTTTCTTTTTAACCAATTCGTCATCATCTGCTCTTGAGCAACATCACTTTCTGCGCGTTCGCTCATCCTCGATTGTTCACTTATGCACTTATAATAAGCTATAATATATATATATATATTAGTACGTAGCCTGCCTACTAACTTCAGCTGCCTGCACGCTTGTTTGTTGCTAGCACTACATGCGCGCAACAAATGCATGCGCCGTCTGCTCATAAAAATAGGTCAACTTATTAACAAACATTTTTTTTTCATAAGACCCAAGAAAGGCTAGATTAAAATAAAAAAAGATGTAGCTACTTAGTACTATCACTCAGTTAAAATTTGGAACAAAACGATATGAATGCCAAATTCGAATTTATGAATTATGAATAAATCGCGGTATCCACGGTATTACAAAATCCATATCATGGCGTGGCACAATACCGGTTTTTACTATCAATCCGGTATATCGCCCACTCCTAACTTGTAGTGCAAAATAATCTGCTTTCGGGAGTTTCGCGAATAGTTGTGCCCTCACATCAGCTGCCAATTCATCAATTGAAAGGGGAAAAAAGCAAAGGGATGCTTTTCAGTTTGGTTTACGTACTCCTCCTTCCCAAACATCGTTTTTCACATATTACTAGCTGCTGGCAATATTAAAACTTTCCGCAATTATTTATGGCGTTTTGGTCTGAGCGACACGTAATGCAACTTGATAAGAGGGTTTTAAAGCTAGCTCGCCAACTGTGGCTTATTGTCTGCTGGCCCTCAAAAGATTTTAAACGGGAAATATTAAATGTGTGTTTCTTTCAAGTGAGCATGGGTTGTCTCTAAGTCTAAGTGTCGTTGCAGGTTTGATGGCTTCATACTTTCGTTTGATAGCACGGAAGAGCAAACCACGCACACTGGTAGTTCGTCACCATCGGTCTCTTTGTAGGTGAAGCCAAACTTCAGATAATTATTTGAATATTTACCTGTTTTCTCCAGTTTGCGTTTTGGGGTATTAAGGCAAGTTGGCATCCTCTGAAGGTAGATCATCTCAACCGCCATCAGTGCTGTATGACGTGGAGCTCTTGTTCCGAGATATTACAAAACTTTTAAATTGTATGGTTATGGCAGGTAACGTGTTTTGGCACCAGATAGCTAAATGTAGCTAAAAGTGCATATGTTGCCATGGTAATCAAATGATCGCGTGAAGATTTATGGGTAGCCTATGTATTATTTTATAAACGAATAGAAAGCAATTGGGTACGATCTGTTTATGTTTATGCAGCCTATTGGACGTTTTCAATTTTTGAAAGAGGGAAAAATGCTTCAGATGAAATAATTTGGCGGACCCCCTGCAGTACCTAAGCGGACCCCCTGGGGGTCGCGGACCCCCGGTTGAAGACCCCTGGTATAGGGTATTCGGGACTATTCAAAATCTCATTACATAATCTTCAAGCAAACCATTAGACACACAAATCACAGCAATTTTATAGTGTTGACCTACTGAAAGGTCAACAATTCAGCAAGTTTTTTTAGTTTTCTTGGTTGCTTTCTGATCTGCAGATTCATTCTAGTTGACTATTAATTCTTTTTTTTAAAGCTGCTATTGATTTAAAAAAAATGAACAAAGGAAACCTCTTTTTTACGGCTGTTATAATATGTTATAGCTTATGTGGTTATAAACAGGAAGAATACTGGGACATGACCCTATTCTGAGACATGGCGCTCATAAGGATTATTGTTGTAATAATGGGTATTAAATTGTGTGACTTAACGCCTCAAAATCATGTTCAAATTGAGATTTTGCTGAAAAAAGATGTTTGCGGATTAGAAAACGAAATATATTTTGTGTTATTGATATCGCTTTTTTATTGAGCTATTCCGCAAAAATAACAATACAATTTTTTGACACATTTCTATTACATTTGGCCAACAGTGTATTCTAGTAGCCTATTTTAGCACATTGTCTCAGATCAGCTAAGGTGAAACCCACCCGGCGCTCTAGCAGCGCAGCCAGCGGACTCGCATGCCTTCACTGAGGCACGGTGAGGGAGAACACACGGCACAGCCAGCGCTGCAGATTTTTGCAGAGCAACGCATTTATTTCCATAGCAACAGTGCTGAGCAGCGAAATCAGCGACTCATCAGTGAGTGAAAGGACCCTTCAGGAGGGGCTGGCAGACGGAGCTGCTGTTATTACTATCAGCAGACTGGAGGAGTCCCAAGCACTGCTGCAGCTCCCATAAAGCACACTCTGGCCTTCCCAGACCTTAGGGAAGCAGACAACCCATCTGAGGATAGATTTAAACTAAACCATCTCCATTCAGTTGTGCTCAATTCACTGATTTATGCTGCAAAAATATATATTTGATGTGCTGCGCTGGCAATTCAGATATTACAACTGCCAGCCATAAAGGATAACAAGATACTACCTCACAGCTATGCAACACTTCAATTACCTTCACTAATGCAAAATAATTACAAAATATGAACTGTCATACAGAACTTCAATGCATAGGATGCATACCTAGTCACATGTTGACTTTCAACTAATGAGATACAAAAATAAACAAGTGGATTATCAAATAAAGCCTGATGATGCATCAACATGCATCTCTGCACTATGCACTTCAGACTGCCACAGCTCATGCAAACAAGTTGGGCGCCACACCTATGAGGCAACAGCCTCCCCCTTTCAAATTTAAAATAATACACTACATACCCACAAAGACAGAGTCCACCTCACTGCCCCAGGACCAAAACCCTCCAGCATCTTCAGCAGAATACCAAAACTTCCCACAGACAAATGAGTGCGTGAGAGGCTGCTGTAAAACCCAGTCCAATTTTCCTGTCGTCCCCAAACGTGATGAGATCCAAACAGGAAATACATTCCGCATGACCTCTAAGGCCAGTCCTAGCTGCAGAAAAGCCTTCCCACGCACAAATACACGCAGCACAACACAGACACACACCACAATACTGACTGTTCCGGTGCTCCAGTAACTTTTGTTTGACAGAGTGATAGCTATCTATAAATATCTGATTTTGTGATGTAGTCACAAGGCCAATCTATGGCAACAGTCTATGTACTGCCAACTAAAAGCAACAAACTCGACTGACAGTTAGGCTGCAGCTAATGAATGAGACCATTTGAAGAATCACATTTCATATTGATGTCCCTATACCAGTGGGACGCTTTACCACTCATCTGAATAGCAGAGCAGAACCACCTCACACAGCCTCATACTAACCCAGAAGAGTGGCATGCATTTTTGTTTATAAACTCGGACCAATAAAGGAAATAACTGATGAGAGACACAGTATCATGCAGTGCTGAACAAAGGCTATACAAACGCTTAGGTGTTCAACATGAAAAAAAAGCTAGCCTGTCCAGAGAATGCCCGGAAGGTATAACGCTGCAATCCAAATAAACATTAGAGATTGTGTTAAAACCCTGTCTGTTGGTAAGATATGACATGTCCTGCTTGTAAAACCAAAACAACTGCATCGAATACGTAACTACATGTGAAAAATGATGAGACTGGCTAGCCAGGAGTCTGGAATTTTAGTATGGCTTTGACAGCTAGCTAGGTAGCCAACACTCTCGAAATCAACATGAATCGTTCTTAGAAAGAAAAATCCTACATCCTTTCCTTATACATGTATTCATCGTCTCTGACAATTGTAGCAAGCTATACGAAACTGTTTTACTGTTACCCTTCTGGATACGACGCAACCTAAGCCACGTACCGCTTTATTCTATCTTATCCATTCCAAAAGGCTTGCCGGTTGTGCAGTTGAAAAAAATAAAACAACCCACGGTTTGTGTAAAAATAACGTTAAATATCCATAGTTAACCCAAGAATTTGACTATGCACTATTGCGCTGGAAGGTGCATTGGAATCCTCGCAAGCGCAGTCAGCCAGTTTCATCGAAACTCACGCAGACAACACTAGGGGACACTTTGTTGCAAGCTATTAATACGGCCTTTTAACGCCCTAAATACAAATCTGCTTCCAGCTAAACCCGGGCGATGCAACAGTTCTGATATGTCCCTGGAGACGAATCCTTCTACTCCGGTAACATTAATGTTAAATCAATTACACAACAGGTTGACAGAGCCCTCACGTAATGTCACCCACATAACGTTATCTTATGAGAAAAAAAATAGTCAGCTACTAACCATACTGTGTTGCAGTAAACTTGCTGTCACAGCTAGCTAGAGAGCTACTATATGTAACCTCTGGGGAGGTTAGCCAGTTAGCTAGCTAATATCACAAATTCCTAGAAATGTACTAACGGCGTCGAATTTCAGGTCAGAATCAAACAGTTTGATTACAACCTAGCTATAGATAGCTAGGTTGGTCGGTTAGCTTGCTCGTCCTATAGCTCGCTATCTACTACACGTAAAAGTGTGACATTATAAAAGCGCAACAGAGCATACATCAAACAAACCACTTGGGGAAAAGTAGCTACATTACCAGTGTCAATGATATGTCTCATCACGGCCAGAAAGACAAAAATCTGATGGGTGTGCGGACGCTGTCGAGCTATGTGTTCAGAGCGTAGTCCACCAACGTTAGCAAGCAAGCGGTTGCAATGGAATGAACTGCACCAGTTGGAAAACTAGCTAATCTTCGATAGGTGCAAAGCTAGCTAGCTAGCTTAAATAACCAATATTAGCTTGCTAGCATATAGCTAGTTTTCTTGCGACACGGTTTTAAATCATGCACCGTTTACTTACAGGGTTAAGCAATCATAATATCATTCTGAAATACATCGATTTATTCAAACTGTAAGATGTAAGCATGTTAAACGATATCTGCATGCATAAGGCACCTTTAAATACAGTTGATAATCGCATATCTTACCAGCTATGTATCCACCCCTCCGGCACAAGCAACAATAACAAAGTTTCTCCGGGTCATAATATTCTTAAAGGACGTCAAAATAAAAGTCTCAATCGTGTAAACTAGGTGTGCAACACTTCCACATTAGGCCACTGGCAATAAGGAGCCCTGCACGTGTGCATCAACTAAGATTATCGCCTCAAAATATTAACTGTTCCCTTTATAAACAAGATATTCAATAGAATCACTCATACAGCCATTAGGGGCTTGAGACTTTACACAGTAAATTCTTCAGTTGAGGAAGTATGAGTTTAAACTTCTCAAATCAACAAATCTCTTTTAAATTTGAAATCAATGTTAAGTATAAGGTAGACATCTGTCATTCCATACAATACTTTATAGTATTCTATTTATTTGAATAACTTTTTTAGACAAATTAGCGCATGTAATTCACCTAAAGTAGATCAACTTATCAAATGGGTAAGTTTAGCACCATCAGAGGTTAAATTGTGAATGGGAAGTGTTACAAATCTACTGGTGCATGTAGGCTATATAGTGAGTTGTATTGCAACACCATGTGATTTAATTGAACAGACGTACACAAGCAGCAGTGCCCTTTTGTTAGAAAATCGTGTACACCAATGAACCAAAACACTATGACCACTTACAGATGATGTGAATACAATGTATTTGCTTATAACAACAGGGCTTGTCAAGCCTGGGATATTAGATGGAAAGCAAATGCTGCCATGTCTGGGTCAGTGCATCACCAAAACAGCAAGGCATGTGGGGTGCTCCTCATCAGAAAAGGTACCAGCAGTGGCCCAAGGAGGGACAACCAATAATCACGGGCTGGGCACCCAAGGGCACTGAAGGTTTTAATGATGGTTATGAGAGGAATTTAGTGTGTGTGCAGGTAATGGTGTATCATGTGTCTGTCGTGACTAGGTGTGTGCACAGATAATCATAAACCCAAATAACCATTTGCAGCATAACTATTTGGTTATGCAAATCCACAAAATGATTGGATACTTTGGTAAATATTTGCTCAAATTACATTCTTGATGTATATGGTATGCACTCACAATGAAGAGTTTGACTGATTCCCAAAACATTTGAAATTGATGGTGCAATCCTCATTTACAAGTTTTTTTTTGTCAAATTCAGTGAGTTTCTCCTTCCATTCTTCCATATGTGCACTCAAAGAAACTCCATTGTTTGTACACAGTCCTGGGTCTGTAAATGAGAACAAACTAAATGGCATTGTGTAGTAGTAATTATAATAATAATAATACACCATACCAGCTAATCAACAAGGGACGCATGTTGCTTGTTGTTGTCCGTAAGGGAGGGGTGCATTTGATTGGCTATTAAGCTCAAATATAAACAACCTTTTGCTGGGATCAAGGACTGCATCTTTAAGCCTCATATTTTGATAGAACAATAGCATGGTTCTTTGGCTGTCAATCACTTCACACATTTGTATGTCAACTCAATGCCTTGTGGTTTGGTTACTGGAAGCCTGATGTCTTACAGGAAGCTGTAAAGTGGTGGGACACCACCACATGCACAACAAACCAATATCACATTCATACATTTGTGCTGTGATTATCTCCTGAAAATGTCTCCCCACCTTATACCCCCAAGCCAGCTGCGCTGTTATTCCATCTCATATCGTGTAGAAAGCAGCATACAATGTTCAGGAATCTTCACACTTGACTACTGTGATAGATATACAGTCACCATCAGAAGGATAACGTTTGAGCAGCAGAATTTTGAGAATCATTCTGTGTTGCCCCATGTTGTCACCCTATGTACATTATCCATGAATGTGTTGATAAAGTGATTTAATTCAAACCATGATGTAAGTGCAGGGGGGTTCAGCTGGGCCTTCACAGGCTGACACCTTAATGGGTAAGCACGAGCAAAGGAGGCCTACAGGAGAGATACTGTACGCCTATGTAACCAGTCCATCTTTGGGTCTCAAACTTGAGACCATTGGCATGGGAGAGTGCCTTCACCCTGATCAGCCATGGCCCCTTGTCTTGTGACTAGCATATAAGGCTGCAGGTAAGCATGTGAGGCCATAGTTAGAGGCGCTTCCATCTCAGAATCATTGTGAATGCAGTTAAATTCAAAAGCAACTCACACCTGCAGAGGGGACATGTGAAGTTCAGAATAACCCTTATCATTTGTATTTCTCATAAATAATGTAATGGAATAATTGCATATTGTGTCCTTTGAGTACACAACATAGTATCATAGGAATCTCTGACTGAGATGGATAGAAGTTTTAAATTATGTTAAGACTACCAGTATTCAGAGAGAAAAACAAACGCTAGGGGGCAGCATAGCAGCAAGGATGTAATCAGAGGTTACAGTTGTGGAATGTGACTGTGATCATAGTACCCAATACCTGACAATGGGCCTAAACAACTTAAACATATGGCTGTATAGTCAACAGCACAACTCCATTTCCAGCTGATGTAAAATTTAAGTTTCAAGCCTTAATCTGTATGTTGAGGTAGGGAGACACTAGACCTGAAAAAAACATGTTAATTTTATTGGGTGGGGTAGACTTTTCCTGGTACCTTAACTGCATTGTACAAATGTTCATGTGAGTCTTTCCCAACAAATCCTACAATTTTAAAACCTGTGCAATAGACAGAGTTCTGTACAGCTACTTTACCTAAGACTATGATTATGTCTGATCAGGTAAATCATTTCTTCATCCCCTACTTCACATCTTGTGTATGGGCTGATAGTTTGTCACACACACCTCAAATCCCAAGTAGTCCACAACTAAATTTTCAAATCTACCATGCAGCACCAATGCAGTCAGTCCTCTCTTCTTGTGGTCTATGGAAGAGTTCACCACAATAACTTGATTGATGGTAGTCTTGGATGGAACCTCTTGATAGCTAAATAATCTAGCCCTGATCTCAGAAAATGAATATAACGGACACAAAATTACAGATTTGTAACTGAAAGTCCCGCCCTGTGTTAATTGTTGGAATCAGCCTAACTGACGTTTTGCCTCACCTGAACATCTTGTTTATTTCTACCATTACCAGCAATAGCCCTGTTGCAAAATGTGGTGCATGCACAGTGAGCAAGTCAAAACACATTAGTTTAGCTTTTTTTGAGCATTGGGGGGGGGGGGGGGGGGGTGGGTGGTGTTCACACAGTAATTATCAAGTGGCAAGACTTGCCTATAAGGACTTTGCAACCAAGATGCATTGAGATCTGACATTCACACCTGTACTTAACATTTACATATAGTAATTTAGCAGACGCTTTTGTCCAAAGCGACGTACAAGGGAGAGCATAGTCAAGCTACGAGCAATAGAACCTGGTGTAACAATAAATACTACTTTACATAAGAAATATAAGTCGAAGTGCCAGTTAGGACGGGAAGTGCTCTCTGAAGAGTTGGGTCTTCAAAAGCTTCTTAAAAAGGTAGAGAGGGACGCCCCTGCTCTGGTAGTGCTAGGTAGTTCATTCCACCAACGTGGAACTATAAACTTAAGAGTTGTTCATGTGTTATCAGAACTCCCAAGATGCATGTTAATGCCAGGTGCAAACAGGGCCTATGCGTCTGCACCTGTTCATGCTTTTTTTCTAATGTTACTTACAGCAGAGGGCGCTGTCCTAAAGCTTTACAAGCAGAGGACATTCTGCCATCACCTGTTGACCTTATTACACCAGCTGACTGATGTAATGTCCTCTGTGATACTCAGACATTGTATAACCACTACAAATCACATTTGGTCTGACAATTTCAAATAAACTAATGGTTTTGGGGTCATAGAATCCAGATACATTAGGCCTTTGTGTGAAACATTAGCAAATAAACAATTCAGTGACAGCAATTGTGGATTTTCTCAAACAGTTTAATAGTACATAAACAAATTGACCAAAAAGGAATCACGCACTTGGTTTACAAAAGTACTGCTTTGTTGGGTGTGCACTTAGCTGTAGTCCTGTGGAGACATCCATGTGAAATCTGATAACCGTCTCATCCCATTCAAAAATAAAAAATGTCTCAACAGAAAACATTAAAAAGCAAATGGTTTTTGTTGGCCAACTAATGAATCCATCCTTCTCTATTTGCCACATCAAAATCACACAACTTAAAAACAACAGAGACACCAGATTGTAATTGAATTTAACAGAATTTGATTATTTCTTTAAATTAAGTTTTTCTTTTTGTTTATCTATGGTACAGACGTAAATTTGGTCATGGTGACAAGATCTACATGGCTTCACTAAACTGAATTTAAATTTCACATTTTGAAACATTGTCCTAGTAGAAAAGGCAAAAACTGTACAAATTCTACCGTTAAATACAATCACTTTGTACCAGTAATAGTAATGATAAAAAAAAAAAAAAATCCCACAGGTTATTTATAGTCAGAAAAAGCATCAGGAAAACCTGAAAATAAACTGAAAAGATCTAAAAATCCAATTATCAGTACAACAAAAGCTTGCCATCACTGTCACACGTGCAACTCAAGTCTTCCACATCTATCCCGAATGAGAAGGTTTGTTGACTTGTGGGATGTCCAAAAGAAAAAGGAGAAATAAAAGATGTTTGCCAGTTTCAGGACACAACTGTGATGAAATGACAAGTAGTAAAAAAAAACAAAAAAACAAACAAAAAGAAATAAAAGTTGCAAAGAGTGGCTGTGGAATTGACAATGATCGGTGATGTGAAGCTGCAACGGCTCATTTTACTGTGGCAACTGCATCAGTGTCGGACACTGGACCACTGAGTACTAACAGGGATATGGGAATGTGTTAAGACTACTAGGAGGTGGGAGACTTGACTTAGTCGAGTGATTAGCTGATTGCTGCAGATAGCATGACTTAAAAAAGTGGCAGTTAAACCAGTCAAAAAAGTCATGACATGATTCGAGTCTCAATTGAAGAAAAACTGATATACATACACCTGAACTGAAATCTCATTTCGCTAATATAGAAGGCCATCGAGTGAATCCTGGGAAAGTAAATTGTAAACTGGTTGCAGACGTTATAAGGACGTGTGTTGGTGAAATGGTGCTATTATTAGTAGTGTGTTTTGGTCGAAAGACTCCACAGGCACATCTTTTAGAGAAAAAAAAATGAACACACCATAATAAGGATACAAATACTTCACTTCAAAAAGTCACAGCACAAAACAAAACTAAAAACACACTCCTCTTTATGGGGGTGGAGGTGGTTTTGGGTGAGCGTTGGACAAGAGTTTAAACACACACTCTCGCACTCACACACACACACACACACACACAGGGTTGAATTGCCTGCCTGTTTCGATCGGTCACATCACAGTAAAACTCACTGCAATCTCTCACCCAGTGGAACTGCTCAGGTGACGACATGAGAGGAAAAATGTGACCAACAGGAACGTGCAAAACGTTTGGCACTAGTTTATTTGTTTAGATTTTGAAAAAAAATTAATAAATAAAAAAAATTAACTAAAATCACATTTTGCTGAAGTTTTCAGTGCAGTTACGAGAAGAAAAAAAAACATGCATGCTAGATATCGCGGATATACTTCGCTAACAGTGACAAAGAACTCAACTGTGCTGTGTTCTGTGCTTTAAATGCAAACTAATGGTGAGCTTCACACAAGAAGAAAATAAAGAACATTATGTGCCAGTGATGGCTCGACACATGGAGGAAAGGAAAAGGCAAGTCATGTGTGCAGTGTAGATCCCACTCTTGTTAATAGGAAACTCCCAAATTACACCATGCCAACTAACCTAGCACAAAATTACAACATCACCCTCAGAATCAGCAAAATGTGACCAAAAAGACATCCTAAAAAAGGTTTTCTTTCTTTTAGAACAAACAAGTGGAGAGATAGAGGAAAAAAACACACCCATACAAAACACACACACCCACAAAGGTGATTCTATAAATTGATTGGCTGCTTTTAGACACCACAGAAACAAAAAAAATACAGGGCACTGGAAAGACTGCTTGGAAATGAGTACTAAAAGAAAAGAAAACGGAAGAAAAAACTATTAAGGTAATTCAAAGTGACAAAATGAAAATAAAACGCTTTTGCAAAATTTAGTGGTTATGTTCGGAAGTTCTAGAAAAATAGATATTTTTTTTTGCTCTTAACAATACTCATATAACTTTATACATTTTTAATAGAGTTAGCAGTCTTTCTAATGCACCTTGGCAGCACAAACAACAACATAGATGAACACACAAAATCCACAAACAAAAAACTATTATAATTAATAAGCGTCAAAAGTTAAACAAAAAAGGGGTCAAAGGTGAAATTTCAAGCGTCAGAGAAGCGCAGAGGACAACGGACTGGACGATGAACTTTTGACGTCACATCGACATGCTAGGCAAGCGATGAACAAACGGGCACGGAGAGATCTAGAATAAAAACAAAAAGAAACACAGGGAGAACAAACTGAGGTTAAAGCCACAACAGAAAAGAGGAGAGAGGGAGAAACACAGAGGAGGAAAAAAAAGAAAATCAGAAACGATTATCTTTGCAGAATGGGGGGAAGAGGGGAAAGGGGGGGTAAACACGTACACACATCACCTAAAACACTTAACACTGAATGCAACATGGGGGAAAGAGAAAGGGAATGAGAGGGATGGGGTGGGGTTGGGAGTCTCAGGGATTGGGGTGGGGGTGGGGAGACACGAGCGACATGCCGACGGACAATTAAGATGAGAACGTACAGCACACGACACCACTGAGACACAACACAAGACTAGGTGCCCACAGTGAACACCACACATAGCTGTACACCACACAGAAAAAGGGCTGCACTAAAAACATACCCGACTCCGGGCACGAGAACAGTTACAGCTAGCAAAACCAAATCCCCATTATAAGAGGGGAAAAATTAAACTAATAATACTAATTCACTCCTCAACTTCACTGATTGCTAAAAACATCAATCTGTTAGGACTCCGGATATCAGCCAATGGGGCAGCGGCCCTCAGAGTGGCAGCAGCAGTGAGGGGAACACGTTGTGCTTCAAAAGTCTGCTAGTATCCATGACGACAATCGTTTTCAGTTGCCGCTGACGTGTCCTCAGCTTTGGGTGTTTTTTTTGTGCTTGAATTTTTAAAAATTGTATGGGACTTCTCCATGAGGATGTGACAATACACAAACACTTACACACCACAGAGATTACAATTGTAGGAAACTGGGGCCGTTTTTTTTTCTTCTCCCCAATACTAACCTTATTGGTAATGTCACTTACAGAAAAACTGTTTCTTCTTAGCAAAGCACGTTGCCTCTGAATCTCATGAGTCACAAAACAGACGAGAGTAAGAGGAAAAACAAACACACTCCAGTGAAATAAATAAATAAATAAATAAACAAACTCTAAACCTGACGTAAATCTCAAATGTTCACAAGTACATCTCAAGTTACACGACTTTTAATTAAGACTATATATTTATATATGTATAAGTCTTTATGAATAGCCCCTTTCACGTGGTAAACAGAAGAGCGTTTCTGAGTGAGTTTGGCACGTTCTCCACTGCTTTTGGCTGCAGGGCTTCTTTAAAATGTCCAGCTCCGCATATGCGGCATGACTGTAAAAAAAAAAATAAGATAAAAATAAAAAGTTTAGAAGCAGGACAAAGCCTTTAACAAGGGTGGTGGACATTATTACTAGTCGTCATTCCATGCTGAAGACTGATATGTCAGTTTCCCCACAAATTCAAATCTTTGGGTTGTGCCAACTGAGAGCGTTACCCTGAACTAGCAACACTCGTTTGGTTTTCTTGATTTCCTGTCGCTCGCGGTGGCTCTTTTTTAAGGTGCTTTCACACAGGCACAGGTGGGCTTGGGGGGGGGGGGGGGGTGGGGGGGGGGGCGTCAGCTGGGGAAATTATCCTCCCGAGCACTGACGGCTTGGAAGAGGTAGTGCTGGGGTGGCAGGATGAGGGGGGTCGGGGGGCAAGGGCACCAAGAGAGCTCAGGTCTGAACTGTTCACTCACTGAACCAAAATGAAATGAATATACGAACCACTCTGCCAAATAAAAGGGCTCAAACAAGTCTGAACATATCTGTGAATGTCTTCACAAAACGTCACATTAGAATTCTACAAAATACTGTTGAAATTTTCATGACTTTTCAAAACAACCGCTTTCTGAATGCAGATAAATAATTTAGGCAATAAATAATCCTGGTAATCAGGAGAAGTATAAAAACCTCTATAAAAATAGAAAAGGCATAATAGTTTAGTAATATACATCATCTGGACAACTGTGTCTAAACAGTTTCTATAAAAACACTCCTCTCCTGACCACGACAGTCTAAGAGCTCTGGTGATTACTGCTGTTGATGAGAACATTTAATTGACAGAACTGACCAATGAGAAGATACTCCTGACCAATCAGAAACGCAGTATGTGTTGGCTGATGTGATTACTCTGGTGATGCCAAGTAGAGGCATAGCCTACAGCTCATGCTGTGAATGACCTATTACTGAAGCACGTTATCAAAATAAATTAAAAATTAAATTAAAAAATGAACTCAAACTGTGAGGAAAACAAAAAAGGGTTTCAACAGGCTAAACTAAGAGATCAGCAGGGACCTTTGTTCATTCTGGATGTGTCTCATGACAAATGCAGACCCTACAACACTCCATCTCTCTAGAGCAGACTTGTAAGAGTCTTATCCTGGATATCTTTATTGCTAAGAGCCCGGACTGCCATATAGCCAGGAACGCTTCACCTGCTGCTACTGGTGAAGATGAACACATATGGACAGCAAGAGGACAACAGTCCTAACGGAGGCTGTTTTTTATTGTTGTTGTTGTTGCTGCTGCGGTTTTGAACGGGGTGAGGAATGTTCGAGCGAGTGTTTTGAATGTAAAAGTAACATGTCAGAGTTCAGTCTACACAGCCAACACCAGAGATCTGCCTGGCATCTTTCTAGAATCATTCATTTTTTTTGTCCAAAGCAGCATCAGACATGGGCAACGGTACAAGGCAGCAATGAAAGAGACCTCGTTACTGCCAGTGCATGAGGACAGGGTAGTGTTTTAAAATAGTCAAGAACAATAACCAATAATAATAATAATTATTATTATTATTATTATTATTATTATTATTATTATTATTATTATTATTATAGTAGTAATAGTTTATATACATTGTCTGTTCTCTCCATCCCAATGGGGTCGACAAGTTAACTGGTATTCTCCGAAAGTTGTATTGAACAGTAAGTGATGTGTGTGCGCACACACACACACACACGAGTTGGTGCCTATGTACATTTTCAAATACTCATTTTCTTTCAAATTAGCCATGATGACAATTATGGTCTTAAGACCAGCTAGGTGTACGTTATGCTGCATATTGCATCTTGACTGTAATCAATACTGTCAGTGTTCTTCAAAAAAAAAAAAAAAAAAAAAAAAAACGTTTCACAACAGGTGAAAACCAAAACTGGGAGCGTGGATTTGTAAATGACTTCAAGTTTGTTTTTGTTTTTAAAAGAAGAGAAGGAAAAAAAATTAAAACAAGTAAATAAATAAATAAATATACATATTTTCTTAAATGATTTGAAAGCAATACGAACAGACCTTGCAATAATTATAACCACAACCCCTCCCCTCCAAAAAGAAAATAAAGTGAAAGAAAAGGCTTCAGTGAGACAGGGTAGTGAACAGGGGTCAACATATGACATAATCTTAGCGAGAACGCAGGACTCTCTGGTCTCACGTCAAGAGCAGCTTTGGCTGTCAAACAGAGGTTTGGGGGGGTGGGGCGGTGCTATTAGGATTCAGATGGATGGGTTTGGGGTAGGTGATTTGGAGGTGGGGGGTGGGAGGGGATTTCAGCAGGGAGGACTTGTTTTGCCCACTGGCATTTCATTGTGCAACATCCTTTTCTTCGGACTCCAAACGGTTACACAGCAAACTTGTAATATGGCACCAAAGCTTTGATAGAAAAAAACAAACACAAAATAAAATACAGCCATGTTATAAATACAATACAGAAAACTGAAAGGCGTAATAAAGAATGTAAAGAAGCCATTTCTCAGATTTTTTTTTTGTGTGTGTCTGAGTGTGCTGTTCTCCGTCTGTTTGTGTTAAAGTGGGAGGGGGGGGGGGGGGGGGGGGGAGGGCAGGGGGAGGGAAGAGCTCCCCGAGAACTGGAGATCCAGTGTCGCACGTAAACAAGGGGGGGGGGGGAGGCGGAGGAGAAGCAGGGAGGTGGTTGGGTGAAGGAGGAAGGGGTGAGGGGGGTGAGGGTCTTTTTCTCTAACTTTTTTCTTTTGTTTTTCATACTCCACTTACCAGAAAAAAACATTTCCTAACCAAGTCCATTAGGGGGCAAAGCTCAGTATGGCTTGCTGTCGTTTTTGGATCGTTTGAGCTGGACCTTCAGCCGCTTCATGCCAATCTGAAAGCCGTTCATGGACTGGATGGCCGCCTGTGACGACACTGGATTGTCATAACTCACGAAGCCTGCAGGGAAACGAGAGGAGCACCATGAAATCCTCAATGATTGAAGAAGATGCAGGTGCTCACACGAGGACACAAACACAGATACACACAAAAACTTGCTAAACATACCACGGCCATAAAACCGTACACTTCACACACACCACCACCACACAAGAGTATGTCACCAAACAACATGGGAGGGCATATGCACACAGCCGCACACGCGCACACACACTGACCCTCAGATCCTTAATCACGGCTTGCAAACATTCAGAGAACATTCAGAGAGCCAAGTTGAAAGTTGCCGGCATCTGTGTCCGCGTCACTCACCGAAACACTTGCTGAGGTTGGTCTGTTTGTCAATGAAGACCTTGGCCGAGATGACGTTTCCGAAGGGCATGAACATCTGAAGGAGATCCTGGTCACCAAACTCCTGGGGAAGGTGGTAGATAAACAGGTTGGCTCCTTCTGGACCTTGAGTGAGACGAGGGAGGAGGAAGATGAGGAAGAGGAGGAGGAGGAGGAGGAGGAGGCGGAAAAGAGAAGGTTAGGCATCTGGACGAGGGGAGATCAACTTTGGTTTATTCTCAGATAATTGGCATGCTGAAACAAAAACTAAGGATCAATCTTAATGCAATCTAGAACACTTTAGAGTTCCACCGAGACCCCCGTAAAGAAGGACTGGCTCTCAGGGAGAGGGAACCTAAGAGGAACCTTCTGATATGAACTTCCTCTTACTTTATAGAAACAGGTTGGAAAACAGTGCTGTGGAAATGAACATCTCAGGAAGCCAGGATGGGTCTCTTACCGGTGCTCTGATTGCCACTTGCTGTTGCAGCAGATTTAAAACAAGACAGAATCCTTAACAGAATACAGTGACTGACACGCTAAAACCTAGTAGCTAGTCTTCCCCAACAACATAATAAATTAAAAAACAAAAGCTTGAGTGACAAGAGTATTACTGAATCATTTTTGACAAATTGATAGCATCTTTAACTTTTTATTATCACCCTTTATTTTACAGTATAAATTTACGGTCGACCCCCTTCAACCCCAAATAACCCTCCCACAACTGAACTCAAAACCTACAGTTCTGTTCCCCCCCCTACACCCCACACAAACCCTGTTTGACCCTCCCTCCCCCTGCCCACCCCCAGGTAAGCCTGAACACGTGTAACATCTACCGTTCCCCAGACACACAGACAGACAGACAGACAGACAGACAGACGACCAATGTAAGTCCCCCACCCCCAGATGAGCCCCGCGTACTTGCCTTCCTTCTGGCTGCCGGCGGCGCCCATGTTCTGCTGGGAGAGCAGGCTCTGGTTGTAGAGGCTGGGCAGGGCAGCCGCTGCGTACTGCTGGATGCCCGAGTAGGCCGCCTGGGTCAGGGCCTCCATGGTGCTGGCCGAGCCGTTGGACAATCCCCCGCTACCCAGGCCCCCGTTCAGCGCTGCCATGCCTGCTGGGGAGTGGACACAAGTCAGTCAGATGGGTGTGTCCATATCTCTCTCTAGGAGTGTCCATCTCAAACTCAGGACTTTTTAAATCATTTTTTATTTATAACACTATTAATATTAATTATGTATCAATAATTAATATTTGGGATGTCAGCAAAATAAAAACAGCATAATTGGAGAACTGCCATCAGGTACACAGGACAGGATTCCACCCATACCCACCTGAGAAAATAAGGATAGCGTCCCCATTCTGGGCTATTTTCAAACAAATCATACCACAAGGTCCCAATTCCCCAAAACCCAATAACTAATACACCCACTACTGACCCCACACCATCACCAGCACCACCACCTACCCAGACATCTCCCCCTCCTGATTCTTTCAAATAAAAGTCCCACCTGCTTGGTTTCGTCTACCTGCCCCGACCTAACTCTCTCGTGCACGCTCTGCTGAAAATCATGTGCACTGACATTTACATCTGAAAACCACTCCCCCATGACTCTACAGTACTATAGAGCCCAGGCACACAAATGTTCTTTACAATTAGGGTGCACCAGGGAACAGTCTGTATGGGTGTATTTTTGTGTGTGTATGGGTGTGCTGCATATGGTTGTTCATATACATCTAACCTGAGCGTGACTTCAGACTGTATCTGTGAATACGTCTGCATAAGTAGATATGTACGTTTGGGTTTCTATTTGTGTGTGGCTGTGTGTGCCCTCACCTGCAAGAGAGCCCATGTTGAGGCCTGCACCGGCACCTGCAGCCAGAGACTGCAGTGCTCCCAGAGAGGCCATGGGGTTCACAGAGGAGTTCGTGCTGGAAGTGGGGGAGGAACCCGCTGGATGGGAAGAGGAGAGAAAGAGAGACAGAGAGACAGAGCGAAAGAGACAGAGAGAAAGGTGGAGAGAGACAGACAGAGCGAAAGAGACGGAGAGAAAGGGGGAGGGAGAGAGAGAGTGAGCTCCCACAGTCCTCAACAAAGCAGCCCTGGAGACAGTGGCTGACCTCCTGACTGACTGTGATCGCCTCACTCTCTCTGTCACACACACACACACACACACACATACACACACAACAACCTCCCTCTCTCTCTCTCTCTCTCTCACTACAACCTACGAGGAGAGTTACTCTATTGTGCATCCACAGCCATCTTCATGTAGCATGTCTTCGACACATTCAGTAGACATTCCAGATAGATCCCATCGGAGTTGGGGTGGTAGCATGCATGCATAAGCAGGTGAAATGCTAACAGGGGTGACAGCTAGCATACCTGAGCAGATGGACATACTTAAGCGTTGCTAGCTAGCATAGCTGACGAGGTGAACTCGCCAAAGGATTGACAGGTAGCAGACCTAAGCAGGTGAGCACAATGAAGGTGCGCTGACCTGCATACCTTGGCAGATGACACACTTAAGGGTTGCTATCCAGCACACCAGACCAGGTGAGGATGGAGGAGGGCTGGTAGCAGGTGTGGAGAGTGAGAGAGCAGGGCTAGGACAGGATGGCATGAAGGAAGGGGGAAGAGGAGAGAGGAGCAGGGGGGGGGGGGGGGGGGGGGGGGGTGTACCTGAGCTGGTTAGCACACTGAGGGGACTGCTGGACGTGGTCAGCGCACTGCTTCCTGTGGGCGTGGCCTGTGTGCCACTCGCTGCTGCTGCCAGCGCTGCCAGGTTCTGCATGGCACTCAGACCTGAGCAGAGACATATGGCAGGGGAGGAGGAAGAGGAGGAGGAAGAGAGAGCAGAGGGGGACGAGAGAGAGAGAGAGAGAGAGAGAAAGGAAGAATGGGGTGACACCATGAGACAGAAGACATGAGAGGGAAAACAAGGGGGAAACAGGGTGAGGGAGAAGACCGTAAAAAGGCAAAGAGGCACAAAAGGGGAAAGTGGACAAACGGGCAGGGGCCACAGGCAGTGGGTGTGAGAAATAAAGTGAGGGAGACAGGGACAGATGAAAAAGTGAGGAAGTTAAAATACAGGACAACTGGAGGCTTGGAGCATTGGAGAGCAGTCCAACAATAAGTGCCTCAGACAAGGCTGGAATTTCAATCTGGCAATTTGTACCTCTAAATGCCACAGTGTTCCAATGGAACAACGTCCTGATTACATTTACAACCGATCCACCACGTCTGCCATGTCCCAATCTGAAGCCCTAACAGTTTCTCATGAGAGTATGTCTCCTGGGGTAGAACTCATGAACACATGCCCTATGTGAAAAACCAGCCAAGACGTTCAGAGAACATGACAACTCCGCTCTTCAGTTTATGCATTTGGAACAAACAGGGCATGTGAGTACTTGTTTTAATACGAGCAGGGCTCACAAAAATCGCTAGCCCGATGTCCCAGCATAATCAAGCTAAACCAAAATCTAACACCACCCTGTCTGCCAGGCTACTTAATTGATAACAAAATTCCGCATAGGAGATAGTTAGATAAGATTTATTTTGTGTAAATGTGAGGGGTTTAAATCACATCCATCTCTACCTCGGCATACGGCTGTTTTCCGTGTGCAAGAAACGACACGTAGACCAATGTTTCCTGCACATGTTGTTCTTCTCACCCTGGGCCCTTCAAGGGTCAAGTTAATGGCCACCTATAGGTTGGCCTTGTATGAATCCAGATGAAACTGGAATTGTGTTTTATTTTCTGTGGACTTTTCCTCAAACACCTGGCACGGTCCTCCAGAAGAGCATATCAGATCTGTGAAGACTACGGTTTGTTTTACCCCCTGCTTTCCCAATATGGTTAACTTCCGAGTTAGAGTTGCAGCTCTTTCAACAGTATGATTGCGGTGGGCCGGCCATCCCTGGAGAGATGACAACCTCTGAGAGATGCATGGACTGATGACTAGAAGAAATTCCAACAGACTGACCAACACCTTTTAATTCTCCGCTTGGCTATTCTTCTCATTTTATTTTGTAAATCCATTTGTAAATCAACAAATGTCCTTTAAGATCTCAACTTGGCGCGTCGAGTACTCTGTTCAATGAAACGGTCATCTTTATTTTCTTTCAAACAGTATTTAGAAACACAATGCAAATCGAGGGATTCAATACCCCGAAATCTAACAATCGGAACAACTTCAAAATTCTCATCACTTCAACTACCTCCTAAACATACACACCAAAAACGGTGCTTCTATTTTATCATCTTGGTAAAAAGTCAAAATACGAGAACCTAGCCTAAACCAAATATCTTAAAGTGACAATACACCATTAATCAAAACTTCAAACAGCATCAGGTTGGCAACAATTCTTCGTATCTAAATATTTAAAAACAGATACAAAGTAAGGAAGAGCAAAATATATTATTTGCAATTTCAAGGGAATATCTGTATAGCCTGTAAGATATGGGCCTTTTATTTTAATTAGTTGTTTGCATTAATATTTGTGTGACTTGTTTTTGTGTTATTGGTTTCTATCCAATATGGGTAGGGGCGGGGCAGCACAAAGAACAGAGGAGGACGAGCAAACTTAGGTACGATGCAGGGTATTTATGATGATTAGAGGAAGACGAGCAAACTTAAGTACGATTCTGGTATTTATGATGATTGTTACAGTCTGTGCTGGTTAAATGTTCAGATATATTCCAGAAAGCAATACAAAAAACGACTTTTCTACATGAAAATGTTTCTTTTTTTTTATTTGGGCTAGTCCAATTCATTTCGGGCAACCAAAATAGGAAAAATGCCTGCCGGAAGGGCTACCGGGGACTAAGAAATTTTGCAAGCCCTGACTAGTATGCTAGTACTCCTTAAGGGAAATACCAAAGAACCCAGGACACTGAGGTAGAGAAGGTGGGTGCCAAATACAACATTCATAGTCCAAGACCAGGAAAGTTGGACATCCTACTGTGACAGCAGCTGTAAATTGCAGAGGGATAATGAGCCTCAAACCCATAGAGGGACAAATCCAGCGAAACCCAGACTTCAGGGCAAGTAATCACGAATGTCCCACCCCATGGCATTATATGGGGTCATTTGGCGTTAAATTGTAGCGTACTAAATTTACATTTCATCGACCCTATAGGGAGTGATTCATTGCTAGATCAGCCAAGATCAATATTCCTCACTTAATTTACTTCCTCTGGTGCGTGACTAAGGATAGGGGCTAGGAGCCAGAAAAGATTTTCAAAGACCAATCCAGCCCTGTCAGAAAACCATGAGAAACTTTTGTCCCATTTAGTTGAGCTGTAGACCACACATTTAAAAAAAAAAAGTACAGTTTGCGCCTCCTCTTGTCAATAAATGAAAATACAGTGCAGGGTTTCATTATCCATGGAGATCGGAAGGCACCGTTTACACCTGCACTTTTACGCCTTGATGAATAATGAACATGGCAAGAACGCACAGTATCATTGGGGAGTATTATATGTTTATAAGTTCATATTAGGGTTATTACGAGCCTAAATCATGTTTTGTAAAATGCACCATTGAAACTGTGCAACCTTAACCCCTTGACAAAGACCAGATACTCTGAAATGAAGGGGTTCAGAGGGGGCAGTGTGAACACTTGACCAAGACAGCTGAGCGGTGACACTGACAGTCCAGCTGACATAGCTCAGTAAGAGCAAAAAAGCACATGCGTGAGAACCACCACACACACACACACACAAATGGTCACAGACATGCCAAATGAATGAGTTCAACATTGGCACAGGTCTACCAGAGGCAACCCTGCATTAAATCAGACATTCCACGGTATGACAGGAAGAGAGTGGCGTGGCGTGGCGCAAGCTCCTACACACTGAGAGGAGAAGGAGGAGGAGCAAGAGCAGGAGCAGGAGCTGGAGCAGGCCTTACCTGACATGGGGTGTAGGTTATTGAGTGCATTTCCAGAGGAGGCAGACTGCTGCAGGAGCTGCAAATAAAGCTAGACATTACACCAAAACAGAGAAACACAGGGGTCAGAACTGCTGCCAGGACTGTGATAACTGGAAAGAGAGAAAAACAAAAAGAAAAAAAAGAGAGGCGGAGGTTGGAATAGAGAAAGTAGAATCACACACAGAACTAAGGGGGGGGGGGGGGGCACTCAGTGGGAATTATGTAAGGAAAACAAGATGGTGGAGTAAGAGGTGCATAATGGCGGCAGGTTTTTATTGGTGTTGGGAGTGTGAGAGGCATTGGAGAGGAGAGGTGGACAGAGTAAAAGGAAAGACACAAAGAAAGACCAAAGTTTCCACAGCACACCCATGGAGCAGCACTAACAGCACTGTAAAGGGGCCCAGCGTCAAGGCTGCACCTTGGGAGCTCGTCATTGACTGCTCTCTGCAGCCAAACTCACATCAACAGAAAGAGCCAATCAGAGAGCGTCTGAGAAGAGAGATTTTGTTGTTGTTTGTTTTTGTTGTTGTTGTTGTTGTGAGCGAGCTGGGATGGTGCAGCAGAGATCTGAAAGCCCTCATGCATAAAATACCTCAAAAACACAGCAAAGTGAGTAACACAGCACAACACACACACACAGGCCAGAGGTGAGGGAGTCAAACATATGGGATTAGACGGTTGACTTTGTCTGACATTGATCATTTGATGCTACACAAACAGTCCCTTCATCTGCAAACATGCTTAGATTCTCACACCGACTGCATTTGAACTGGCCGCAAATACATGCAACTCAATCAGATGTCAAACAGTACTTGTAACCCTGTCAAATGTCAAAGAGCACTATAGGCGCCAAGAGCGTAAGAAAATACACACGTTCCGCATGTTAAACACACATTTCCATTGTAATGTTCTCATTATGGCTCATCAGTCATCCGAGATGAAACACTGTGTGCCAAGCCAAAGCATCCCAAACCATGCATCTCAGGCAAGCTAACACAAACTACCCTCACATGCTTATGGTAGCAGCCAGGAACCGCCTGGCAAATGAAGCAAGACACTGCATCTACCATCTACGCCACTGTGATCCAGCTCTGCACTACTGATGTGTTAGGCGCTGTAAAAGCACTTAATGTCCTCCTAAAGTAACAGGATGGTAATGACATTTCAGACATCATGCTGCGCAAGCAGTGTTGCACAAGCGAGCAGAAAGCCTTTTTAATGGCTGGCAGAAATCTCTAATCAGGTCTTAATGTCTCGTAGTGAGTTTGTCTGCAAGAGCACAACAACAAGTAAACTTGGGACACACCGTATCCGTCTTGCCCAAAGTCGTGTCTGCAGAAGTGTATCTCGGCCTTTAGACTCAAGACTGGTAAATGGGTGTAAGGTGGGGGTTCAGGGATTTTGTAACGGTGAGGTGCATCTGGCCTGGTGTAGGGGTGGGGTGAGGGGGCGGGGTTGGGGACTTACTGCGAGGTACTGGGGGCCCAGGGAGTTGAGTCCGGCCAGGTTGCCCCACATGGAGGCGGCGTTGAGCTGCTGCATCTGCTGCTGAAGCTGCTGTGCCATGCGCTTCTGCTCCTTGTCCTTCTGCGTGTCGGCGAACTTCACCACGATGGGGGAGGAACAGCCCTATGCAAGTGCAATGGTTAAATAAACATACTGAACACCATCTGACCAGCTCTGGAGACACACACACATACAACCCATCTGATATGCAGAAAGAAATATGTGTCGAAAATAGTGGCACTTCAGGTGCAGGACTTCATAAACCATACAGAGAATACTGGTTATGCGAGCAGACATTTCTGCAGGGATACAACAGGCAACAAGGGGGGGAAAGAACGACAGAAAAAATTGACAGAATGATAGAAAATTGGAAAAAGGTGTAAGAGAAAGACCAAATTAAGGAGAAGGAGAAGCAGAGAGAGAGACAGACCGATGATGATGTCTTTACCTCCATGGTCTGGGACTGGTGCATGGACTTGATGGCTGACTGGGCCATCTGTCTCGCTGTGAAGGTGACGAAGGCACAGCCTGTGACGGGAGAAATGTGTCAGTGTGTGTGGAGAGGTTGCAACACAGCCTCTGCATCCCATCAAACGGGCCAAATCTCTGAAATATACTGAAAATGGCACAGTGGAAAAGAACCGACAGGACCAGGGGCAAGATACTAGTGGTGACCTTAATAAGGGCAGAACCATGATACTGAAATACTGCCAACACACACACACACACACACACACACACACACGTTCATTTCTGAGGGATTCACAATTCACAAGTGTTCCTCTTCAATCCTCATTCAGACAACTGTATGCTTGATGCAAGCAATTATGCATGTGTGGGCAGATGTATATAGGAGGTAGCTTACATTATGCCAGTGTAAGTGTATAATCAGGCATGGCTGCATCAGTAAGAGGTGTGTGTGTCTGTGTGTGTGTGTATGAATGTATAGATGAGAGCAGTACCACGGCTCAGGCCATCAGGTCCACGCAGTATCCGGCACTCTTCGATCTGCCCATAGGGAGAGAACATGAGCCGGATGTCGTTCTCGTTGCACTTCTTTGAGATCATGCCGATGAACAACTTCCTGTCCTCTACAGCTGGGGAGACACAGGTGAAGAGGGCAGAGAAATGACGACCATACTTCCAGCATTACAATGAGCAAAGATGGAGAAATACAGCAACAGAATGCAGGTTGATCACAGAAGCTGTGGTGTAACTCTATAGAGCGCTGTGTTGTACCTCTATAGAAAGCTGTGGTGTTCCTCTATAGAGAGCTGTGGTATACCTCAATAGAAAGCTGTGATGTTCCTCTATAGCATATGAACTACCATCAAAGGACACTGCAGTGCCCATATCATTGAAATGACAAATTAAACAACTAATGGGATCTACTTTGTATAGAAAAGGATGTTGCATTTAGTGGTTCAAAGACAGGAGAAAATAACAAATTCCTTGTTTTATAAAAAAGAAAATTGGAAAAGAAAAAGAAAAAGGTTGACTGGGTGTCAGTTTTCGATGTATACGGTGAAGAGAACTAAGTGCTTCTGCCTCCGCCTCCACCCTGACTACCCCAGGCCTCTAGTCTTTCCTGCTCCCACCTCTTAATCTGATCTGTAGCAGTACAGCACAGGCTCCAGAGGCACAGGAGAGCATTCATAGAGTGAGTGAGAGTGTGTGTGAGTGTAGCAGGGAAGAGTGCTGATGTCTGACGTACCCCCTCAGGGGCCTTTGCACACTGTCATTAGACTCACCGTTGTTCTTCTCACTGTCAGCGGGCTTCATCTGGATGGGGTGATGCATCTGGGAGGAGGGGGAGCAGAGCGGAGGAATGGGAGGAAGAGGCAGAGAGACAATCAGAGAAAGAGAGAAAGAGCAAAAGAGAGAGTGTGTGTGTGTGTGTGTGTGTGTGTGTGTGTGTGTGTGTGTGTAGATTATTTCCATCCGGTCAAGAATTAACATCTCCCTTACCCCTGGGAGTATCTTCATGTTGTGAAGGGCGTTCTGTGCTTCTAGCGCAGCTTTGCGTGTGTAATATGTGATGAAACAACAACCTGCCAACAGACAGGGAGAACAGATTTAATACAGCTCTATTATTAGGATCAACATCTCAGCTTGAGGTCACACCAAGAGCATTTATTTTCTCTTTTAGTATTCATGATCACCAATCTCAGGCTCAAGACCATGTTTGGAAGACATCTTCCATTTTTTTTAAGTTTTGAAAACAATTCCATCTCTTCATGATGTCTGATTATGAAACTTAAATGACAATTAAAGCTTAAATAATTTACATACAAGTACATGCAAGACTGACATAGCTTTTTTGTGAAACTAGCCACTTACTAGAAACTTGGTTCAAGTGTCCAAAAATGATGGGAGAGAGGGGAAAAAAAAATAAAAAATAACCACCAAACTTTCTTACACTACGTTTCATTTTAAATACACTCGGCACTAATTGATGTTACTTAACTTGGGAAGAGCCGGGTATCTAGCGTCAGTCTATCTGCAGTCCTGTTTCCCCTGAGTTCTCACCTTTGCTTTGCGGGGGATTTTGGCTGCGGTCGCGGAGCACGTTGATCTCGTAGACAGCGCCGTACGGCTCGAAGAGCTCCCTCAGCTGCTCCTCCGACCAGGAGCGCGGGATCTGCCCCACGAACATCTTTATGGCGTCTATGTCCGGCTGGTCGGGGTGGTCCAGGGTCCCGTTCATCTTCTTCGATCTGCGCACACAAGCAAGGACACTCTCCATCACTGCTTGGGCTCAAGTCCTCGAGCAGAGGATTTACTTTTAAACTGGTTTATTTGCTTGCCAAACAAGAGGATGACCACGAACATGTACAGAGGCCTGTACATAACACATACAAATCAAAGTGATGCTTGTATGCGGAGGCATCCAAGAGCAGTATTAGAGGAGGCAGAGCAGACATGGAATCACAGGATGCTTTAAGGTAGCGTTACTGGCAGCCTAGGACAGCACTCTGCTCATCCCAGGAAACATTAGCCCTCAATCCATCCCTCAGGCAACACACAGCGCCTCGTCATGACGACACTCATTAGCCTGTTAGCAACACACTTAACACAGCATCCATTCTTTTGCATCTTTCAGGAACCTTCTGAAGCCCGTCTCTATGGAGACCCCTTTAAACAGGCAGACTTCCGACCACCCCAAAGCTTCAGTTTTACAAAATGCAAACCAGACGGCTGCTCATAAACCCACCCACACGTCCTGTCGGCGAGGAGGATTTCTCTGCGGTGACGGCAGGACCTGCCTCGTTTGTTTCATTTCTACCTTGTTTCTGATACGGAGGGGCCGAGTCTGTGTGACATGAGTGCATTCACCTCTGAAACTAAATGAGGATACGCGGGAGAGGCAGAAGAGGAGAAGGAAAGCTCTCATCTGGGGGAGTGCGCGAGTGCCTCTGCCTGTAAACTACCGCCTCCAGTCAAACTCTCTCCCCAATCCCGATCCTAGGAAGTAGCTCAATTAGAAACTAAAATGAGAGTGCTAAATTGGGCAAGAAAAGAAACGAGAGCGAAAAAATCCCAAACAAACACATGATCCCACAGGGACACTCTGATCAGACTCAACACGCTGCTTCATCTCCAGGTCCCAAACCCTGGGCCAAGCATGATCACTTGGCCTGAGCAGGAAGCCCAGTAGGGCCTTAGTGACACACACAGATACACACACCCCAACCCCCCTCTCTCTCACACACAAACACACCTCCCACGATGAGCAGCAAGAGAGAGGGAACTCTGACGTCACAGGTCTGCTCCAGTGACTCACACCAACAGCGAGCTACTGAGGCGCTCACAAAAGAACATGACACTGTACAGAGCCCTTATGAGCTCTTCTCACTGGAGGTTCACCATACAGAAAGGGAACACAAAAAAGCTAAAGACGACAGGCAGAGGTCATCAGTACTTATATTGTTAGGAGAATGCAGAGAAAATGCATGAAAAAAATGTTTAATCTTATTTTTCTGCTGAGCACTGGATTTGTAAGGGAATTTAGCAGAAAGTGCAAATGTAATATAAAACTATAATAATCCTTTCTACCACCCTGTTGTTTCATGGCCATATCACACTGTTATGGAAAATGCTTGCAGGGGTTCACTCTGGTCCTCTTGCAACAACAATACCACCGTCACTTGATACTTCCTGTGATTGCTGTGGCTGAAATTGAAACCAAATGGATTTGGCCATTAAATCCCAACGTATCAATAATCAATCCTAAAGCCTGGAGGGGTGCTCCCCTCTTGAACTGTATAAAAGCTTCTATATTACTTCCCATTCTCTGAGAGGAACCTGGTAATGATAATGCCATCATTGAGTTACAGCGGCTGTCTTCTTGGCCAAAGCACATACAAAGATAAGAAAAGAGGGGGGGGGGACTGAAAATTAAAGAGGAAGAGAGAAAAAAAAAGGCAGAGAAAGAGAGTAGAGAAAAAGGAAAGAACAAAAGAGAAGATGTGAGCTACCCAGGCCTGCACTACAGAAGTTGCACTCAAGTGTGCGCTGTGGCAGTAGTCTTTACACTTGATCATACCCCTTAGCTGATTACCAGCACCATACCATCTCTGCTCAACACACAGAGATCCCACAACAAGCTCAAACACCTCTATTCAACTAATAAGCTCCATCAGCAAAGAGAGACATCTTTTGAAGACTGAAATGGACACTGTGGAGTGGTCAGTCTGTGGCCATGCTCAAAAGATTCTGCCAGAGGTCAGAAAAGTTTCCAACAGGCTGCCCTAGCACTCCTATGGTGGGAGATATTATGTCAGTGGCGTGCAATTTCAGCCAGCTGAGTCACATGACCAGGCCGTGGCACGAGATTCGGACTTGGCTGTAAACAGACTGCTGTGACGCACCAGCAACGTCTATTACCAGTGTCAGAGGCACCCCAGTCAATCGTATGGAGCCTAATATGAGAAATAAAATACAGTATTTTATGAGAACAATATTGAAGGGTGACCAAGTCATAAAAGTATTTTAGTCTACAGACTAAATGCCAGGAGCTGAGAGATCCGGCAACATGCCTGGCCAAGAAAGATCAAGTCTGTCAACTCCAGCCATCGATCAGAGCCGTCAAAATGGAACAGGTGTCACCACCTCCATATCCTTCCACAGAGACTCAAACAAGACCTTTCAGCTTGACATGAACTGACTGGCTTGCGTAAGGCTACAGCAGAGTTGTTCACACGAGATGCTCCTTTTTCACCTTAAAAGTTACATCTGTTTGGACACATCAAAAGTAGGTCACTGAAACAGAGCTCCACATCTTCATGTCGACGCCTGTGTCACATCCCCGCCACCTGAGACTGCCTCAGACACGAGGCGTGTACCAGAAAGCAGGAACTAAGCAAACTTCAAGCAGTGTGAATTTCGACTGTCAACTTTACCTCAACAATCTCTGCTTGGTTTGAATACACAAACGTTTACCTCAGCAGGCAGAAAGATCACCTTCAGCTCAGTTGTATTGTCAGTCCAGCGCACTGACAAAAAGCTTCTCAGGTGGGTGTCATGAGGTTTACCGCTGAGGGCAATTTTCTCAAAGTTGACAGGATCCATCTCTGTTTGTCTCGCAAAGAAAAAGTGCAGGGGAGCAGGTTCTGTCTGCTGTGCCTCCTACTCAGTCATGGACATGCTTTATGTCATCCTTGGGAACAACAACGGAAACGAGCACCGTTATGATGCAAAAAATGTCAACAAATCATTTAAATGACGTCGTCAGTGAAAGCCTGAACGCTGCATTTTTCATTTTAATAAACCCTCTATCAGCCCTGAGAGTCGTGTAAAACCCAGACACAAGGTTAGGCTACCTAATTTGTGAAGCTTTAGGACTGTACATGTATATTTCTGTGTAACCCATCATGTTACATAAAAACATCTTGGGCTCAAATCTACATGTGTGATATCCTGAGCTGTGCTCTGCTGCCGTGGAGCTCGTGAGCGTGAACTCCGCCTGACCTCTCCTGACCCGCCACGTCGAGCCGTTTCCCATGATCATGGCCTCCACTGAGGGTTAATCTCTCAGGAAACGCGCACGTCTGAAAACATCAGCGCTCGCCCGTCAACTTCTCTCACGGGCCCAGGAGGGATCCGCGTAAGGCAGAGGGATGAGTGAGAAACCAACACTGCCAGCTGCCAACAAAGGCATCCGTAACAGAATGGCCCAAAGCCCATCTATTTCAAGGGCAATAAATGACATTTAAAGAGGAACAATAGCTATGCTAGCTCCTCACACAGAAAAATAATGATGGCGTGAATGAAGCAATGAACCTCATTAGAGCCTAGTTTCTTTGGGGCTACTTCCTTATATTCTCTGCAAATTCACCATACTGTCCAAAATACGATTCACACAAAACACTTAATTTTTTTCCCAGACGAGACCATGACTATTGAAAAGGCTATGAAGCTCCAGATACACAAATTTCTGTACAATTTATGTCACAATTCTGTATGTTCTAGAAGGTGCCTGCATTCAGAGTCTGCATTTATCTTTACAGCATAGTTCTATGGGAAATTTCCAGAAACAAATGAGAGAGAATTAAGTAATGTTGGTACTCACACTGGACTCGAATTCAATGAACAATGGTCCACCATCATCTCCGGCAGAAAGTCAAGCTTAAAAGAGGACATTTTCAAGAACGTCCTTTCTTCCCCTCACACGACAGAAAAAAAAAACTCTGTTCAGAAACACTACAGCAGCTTCTCCAGGAAAGCACACGGTTAGTGTAGTAATCACAAAGCGCTCCGTAACAACACTCCACCACGGCAGAAAACCGGCGTTGGGGTCACCGCCTGTGGGGCGCTACGCAGAAGAGGGTGGGCTTGTTCGCCGTGTGGACGCCTCATCGAGGCCAGAAGAAAAAAAATGAACACCTCGAAAAGATTCAATCTGAACAACAAAACAAAAAAAAGCACCAGAAAAACCGCTAGACCGCTAGAAATAAAAAAAAAACACCAAGAGGATTTTTATTATTATTTTCCTTAAAACACGAGTGTTCTGAGGGAGCGAGAGACGACGGCGTAAAAAAGCTGGCACTGTGGCGGAACACAACACACGCACACACACATTCAAAAAAAGGCCCTTCACAGTGGCAGCATAGAGGCATACACCCTGGGTCTGGATTAGGCAGCGACAGAGTCAGGCCACTAAATGCAGTGGCCCCGGGCCCCACAAAGGAAAGTGCTGATGGCCAGGGGCTTTTTTTGTGTGCGTTTCTCCTACCCCAGCAGAACGGGCTGCCGCGTCAGATAAACGGCGTGTCAGATCCATGCTGATAAGAGCCGCTGACGGGACGCAGTGAATGGACTGGGGGCGCGGGCTGCTAATCCCTGCCTTCATGCGCACCCACCCCCCCCCCCCCTGCCCCCTCAACAAACCCTCACTCAATACAGCACCCACTACACGCCCCCCCCCCCCCCCCCCCCCCGACAAAATCAAGTTCCGGGCCCGGTTCACACTGTTGTTCTGGGGAGAGCGAGGGTATGGGGGTGGGGGGGGGGGGGGCTGTAGGGTGCGGTCAGTAGGGTAAGGTAGGAGGGGCCTGGAGTGTACCTTTTTTGCCTGAGGGAAACGAAAAATACCACAAGATAAATACAAACAGCTTACAGGCCGACCTTTGCCAGCAACCTGTCCCTACCTCAGCATGTCACTACTCACAACAAGCATGTTTCAACTAGCATCATAACTAATACATTTCAAAACAGAATCAATCTTCACATCCAAACATCCCATTTCCAAACAGTCACTCTCAAACATTCCAAAACTCATCCAGGCAGAAAGGAACACAGATGCAAGCCTGTAAACTTGTATGTTTAAATGATGGCAGGTTTGAGCCATATTCTTTCAAAGCACTACTCCACCCTACCTCACCTTCAGGATCACAAACTCCAGCATCATGTGAATATGCAGATGACGGACATCAAAGTTCATATATATATATATATATATATATATATGGCATCGTTCAAGCATCACATTTCAACATTTTACTGCATTGGAAAATGTCGACGGGTTCCAAAACAAACTGTGAAACTGCAACATCCCTGAAGAAAAAGTATGCTGGCTCCCTGAAGTCTTCACATCTCCACCCACAAAAAGTTCAGTCAGTCAAATAAATGAAAATGTCATCTTCAGCTCCATCTGTGTGTCCCAGGGTCATTTTGACCCTACTTCTGACCTACGTTGAGGCATCACAATACAAAAAAAGGAGTTCTTTAAAGCTCAGCCAACACTGAACCCGATTTCAATACTGCGAGAGAAAAAAAAAAAAACGTCAGCCTCTGTGACATTTCAAAAGCCCAGTACTAGACTTTTACAACCCCCACCTGACTTCAACAGAAAATCCCCACGCACCCCATCACACCTGTTTGAGTGGCATGACTGAGCAAGACCCCCCCCAACCAATGATTATGTGCTGAGTTGCACAAGATTGAACAGCCAAATTATGCACAACCTTTCCCCACGAGTCTCTATGGATTCAGAGTCTCTTTTGTGCATGCTGGGCCGCAGAGCAACCCTACAGGTCTACCTGGCAGTGTAACAACAGCAGGAAGTCAGGACAGAGAAATTACATGAGACAATGAATGGCTGCTAGGGTTCAGATAATGTGACCCACACAATGCGCTGACATTTTGCAAATTTGGGATAGCCAATGTTCGCGGTCAACGTGTTTCATTCAACACAGTCAGCGTGTCTTTAGTGGAGACATCAACATGACAGTAACTTGAGCTGTGGTTTTTCAGCTAATCACGTTTGGTGAGTCAAACTCGAGCTTCTTCACCAAACATAGTTTTCCCTATCATGACTGAGGGTCATGAAGGATAGACCTCTCATGATCCATCACTGAGATGCTGATTTTAGATGCAATGTAGGGGTGATTCATTACGGAGAGGGCATCCATTACTGCACCGTTTTAAACACCCAGAGAAACAAAAACAAGTGAGGGAGGCAGTCTGGTATGAAAGGGAGAACACAGAAATAGGCTATCCTGCATTTCAGAGTGTGTGTGCCTATGTGTAGCCAGGAATAAAAACATTTTTAGATAACGATGCATCATGCTAAGCTGGCAAAAAGATCAATATGAATTTTCTCTGTTTAATCTGAGAAATGGTGTTAGTGAAGCTCTACCACGCATTCATTACATTTGACTAGGCTTAAAGATGGTGTCCTTTTTTATAGGCCTCATTAAATCTTACTGACAGCAGATATTAGATAATCAGACCCAGCCTTAAAACAGGTTTGGTGAACACAGGTGGTACGGACACTCTCTAACCAAAAAGGGTGAAGAGCTACAGTTAAGTCCATTAGTATCGCCTGACCGACACAAAAAGCAACGGGTTCCTCCCAGGCACGCATAAGAGTGTGTGACTCTTCTAGAATAGCCCAAGTGTGTGTCTCTTGGCACAGAAGAGAGCATTCATTGAGAGAAGGCCAAGGAGAGGAAGATAAGGAGACTGTGGGTCTATCCTGGCAGAGATGGTGTAACTCCTGCGAGAGTAGAGGAGAGGAGCGAAGCAGAGAAGAGCTGGGCGTTACGGAGGGGGTAGGGGAAGGGATGCGTTCTTACCCGCCCGGGGCTCCAGCCTCCAGGGCAGAGAGGGGAAGCTCGCATTGGGCCGGCCCGTGCTGCCCCTGCTGCTCCACGGACAGGTACAGGGTTTCAGCCTCCACGCTATCCATCCAGTGCCTTTGACAATCACTACAGGGAACACACACACAGAACAAATACAGGACACACACATCAGACAATGGACAAAACACACACACACACGTGAACATACAAACACACACACACACAGATACATACGGGAGACGGAGTGAGACAGTGACAGACTAAGGAAGAGGGAAGATAAAGCAAAACAGGAAGGTAGAGATGATCAGGCGATGACAGTGGCACTGGATAAACTCATGCAGCTAACGGCAGAAGAGGCATGGCAGGAAGGCAGAAGACCGACGGTGACTAAGAGCAGGGAGATTAATCACAAAGGAACAAATGAAATAGAAGCTTGACTAATTGCCCCTGGAGAAAGAATGACACACACACACACACACACACACATACACACACACACACACAGTTCAAACAGATGGGCTACGACACTGGCTCAGTTTTCATTGGGATTAGGCAGAAGTCTGGAAGTCCACATTGAGAAGCGTGTGGTCCAACAGATTTATGGCCGGCCAAACACTGAGCGACGGGGAGAGGCTGCACTGGGTCTACTGGTCCCTTTCAGTATTATTTTAAACAGCGCGCTTCATGTGTGAGTTGTGTACCAGTAGTGAACTTTTTTTTAATCCAGCAGCATGTTGCTGCAGTAGTCATCTGATACTCCAGGCAGACACAGGTGGGTGGCCACACAGGCAGCCACTGACCACAGGAAACTCAAACCGGACAGACATTACTCATCAAACCTCCAGAGCCTCATCTACTCAACATTTTCACAGTCAACGAAAGCTCTATTTTTAGATCGAACATGGTATGGAAAACACAATGTACAACGCAGAGCAGTTCACTCCTACCACAGCAGAAGCACTGAACTTCCCATCAGCGACATTAAAACCTCCTACTTCCCACAAGGGGTTGCACCAGCACATCATTTTAGAAATCACTCCAAATCGTAATCCTTTCCTGAAAAACTTGAGTACTTAGGGAGGTGGGGGGGTGACTTGTATCAACTAAAAGACTAAGCAACTATGATGGGGTTGGTCTCAGCACACAGAGTAAAGCATTAAATGAATGATCTGACATGAATGTAACTCTTGATCACCTTACGCATCGGTGAAGTACTGATGATACCAATGAGATTTTAACATTTGTTACCAACATTCTACAGAAGCCCAAGATAGAACAGTTTTTTCGTGTTCTTATTCTGTTGTAGCATCTGGTTTTCTTTTGTAAATTCAGTGATTAGTCATATTTACTAGTATTTATAAATTTGTTTAGCTACGTTAGTGGTAGTAGCCTAGTGTATGACTTAATGTTTGAGCCATCCTTCAGAAATCAGTCCAAAACTCACAATTGCTACATGTTTATCATAACAACCGTCTGTTTAATACTATTTATTTTTGCCATCACTATCCTTCCTCTTATTTGCCAAGTGCTCTAACTGAACATGCGAGCGCTGGTGTAAAACGTGAGATCCTCAGGTTGGGATATTACGTGGTGTAGGCATTAATTTCCCAGAGAGAGACGAGTTTGGAACTGAAACACTTTACTTCTCCTGCCCAATCCAAAACAATCCTACACTCATCAACTCTTCTTCTCTTCTCTACTCTCTCTACAACCTACTTCACCCCTAGCCCAAACAATGCAGTATGGGAAATGTAGTCAATACAAACAATGACCAATATTTAGAAACTGCCCCATTGTCAGCTCTTCCTCTGCCAACCCCACACAAGCCTGTGGCAGCAAAATGACAGGGAGCCCAAGGAACAATTGCAATTATGAAATAGAGGGGCGTGAATAGGTGCCTTACATAGCCATCCAAAACTCTCTACACGAGGAAAAGGTATACGAAGCTGACATATCTCTGTGTTTATGACGCATACATTAATTACAATCAGCTCTGCATGAATGGTATGTGCCGTACTGCAGCGCTGAAAAATTCATTGCTGTAGTAAAGTGGCTGGGACAGCACGGGGGAAATATGAGGTCCAAAGCACCCCGGTTAAGAGTGCACCCGCAAGCGAGCACAAACACACACACACACACACCCAAACAACTGTGCTGAGGCAGCAATATAACACTGCATTTCTGAGTGGGAAAACACACACACACACACACACACACACACACACACACACACACACACACACACACACACACACACACACACACACACACACACACACACACAAACAAACAAACAAACAAACAAACAAACAAACAAACAGAGTACCGTTACTCCAACAAGCAGGTTAGGGAGTTTGCTGCATTAAAGTTGAATGAGGCCCGGCTTTTCCAGGCCTCCCTGCTAGGGTTACAGCACTCTGCTGCTCTGGGAAGCAGCAGGGAGGGTTGTTATGTCGAAGGTCAGGCAGTCAGGTGACAACTCAACAACATAAATACTGTACGCATGTGTGTGTACGGTGCACGCACAGACATGCGCACACTCTTTGGCTGTGTCTCAGTTGCTCACACACACTCAGAGTGAGAGTTTACAAGAGCAATTCAACAGCTGAGACCACAAAGCATGTAGTCTCACTTGCGCCCGATTTACAGCATCAGTTTCAAACTGATCACATGATCCTTCAGCCCGTCTTCATGCCCCACAAACACACACACAAGAAAAGAAAAACACTCTATTTATAGCTCGACCCAGAGGGAGAAAAGGGTTGGAATGGTTTGTGAAATCTCTCCACCTTTAAGAATGCCAAAGGTCAGCCTCCTCTGACCTATCGCCTCCTAGTCACTTTGAAACTGTAGCACACACATCCCTGATGACAGAGATCCACAGGTCCTGCCCACGACATGACAAACCAGAGATTTTGACCACACCATAACAGGGCTACAGTATCAGCATAGTTTTTCTGACACTGAGTGTTGGGGGGGGACAAGTGTTGGAGCTTTGCTGTATTGTCCACAAGGAGTTCAGAGTGACAGACAGGCAAACTAGATCCTTAAGGAGACGGAAGCTAATGACTCATGCAGAGTGGCAGAACTGAACAGCCAGAGGAGGCTAAAGAGCTCACCCTCTGCACATCTGTGCGGCCATCACTCCACCCACCCATCCAAGCCAAGGCCCCAGAAAGCCTGCCCAGGAGCTCAGTGTCCGTCCCAATCATGAGCACAAACACACACACACACACACAGACCCCTTCTCCCTGCTGCTTCCGCTCTCCAACACTACTTCCTCACTAGAGGACTGATTTGGTTTGGGTTTCTATGCAGCAGACTGCAGAGACGGTGTAAAAATAAGCATTTCAGGTGGGCAGGCAGCTTTCGATGCCGAGATTCTCTGTTTAGCAATCTCTCAGTCGGGAGCTCGAGGCCGTCAGCAGCTGTGACTGACGAATCTAAATGCCCGAAACAGAGAGCGCATCAAACAACAATGCAAAGCGTTATCGATTAAAAAATAAATGGAATGCTTGTAGCGTCATTGTGTGGCTTCTTTGTGCACTCAGAGCAATAATTAGATCTCATTTCCCAGGCAGAGTAGTGAGACGGCTGCCAGGAGAAGGGCAATGTAATTATCTCCAAAAGCAGCAGGCCACAGAGCTTAATTATGAAGGGATCTCTAATCGCCCCATGCCTGTAGTCTCCTGATCTGACCATGCCAACACCCGGAGTTCTGACTCCAGCACGGCAACAGTTTAGTGGTCTTCCTCAATGCCAAACGGGCTCTCGTCTCCCCAAAGACCTTGTGAGTGATGTCGTCACTTTGTCGTCATTCGGCTGAATTTTTTTTTAAATATGCAAATCCGGATCAGAAATAATTTCTGAATGGGGAAAATGAAAAGGCTTTGAATGTATTGGCCCAGCCATGAACCCAGCTTTGTGAAACCTGCACATTTCACTGACAGAGGCTACATTTCTGTCTCATTCAGTCATTTCTGGGTTGACTGAATTCTGTTACTGTTTGATGTAACAGAGAAGTTCATCTCCCATTGGACTCTCCCATTATCTAACTGCCTAGAAGTTTCAGATAAGAACAATTACATTGGATGCCTGCATTAAGAGATGCACAAACATAATTACACTAAGAACATTATAGACGCAGCGAGACTAGGAAAATAAACTGGCAGATTTGCTACTGTTTTGTTAATGAGCTGAGGGTTCCCAACAGTAGAATGGGTCCCTGAGGCAACATAAGTACTCATGTGGGCGACATCACTGAAATCTTCATCAACCAAAATTATTCCAAAGGCTTAAAATCCTACGATTAACATTCAATTCAATTTTATTTATATAGCTTCAAAACAATAAAATTGTCTCAAGGCGCTTTACAAAGCCCAGGGCCTGAACCCCTAAGAGAACACTCAAATGCACCAATGACTAAGAGACAAAAGTACATGAGTCCAAATGTGCAGGTTTGACAAGCCTGAGTTACATACATATTAGGACAGGCACTATGTGATGCCTACTCATTTTTCAGAGAAATCACTTCTGATCCAGATCGATATACAGGCAAAGCTGGCATTTGACTTACAGGGTCTAGACTAGAGTCTAGACCAACAGCCTCTCCATGGCAACGGCTAGGCTTCCAATCCCCGAGACCACACAGCCAGCGTTCTAATATGTCTATGACTACACTCAGTGCTGATCTCGCCATGACGACAGTGTTCTAGTATCTCTAGGACAATGGCTCTGTTCACCCCACCCCACCAGCCAGCACTCTGCAATCATAGGTCAGGAGCATGGCTAGGACATAGCACGTTTACCGATTTATCTTCCACCAGTACGCCTCCAAGGAGGACAAACCTGCAGCAGAGTCTCATCAGGCAAGCCAGCCACAACACAAACTCCCCTGAGCTGAGGTGTGACCTGAGCTGGAGGTGAAGGCACATTTGTCATTTTGAAAAACCTGACAACTTCAGGGAATAAAAGAAACAAAAGCAAAATGAACAGGGATGAAGCTGTACAGTGCAGTTACTGCTGAAGGGGGTAGATTAAGGAGAGGTTCAAATATGCACCGTCATTCTCAAGCTTAGGATCCAGGTCAAACCATCTGCTCCTGAAACTATGGTACATGGCTGCAATACCCGATGACAAGCATCTAGATTAGGGATCACTTTAAAAATCAAATAAACAAACAAAATAGCACAGGAATATGTGAGGGATAATCGATGACAAAACATTCGGGTAGCAGAAAAGAATGCATGATGAAGGTGGTAATGCAAATGCAGTAATGTAATATACCTCAAAGTGCATTATTTTCTGCGACCCGAATGCTGTGAAGTCCATTATCCTGCTTATACCGCGGTTGTCACACTTGTGTTGTGTTTATTTGTGGATATAATTTCCACGTTTTGATCGCTAAAACTAACTTGCTGGTAGAATGACTTCTTTCTGCCACACATTGAGTCTTTTCATAACTTGCAGGACATACTGCCATGACTTATTCTACATGGATGGTTGATATTGCCAAAGCCCAGTTGTTAGTTCTAAGTCTTTTGCAGCCAAACTGGCATATCCCAGCATTCTGTTGAGCCTTAGCTTTGTAAAATCACTGTGGTCCTTTGCCCAAATGTAGAGAGAAGTTACTTATTTCAGCTATTTCAGACATAATATACTCCCTCTCCCTCCCTCCTCCGTTGGTGCACTCATTTGCAACAGTCACAATGTAACAGCTCATTTAAACTTCACAACTAACTTGGCAAATTGATATAGTCAAAAAACTGGGTGGCAGGCAGTCGGTGAGTAAGGATAGCATGTCTGTTTTACACACAGCTGCAGAGAGTCATCAAAACCAGCGATGAGACAGGATGTAGGCTACAAGCGAGAGATTTACAGTCTTGCATCCTGTGTATCCATTTCAGAGAGCTTCGGCTAGCATTTCACTTACAAATCATCCCTTTCCCAGCTCAGATAATACACCATCACAACAATGCTGAATGGGAATGTACATCTAATGTTGAACATGCACTGCCCTACTAATATATAACTATATTGCAAGATCAAGATCCTTTCTACACAACCTCTGGATTAAAAAAAGAGCCAATATAGCTTACAGATCAGAAAATATATTGGAATGGCATCAAGTAAAGAACTGTTTTTCTTTTCTTGCAGAGAAGTTCAATAGGAGTTCAGAGGTCACAGACTCAAAGGTCACATCATGAAAGGGCCTCCAGGTCTTCAGTGAAGGAGATAACGGAAGTGTTGCCATGCAGGAATAAAAGTCCACCCACACAGAATGATACAATTATGGAAGCATCAGGCCGTCACATGGTGGGGGGGAGGGGGGCGTGGGTGTAATACCACTGTAGTCATGGAAACAACTTGTCATTTAATTCAAGAGTGTCTCTCGAGTAGAGGTATTCAATGAAGGCCCTGTTTCAGGGAATACTCCTATATAAGGAGTCCTCTTAAAAAGATACCCCCCCTCCCTCACATAAGGATGCAGGTAACCAGTATAAACAATGTCAAGATGAAATCTGCAGAGCACTGCACTGCATCTCAGCCTGACAAGCATGTTAACTCTCAAACAGTAAACAGAATTCGAGGGTACAGACTACATCCAACACATCTAGTGGATCTGAATGTTCCTTTTTCGCATTCAAAAAGGAAATCACATTCACCTTACCACCCAATTTACAACCCCCAGGTGATTCTCTAAGTGGGATAGTGTCTGACTTCTTTCCACTTCAGGGCTACTTCTTGATCAGGTCCTTTTACCAGCTTTTCGCAAACCCCACTGCATGAGCCATCACACAGTAAGATTGATGTATGGATCAGGGAGCATGCCTGCAGAGGTCTTTACTACCCATGTCATAGTCACATAATATGTCTGGCAGGTGCTGGGCCATGAGGTCGCCTAAATGACATGCATGATGCGAGGACTTAAACGGGAGTCGGTTTCATGCTGCTGCAGTCGATTGAGATCAACAACTCACCCTGTGTTTCTCTTGTTGCCTCTGGAATTGCACCTTCTCTCTGCTCTGTGAAAGAAGGAGAGGAGAGAATGAGAATTTTTGGGGGTCTTCAAAAGGGAAGAAAAGTTTATTTATTTGACGCATAATTAAGGCAAAGCACACCCAACTGAACTTGCCGACTCCACCAGTATATTAAATAACAAGACATGTCTCCAAGTGCACTTTAGCAGTAAATCACCCATGAAGATGTGAAGTCAGGTCTACCATTAGAGGGTAACAACATGATATTGCAGTCATTTTCTTAACCAGTGCTGGGAGGACATTTGTTGCAGATACAATTTCAACATGCCCAAGTAGTACTGCTGGACCTAGGCCTACTATTGTACGTGACTGCTGGAGGCATTAGATTGCAAACTAAGAATGTACGCATTTCTCACACTTCTAATGCCACCACTTTAGTAACAGTGGACTATATACACAAATGATCGATTTTTAGATTTCACCGTTGGACACTGAAAACAGCCTTTCAAAAGTTATTTTAGTAATAGCGTTAAGCATTTGGCTTTACATTCACTACAGACCTTGCTTTCTCCGTCTACTTCATGTCAGGGCCACAGAGGACCACGGCAGACATCACAAAGATAGCTAGCTAGTGGGATGTGAACTGCAACCTGCCTGACAACAACATTTTGACAAATATAGTTCATTTCCACACAGCAAGTGTGACCACAGAGGCAAGTTTCACAACCATTGGCACACAAACCGTCCTAGGGAATGCATTCCTCTGGTCTCGCAGGAACGCTGACCTCTGCTCTTGACTTCAGAAAAGCTCACTCCAGTGGGGAGCGTTCTGTACATTAAGAATCATCTACTCATCACATGACGGCTGCGTCATGGAAGAGGAAAACTACATTATGAAATGAAAATGCTTCCTGTGGTTGTTTAGTTGGGGGGGGTTAACTGCACTGGAATAATGGCCATGCCTCTGTAAAGCCACCCTGGTTCTCTACATACAGTGCAGTGCAGTGCAGACAGGGAGTCTCAGACTTCAGCCTTCTGGAGTAATCAGGCATTTAAGTAACAAGCATTTCAACTAAATGACAGCAACTGCAAGAAGCCCAACAAGTTATCTTAAGTGGTCGGAAAAAATAAGCCTGTATGAAGGAATTCATACACACATTCACAGAATTATGTAAAATTACACCAGTCTGAAATGTATTGACAATTTATGTTAGCAAATTCCCTAACAGTGCTGAAAGGCCTCTGATCCTGCTATTATACCTGGGCAGACAGACCGGTCAGTATTTAACATAAATGGTCTGGCACCATGGTTGGACCGTGTGAAAATGCAATGTAAAGCATGATGTCAGGTCGATCATAAATTCGTTGTAAAGGGGGTCAAAGACAACTATAATAGAACAATGACAAATACTTAGCCATATTGCTTTGCATTTGTCAAAAACACAAAAACAATAGGGTAGGATCTCTACACCAGGTCTGACTGGGCAACATGGGGTAACTTGTGTATTATTTGTAACAGGCCTGAATTGACAGTGGCGTTCGCGGTGTTGGTGACAAGGCCCTCTCCAGTTTAGTGTTAAAGAAGCAGACATGCTACTATGAACTAGCTGGCAAGAGCCACACCACCAAAGTACGCACTTCGATTATCAGAAAACAATAGATGTGGTCACTATAAATGGATCCCTGATTTACCTAAACACTTGATTTTCTGTGTCAGCATTTTAACCAGCCATACGTAATTATGTGAGATTCAATTACAAACTGAACTTGTAAGCTAACGTTTTGTGGCTAGCTATCTGACAAGCTTTAACTTATAACGTTGGTGTCCTACAATAATTGCTAGAAAATTGGCCTACACTATCTGTGGAAGTTACCTCTTCAATATATTCAAGTAAGTCTAAAAGAACATTGCCCACAATGAAGATTCAGCAACCAAACGTAGAAGTGTCCCTGCCAAATGATCTGGACATATGGCAAGCTAGCAGCTGATTAACCACAAGATCGTTGTGTAACATTGGCCAGGTAAACCCACTCAGTACTGTAGCTTTGATAGTTATCTGATTAAGAAACCGTGACATTACCTACATTTTAGAGATTTGTCACCTAACCGAAAAAACTAACTGACAACTTTCTAGCCCTGATATTAGCTAAGAAGTTCACAAGAGTACAGACTGACAACCACGACAAGATACTAGCCTACAACTGGTCACCCAGGAATGGCAAATGCAGCCAGTTAGCCAGCCACGTAGCTGTCGAAAGAGCAGATACAATGTCTGGAGAGTTACGTTAAGCTTATTCACATCATTGTCGCAAGTTTGTGTCACAAAAGTGTCAGAGCAGGTTAGCTTAAGTTAAATATTTTGCCGGCAGAATATCTGACTCTACAGTCACATAGCGGCTAGTTTTTGCCAAATATCGAAGTAATTAGCAACGCAGGTTTAACACCTTTCTGTTGCTGGCTAGCTTGCTAACAAGCAGCTCCTCGGCGTAAACAACATGCTGGATACTCGATTATTAGCTGACTTAGCTGGCTAGTTAACGTAAGCTAGCTCTTGACTTTAGGCAGCTGGAAAACAATTACTGAAAAATTATAATTGATCCCGCAATCTAAAAAACTTACCCTTTGCACTGAAACTTGCAAATGGCTGTCAGGAGTTACCAGAATTCACTGCCACGATGAAATGTTGTTTAGAATTGAATATATCAGCAATTTGTTTCACCTAATCTTCATACGGCAACTGTCTATCAGCCTTACCCAGTCTTGCAAGGGAACAGTGCAAAATGGCTGTCTTTCCTGCATTTACCATCAAATTCTCAAAAAGGGGAGTGGGGGTGGAGCTCCTATTAAAAATTAATAAGGTATGCATCACGCTAGTGTTGAATAACTTCATAATATACAGCTGCTTGCTTAACCCTCTCGTTGTGTTTCGGCAAGATAATTAAATATTTTGCTATCTTGAAAAAGTGAATACCGGGAATAACCTTGTTCCCTGTAACCCAAAATGGTAAATTCGATTACACTTTTTTTCTCATGGGGTGTATTCTGAGTTATGATTAACGGTGTTTGTCCATTCGTAATTGGTGTCCTAGTTCTTTGTATGATCATGACTAATGTATTTAGTTCTTTGAAATCCCAGGAGATTATCTCGTCCAAAATGGATGTAGACGATGGCATTTGGAGGGGGCATGCGCAAGTTTATTGACATAAATGGTTTTGACTTCTGTAGGGACAACACGTGACTCGATTTAGACATTCTCTGGTTCAACCTATGTGTTCGACCTCCGTGGAAATGACACTTCACGAAGTTCTTTCTTTTGCTTGTTACATGTTTGATAAATGCGTGTCACTGTAGCCTACTTTGGACGAAGGCAATGCAGATATACACCATGCATTCTAAATCAAGACTTCTATTGCCATAATGCCATTTCTTGGATAGGGGCATTGAAACTATTTCCACGTGTCACATTTGCATGGAGAAATTTATTGCCAAGGTTACAAAAACATAAATGCAAGGAATATAATAGATATATGCTGAGCGATGAGGTGTTGGTGCATTTTCATTTAGTGGGTAATCGGGCACGACCAGAAGGACTTTGGTACGACCTAAATGAGATGAATCAATGAGTTCTTGGACCATTGTCGTGTGGGTATGGTATAACCAAAATGAGATGGACGCATGTAGGTGACAATAATATGAATGAACGCCAGTATGATTTCGGTATGTAGCACTCCAGTACAGGAGGTGGCGGTAAGAGATGACTTTCAAAACGTCATTGAAGCCAAAGAAAAGAAGAAAATTATTCAGCTAGCTAGTTGCACGCATTGGCTTCATATCGGGCTAGTAGTATACAGCAAGTTGTAACTGTCACTAACAAAGTATCGGAGAAAGGCTACAATATGTCAGGGGCATTGGCAAGGCTTTTATTTTATCCGACCTTAGCGTATAATGTTATAATGGAGAAAATAACCTCCAGGCAATGGTATAACCGTGTGGATCAGACTGTTATACTGGGAGCCCTTCCTTTCAAATCAATGACAGAGGAGGTAAGTTGACAGACTTACGGACAGACAACTGATTGAAAACAAGTGTGTGTGTGTTTAGCTTTTTACCTTTTAACGCTCTTTCTGTCTTTATGTCGTTGTTCAGTTGGTACAGACAGAAAATGTTACAGGAGTGATAACAATGAATGAGGAGTACGAGACTAAATACTTCTGCAATTCATCTGAGGTGAGTGATGAGCTGTGTTCCTTTTCATTTCAAAGCAGTTTGAATTTTTGTACTCGTATCTGTATGGTTATAATTACTTGACTGCATTGGCGTAATTCCTTGCAAGCCTAGAGCAACTCCAATGGTTTGCCTTAATCAGTATCACGTTTTTCCTGTCTGGCCCAGATTCATGGCGTGCCTGTATAATCCTTTTGCACGTCAACATACAATGCCAGTATGAATGAAATACAGTGAAACATAGCGCAGTGAAATGTGGGAGTAGTCAATCCTTTGTCATGAAAAGCATACCATTGATTGAGTTTGAATGGTTCACCTGAGGATGACATTGAATCTCTGAAATGTTACACTTTCCTGATGAGAGGAATATGAGAAGAGTTTCTTTTTTTTCATGGTATTTAATTTATAAGTGTCTGTAAGTAAAGGCATGCACCTGTTTGTGTGTGTGTGTGTGTGTGTGCGTGTGTGTGTGTGTGTGTGACAGGAGTGGAGGGCGGCTGGGGTTGAGCAACTCTGCCTGAGCACTGTTGACCTCACAGGTGTGCCCACAATGGAGCACCTGCAGAGAGGTGTGGAGTTTGCCCTGCAGCATCGACAGCAAGGCACCAGCGTGTACATACACTGCAAAGCCGGCCGATCACGCAGCGCCACTGTTGCCGCTGCTTACCTCATCAAGGTGAGACAGCTGGAGACTGACATTTGACGTGACAACAAAATGTCAGCCACGTCACAGTAGCCTTTCCGACAAGCATTGGGGAACATTAGGAGACAATGAATGAAGATAAAGCCCTGTCTTATATTCAAATTATAAGAACATTCAAAATGTGTATACTTTCAGTCTGGAAGGTGTGTAACTATGGTGGATGATGTTCCTGCATTAATGCTATGTTTTATTTAGCCATTGATATGGTTTAGGCTTTTCAACTTAAAGGTTACAGTCTGAGATTCAGTTTTGGTTTTGTGAGGGGCTGTTAATATGACATTACATTACACCTCTGCCCTTCATGCGCCTGAAGAACCATGTTGATTGGCCTGGATTGTTTATGGCTCGGTCTGTTTCCCATTTACAGAGCCATTACTGTGTACAAACATGCCTTCAAATTGCTTAGACTTTTCTGTGTGTATGTCAGGTGTCTGACCTGTACTATCTGTGTCTGTTATTCAGTTGGTTTAGCACTAACATGATACTACATGACCTGTAGTGCAATTTAGTCCAACCAAATTGTTTTTTTTCTTCCTGCATGTGCTTTCCCTACAGCTTCACTGCTGGAGTCCTGAGGAGGCATGTCGCACGTTGGCATCGGTGCGGCCACACGTACTGGTGCGCTCCGCACAGAGGGAGTTGCTCCTGCAGTACTATCAGCAGGTCTGTGCATCTGGCTCCAGCTAGAGGAAGGATGGAGGAGCCAAAACCATCCCAGTAGAGAAAAACAGCTTGGTTATGGGGACGCACAAAAGATCTAATAGTTGTTTTTATATTGATGAAGACATTTTTATACTCTGTCATACACACTGGGCTATCAGTGCCTTCATAAAAAAGGATGTGAAAAAACTGACTTGTGGTTACTATTTATTGACTGTATTAAAGTTACAGATTGTGCCAAATATTGTAATCATGTGTTTTCTTTTTTAAGTGATAATTAATGGGGGTAGTATGAATAAATAGGTTGAACAAATCATACAACATGGCTTTGTAGTTTACCAAAAGCATACTGATAAAGGATTGTAGCAACATGCCAGATTAAGACTTATTTCAGTTAAATAGGAAACAGTGCTGAGGTTATCATTGTACCAGTGGAAAAGACTTATTAATATGTTCATTGGTGTTTTTTTTTTTTGTAAACCTGTTTGTTCAGACTGATTTCTAAATAAACTGAAGAATATAATGTCTATGATGCAACAACACTCCCCTTCAGTCAGTAAGATTAACCATTAACAGTACAAAACAGAAATGTGTTAAACATATTTGGACAACTAATTCACAGTATGTATCAGAGTTCCTGTGTAATTTGATTACTGGTCCATCCTATCTATCCATTCTAAGTTTGCAATTGTCTTGGTAATATTCTGCTCAATTGGGGACCGTTAGCTTCGTCGTTTAAAGCTCGTGCAGAGAAGAGGGAAACGAAGCGTGCCCACTATGCGACAGGGCAGAGGAAAGTCCCTGAGAGTGACACAACTGAAAGAAAAACATCTGAAATGGCGATTGTTTAGCTTAAAATGGAATTTACCGGTAAGGAATTTGCCAAACACAATCAATATGTAAGTTGATTATTATTTAATAATTGTCAGTGACAATGTTGAATTAAAAAAGAAGGTATGCACCTGCTGCCGTACGGTTTCTCCACTGCTACAAGAATGAATTAATTATGTAGTTAGTGGATTCCTTTTGAAGCAAACCAATCTGCTGACTAACATGTTCTACAGGTTTGTAGACTGTAGACTACAAAACACGTAATATGAGGGTGAAAGGCGGAAGGACTTGTTATGGAGAGCACCGATTGTTGTCATGGACGTGGTGTACATATGCTCTCTTTTTCAATGTAGGCCAAGTTTATCGGACTTGACAGACCACAGCTACTAATAATGGAAATAAGTAAGTCACCTAAAAATATAGGCTATGTGTGTGTGATAGGGATGCGACGGTACAGTGGGCCACGGTTTCGGTATCTTCATATTTAAGACTAAAATAAAATCACCCTTTAAAAAATGAACTACTTATTTCGCCTCTAGACAAATACAACTTTCTATTCAGAAAATAGCAGCATGACTGACTAGGCCTGCCAATCTTAAATACTCCCACTGCTTTCGTTATTACCTCCGCCATGGTTCTCGGTGCAGTTTGTTTGTTAGTTTGTCTGTCTGTCTGTAGAATTAGGCAAAAACTACTGGATCGATTTCCATGAAAGGTGTAGCATGGGCCACAGAATAACCCATTCAATTTCGGAGTGGATCCGACTCACGGGGTGGCTCCAGTAATTAAGTTTCACTTTCGCTAACTGCAAGATGTGGTATTTGCCATTGTCGGAGGTCTGAGCTCTCTAAGTGCCCAACTAGTTTCTTTGGTTTGTTTTTTTATTTGTCGCAGGTTGTTGTTGGAATACAGCAGCGCTAACGAGTGGACTCTCCTTGCTCCACCTGAGCTTCGGCTGAATTATGGCGACGTAAATGGAAGCATCATGTTAGAACTTTCCACTCCAGTAGCCAACAGTGGCAAAGCAATGCGTGCAGACTCTCATTGATTGTTTACAGTCTTCTTATCCCCGTCATCGTATTGAATGTTGAATGCAAAATGTTTTCACACAGCGGATTTGAAAGTCGCGGTGCTTCTCCAAATTTGCTTCTCTCTGCCTAGCTAGTGTTCGCCATGGTCAAGTTGGAGCTGAGATCATTTTGATTTTAGTGTCCCCTCTCTTCTCCAGCTCGTATTTGCACATAAAGCGCATATCCAGAAATGAACCGATTTGATTGGGCACATGTTTGACTTTACTTTAAAAAATATCATAATTTATACAGTAAAAATGTCTAATATTGAGTGTGTGGGTAGTCAGAGAGGTCCTGAAAACAGCCATATCAGTCTCACTCTGGAATTATTGAACAAACTGTTTTTATTGTACTTTGAAATATCCCCGTTCCCGTTCTGGGCGGTTCGGATGCGTTTACCATAAATATCAGTATATAGGTGCAGTAGAATTTCTGTGTCGGCTGATTTGACCGAAGACACGCGAGTGTCGGCTGGCTTGACCGCAGTGAAAATTCTTACAGTCTCCAGAGAAGTGAGCGCAGTGCAGTAAGCAAGTTTTGAAAATGATAGGAAATTGACAGGCGTACCATAATACCGCGGTTCACATGTGCGTATTGAACCGTGGGGGGCGTACCGAACAGTTCAACAATATACCATGTACCGTTGCATCCCTAGTGTGTCAGGATTTTTGTATCCTCAGCTACAGCTGGATACTTACACCACCTACTGGGTATTCATCATTGGGTGAAGTGCACTGATTTTCATTTTGTCATTTTTTGTCTTTCATTATAACCCCACAGGCAGACAATCACCCCTCTGTGTGGTGCTCACAGCAGCCATCGGAGGCTATGCTATCACAGCCACGACAGCACAAGCAGTAGAGGCAGGAGACTTGTTTATAAAAAGCACCACCTTCACAGAGGTTTCTCGTATGGCAAAGGACACAGGTGCAGTTGGTGTGGGCTTACTGATGAGCTGCCTGACACTGGGCATTGCAATGTGGTCGGCGGCAGTAGGCATCAAGCTCGCCACAGGAGTGAGTGGAATTTTCAGGATGCTGGGATTGGAGACTTTGACGATGACCTCCGTGGGGCCGCTGATTGTCCTGGGAGCCTCGGGAACCGGAGCCTTGCTTGGGACAGCTGCTGGATCTCTCCTGGTGTGGGGAAAACAGGGAGTCTTGATGGGACTCAGTGTTGTTCTACTAGTCAGCTGCATTATAATGAGGCCCTTCACACCAGTTGCATTGACAAATGTCCTTGAGGGACGTGGCCTTTTGATGAAACAACTCATAGTGTTTTTGATCATGCAGTTCATAGTCATGTTTTTGGGGATGATTGTGAGCTTCGTTCATCCAGGCGCATACATTTTAATGCTAATAATGACATGGGCTAGCGTGGGTTTAGAACCGACCCGCCAATGTACATTAGCACAAAGGCTTTTGAGAAATCTCCCAGGTCAGATGCCAGATTCAGGAGATTTCCTTGTGTACAGTTTTTGTATGGTGGTCTTGTTCACAGGATTTGCAACTGGAACTACTGCTTTTTGTCTGTCCTACAGAGAGAAGCCGCAGCAGGCCACCAGAATAATATTGCTATCATCTGCGCATATCGCCCCACTGTGTGCTACCATCATGGGAGCCGTGCTTGGCATCTACTCCATGCTGTGGTTAAAGACTACAGATGCTGAAAAAGTGGCTCTTGGAGCAGTGAGCACAACCATATTTGCTCTGAAGGGTGTTTCAGCAGCGTTTGACAGTCTGGGCCCCTCTGGCGCTGCAGGGATGCTCATGGGAGTGGGTGGCATGGCAGGACTATCTGTGGAAGTGGCTGTAATAGCTGCAAAGATGAGGTACCGTGGGCCAGGAGGTGCAGGTGCTTTCTTTGGGACACTTGGGGGTGGTATTTTGGGTACAATATCTTTATCACCAGCAAGAAAAATACTATTATTATCAACAACAGCTGTTGTGGCTGCACTGGCAAATCTTGAGAGAATCGAACAAATGGGACATGGAGTCACAGGAGCTGAAGAAACCAAACAACTGGGGAGTCCTGTTGAGGGCGCAGTATTTTTTGGCATCGTTGCAATGGCAACCGGAGCTGTAGGACTGGCAGTAATCGTCATTGGGGTCACTGGTAATACTGGGTTTGTCACAGTTATTGTTGTATGCTTAGTAGCAATAAGATATTTATTCAAACTTACGAAATAATGGCATATTATAGCACAGCATTAATTCCTGTCATGTGCTCTCATTTTCATCATGATAGTTCATTTTCAATCTGAATGGATGGCTGTGTAAAGAAAGTAAAATATATTTTACTTTAAGGTGTAAATATATTTTAATTTGATGTAGTGTTTGAAAATGTTTTGATTGGAAATCAGTGATATACTGAGAGGCTAGTGCGTGAGAACATTGCATTAGATTTACTACTACTTCACCACCAAATACAAATCAACTTTCATTGTGCCGATGATATCGTAGGCCTATGCTGCCACCTAGTGTATTAAAAAGTTTTCATCTGAGAACACGATAAATCAACGTTCAGTCTCATATCTTTTATTTTATCATTATATCTTGTATGTTCATTTGTTGAGAACATACATTTCAGTGAGCTTACAGAGAAACAGCTCACACCAAAATAGTTCAGAAAATAATGGGGAACCTTACAAACACATACAAATATTTCATTATGTTATTTGAGAGTTCAGACTATTCACTGACGTCACTTACAAGAGCCGATTTGTTACCCAACATGGCGGCCTCGCTGGTCAGATTTGTCCGTGGAGGGCTCAACAAGACTTTAAATCGTGAGTAACCACCAGGCCTGTCTTGTTCATAAAGAATGTAATTGTTCTAAGGATATTTAAATTGGCGGGACAAGCTCATATTTATCAAACAACCTATTTTATCGTTGAAAGCCACACAGAACAGTTGACCTTCCTACTTGCTAGCTAATGCCATCGGTTTAAATAGACAGCAGCCGACCTGTGTTTGCAGTGTTTTTCCCCCTATTGTAACGCTGGCAACATATCATATTACTGCAATTATAAGAGTTGTCACCTGTTGCAACTAGAAAAGGCTACTCCCTAGCTATCTAATTTTGTGTAACTTAGCTAGTTACGTTAGTTATAGCTAGCAAGAATGTTAGCTGATCATGTGCAGAAGCGGTCATTGGTAAGCGCGATTTTGGTGTTTGTTGGTGTGGTATGTAACTGGAGACATTTAATTAGGACAGTTAATCAAAAATTTTATTTTAACATTGCATTCTTTTTTACTTATAGTGAGTCGAAACGCAGCATTTATCCAAACACGGTGGGAAACTACGACAACTGAAACCAAGCGTAAGCAACGTCATCTAACGCACGTTACCCTTTACGTTATCCTAACCCAGTGTAACTATCCTGTTCAGTTTGTTTTAAGGATTCTATCTATAACGTCTATGATTTTATTTATTCTCAAACATAGCAACTGTCAGACCCAAGGATGAGGTCACCCACAACCGGTTGTCTGCTTTCGGAGAGTACGTGGCAGAGATACTCCCCAAATATGTCCAACAAGTCCAAGTGAGTTTTCTTTGGTTGCTGCCTGCCACCACACAGAAATTGAAGTGCCCAAGCGGAGTACCCTCTTTTTACACTACTGCTTGAAGTGGTGAGGCTATTGCACCTTTTTTTATGCCACACTCATGTGCTTTTGTGATTACAGGTGACCTGCTTCGATGAGTTGGAGATCATGATCCATCCCGATGGTATAGTACCTGTTTTGACGTTTCTGCGAGACCACACCAATGCTCAGTTCCGGAATATGAGTGACCAGACGGCTGTGGATATCCCCACACGACCAAACCGCTTTGAGGTGCTGACCGCTTCAGTTTGGCCTGATTTAGCTTCTTTGTTTTCAGTTAGCTTTATTTTTTTGGAACGATATATTGAATACTTATATTTACTTTATTATTATTATTATTATTATTATTATTATTCATTTGCATTGTTAGATGATTAACTTTTGACTGTTTTTTTTTTTTTTTTTTTTTTGCATTGATTACCTTTAGCAGAATGAAACTCCGTTGTATGGATGTCACTTTATTTTGTAGTTTGTAGCACATGCAGTGCAATGTCCAAAATTATCATTTACTCCAACGTAGTAAGTAAGGCCTATGCTCTGTGGTAAAGTTCATTGCCTCTTTGTTGACTCTGAACAGATTGTCTACAACCTGCTGTCTCTTCCTTTCAACTCACGGATCCGTGTGAAGACGTACACGGATGAGCTCACACCTATTGATTCCAGTGTGTCCGTTCACAAGGCATCAAACTGGTATGAAAGGGAGGTATGTACACATGTTCTGATTAAGATCCAGATACACGCTGATGCAAGTGCACTTTTTTGAAGCATGTTTTTATAAGCAACTAGTACTGGTATCTTCACATTACTTTTCTTGGTAGTCATGTGAAGGCCAGATAAACACACCTGTCTTTCGAACTAGCCACATAGGCTATGTATGCGCCAAGTTCTGTGGTCCGGGTTGGACCACACAGCAAAAATGTAGCTTTCACAGCACATCGCCAACTAAATCGCCAAAAGGCATGCGTTAGCATGCTAGGAAGCCTTTCATCACTACAAACTGTGCTGTTTGGGTTTGTAAGGGGTTTTGCCCACCTTTCCAGTAGTTAGATAGTCAGTTTTCAACCACAATGCCTTACTGCTGCTTTGGACAGTGTTGAGTTTGGCTCATCTGTGCTTGAAAATATGTACAACAGACAGACTTCTCTTACCTCAATAATCTTTCTGCCTACAATAAAATTCTTATCTACAGTGCATGCTGAAACCCTTAAAATGGTTGTTTAAATCTTGTTTGAAAAAATAAATCAAACATTTCACAACTGAGTAAATATCTTAAAATAATTAGTTAACCTGCTGCAACTCTCAAAGGTTTTGTGTTTTCATGTGGATACAGGGCTAAATAGGGACAAGGATAAACAGTGTATGTTGTCACTGAGCCTTATTGTTGTTGTTTTCCAGATATGGGATATGTATGGCGTTTTCTTTGCCAATCACCCAGACCTGAGACGAATCCTGACCGATTACGGGTTTGAGGGGCATCCCTTCAGGAAGGACTTCCCTCTCTCTGGATATGTGGAGGTAAGGATGAGAGTTTGGTTTGTCAGTTCTATCAAGGCCGTGATAAAGTGAAAGGGAAGCTCTATTTCCGTTTGTTGCATCAGCCACCTTCGTAACATCCCAGAGGCCTCCAGAGGATCTTGGCTGATTAAGTGTGAAGCCGTAGGACCCATGTGGGATTACAGCTGTATAACACGGCTCTGTTGTGCCAGCCTCTTTTTGAGACCTCATCAGGGGACTAGTGTATTTGTATAAATGTTCTCCCTGGCTCCATCTGCTAGGTCAGTCTGAGGGGACAAAGGGCCATGTGAAATTTGTATTATTTCGTCACAAATGTCTGGCTGTCTGATGTTTGTTTATTTAGTTATTTATTTTTCTCGGGCCACTGTTTTTCCTCCTCTGGCCAGCAGGTGGTGTTATTAGCATAGTGTTTGTTTGTGTGACCCCATTTTTTGGGGCATGTTTTTATTTTGCTTGTATCACAGCTACACTCTCAATGTAGAGATTACCCAGAAGTGAAAAAAACAAAGAACCAGTAATATTATGTAACTATGCACTTCCTCCTCGTCCTCATTTCCTCCCATTTGATGTGTTTGTAGGTGCGCTATGACGACGAGGTGAAGCGCGTGGTGGCCGAGCCAGTGGAGCTTTCCCAGGAGTTCCGCAAGTTTGACCTGAACAGCCCGTGGGAGACCTTCCCTGCTTACCGGGAGCCCAAGGACGCCCCAAAGCTGGAGGCTGGAGACAAGCCTCCTGCTAAGTGATGTGACCGTTATGTGTTGTGCCCCACTCCTACACTGATACAGATATTTATGTAAATAAAGAAACAGGTTGTTGTATGTACTTTGGTCTCTAAATTCTTACGCTGGACTGAAGCTCTACATGCAGAATAAAGAGTACACAGTTATATATGTGTTTCTCATCTTTTCACTCAGTTTTAACACCATGTGGTTAGCGTGTAGAGTTTTCTCCCTTTGTTGTGTGGTGTAGTTTGCTGTCTACTACAGGATGCTGTGTTTGGATTTCCCTTCGCTGCTGTGTCACAAGCACCAGCCTGTTCATTCGATTATGTTCGGAGATTAGCCATAGATAATTGCGTTCTTCCGCCAAATTAACTTCCCAATTTGAACTAGGTAAATATATCTCTAAGATGCCTGTGGTAGCAAACAACGAGAAATATAATAGATTGCCTCAACCATGTCCAGACAGATTCTCTTGACTTACTGAAATGCATTGAAAACACTGTTCATTAGGTTCTTGATCCTCTTCAATGATTACCTGCTGATTGAGGTTGTTACAGTTTTCCTCAGTTGTTAACACACAAAAAGCGAAAATTCGGCACAATTTGCACAACCTTCATGTACAGATCGCTCGACCCAATTTGGCACTACTTCACACTCCCTTATCTGCATTAGACTCTGATTTTTCTTCTTTACACTCTGATGTCAATTACACATCACCTTGTTGTCAAAACACAACACACAATGTTCAGTTGTTGCACACACTTCTCAAGTAAAATTTCAAAGCATCAACCTACAACACACAAATAGTCAAATCTCTAAACATTCAGGTCTGTTGAGCAATTTGCAGTGAGGACTGCAGCATAAAAGTACCTTGAGCCTCTGTTTTGTTTGGTAAACAATGGAGAACTTTGAAGAGATCGACAACCAGTGAAGGAGAGCGGTAAGAGTGAGAGGAAGAGGAGGACAAGAATGAAGAGGATGAGAAGGACAAGGATAAGAAGGAGGTGGAGGAAGAGAAAGAAGAAGGTGAATGGTCATCTCTAATGAGATTTGGGCCGCTGTGATAGACCATGTGCTCAACCATGGCTTGAGCATGAGGGAGGCTGGCTAGAGGGTCCAACCAAATCTCAGGCGCTTCACAGTTGCTGCCATCATTAGAACCTTCAGGATGGAGAACAGGTACGAAATCTATTTGCCTTGTGTACTGTAATACTGCATATCAATAGAATACAGTGTGCTCACAGTATTTGTATTTTGCAGGACTGAAAGAGAACCACACCGTGGAGGAAGAACACACACTTTCACCGCCGAACAGGAGACTGAAATTGTAAATATGGTTCGGGAGAACAACGCTATCACACGGTTTACGGTATTGTACTGTTCTCTGTGTGTACCGAAATAAAACTTTTTTTCTGCATATTTGTGTGCTGTATAATGTTTGACTATGAAAAAAGTAGGCCTACACTGAGACATTTTACAAAAGGAGAAATGGCTCATTCTCCAGAGTGCATTGTCATTCATATGGTGTGTTCCATTTCGATGATTGTGTTTTCAATTTTGCACTTCAGTGTGCTGTAAATGCTTATTTGTCTGTACTCAATGAATGGTATGTGTGTCATTTGAAAATATGGCTGTGTGTACCAAATGAAAACACGAGTTCCATTTTGTGAACAGTTAAGAGATTTGATGGCAAAGAGTCATCTTGCAAAGGGAGTGTCAGGTTTAGCATTTTGTGTGTGAGGTTTCCAGTTTTCTGTGTGCAGTTTTGAGAAAGCCGTTATTGTTTTAAAAAACGTGTGTTAACAATTGTGAAAAACTTGTGAAAATTGCATTGACTTCCTTTTGTTCTCTTGGGTTTATTTATCTTGAGTTGGGCTTTGGCAAAATCCATTTAGGCATTCATTTTGAGAACACTGAAGAAATCTTTTTTATTACATCTCAGAAATCTAATGGCAGATGACACAGACATAAAAGAAGATTAACAAAAAAAATGGAAATGTTATTCACATTTTATTTCCAATGATTCCTGTTTATGACCAGAGGACTGCTGGCCAACTTCCTGTTATCCGGTGTCTTATAAATGTCACTGTCAGAATGCCATTAGCGGAACATGCGTGGATTCTATGCCACCCAACTACAGGTCACAAAGTACAATTCACATAAATAAAAATACAGACCATTTTCAATAGTAAGGAAGGCAGGTGAAAATATACAAATGTCAGTTTCACATTGGAGGAAGCGATGTGTGATGCACACTATTTCATAAAAGCATGCATGACAATCAAACCACTGATGTTTTTCTTTCAATAACATTTATACTAACCTGGTCAATGTAGATGACCTGTTTTTTCTATTTAACTCAAAACCGCAAAAAACTGTTTATGTGTGCTACATTTGCAAAACTCCCCATTAGTTTTTTTCCCTACTTTTTAGGGAATGTGTAAATGGAATCTTACAATCTTAAAGACTTCAAAAGTTCATAGTAAAAATAAAGGTCACATTTAACAGCCCTGTTTAAAGATTTGTTATAGATGGTCCTTGTTAAACCACAAGCATGACTTGGTTAGGGACACTCATTGTGCTTCTCAGATTGAACTTGAGTTCTCCAGGGAGTCCAAGATGCATCTGTTCGTGCTCTAGCCTGTGTTCTTCACCCACCATACAATTTAAGGAACTAATTCAAACAACCTGATTTTAACAAACATTACTGTTGACAATATAGAACCTGCAATTTGAACTGAATGAATGATTATGGATCGGTCATTTTGTTTTATCAATAGTGATGGAAAGCACAAAGAGAAGAATAGTCAGATTACCATTTCGGTAATTGTTCTGGCTTTCAGCACTAGAATGGTTGAGTTTGTACCAAAGAATAATAACACTATTAGGAGCGATAAAGCTCGGACCTACCCCATTTCATTGAGGAGTATTCTGCTGGAAAATCACTCATATATTTATGTGAGTTCCTTGTTGTCAATTCAAAATTTTGGAGCTTAATCACATCATTTGCAAAGCCATATGGTGGCTTTTCAACCACTCAAGACAATGACTTAATGATTAGACTCTCAACAGACTTAATAAACAGACTTTTTCCAGAGATACCCTTACAAGGCGTACAGGCATGATGGAAGTCACATCTTGAAAGGTTCCTGATTTAAAAAAAATAATAATAAAAAAAGCCACAACAGCATATACAGGGAAAGAGTTTAGTTGGACTATGACTCATTAACAAACATATCAGACCAACATTTATCCAAGCAAGCACTTTCCCAATGTTCCTGGGACCCATCCCCAATCCCTATGAGTTAGGGCTTTGTGCTCTGCTGCTCCTGTGCCTTCTGCTTGGGGGCTTCAGGGTACACCAGGAAGCCAGTGAAGGTGATGTACTTTGCGTGGTTGCTGTAGGCCCCGAATCCCTCCCGCTGGTGACTGTAGAGCCAAACGGTGTCGCCTCGCTGCAGCTGGAGCATCAGGCTCTGGCTCTGTAGAGCCTTCTCCTGGTCGCTGTCGTCGTAGATCATGGCCTGCACTTCCAGGTGGTTCTTCATGAGCTTGATTGACAGGGTCTTGTGGGGGAGCTTGCCGGCGTTGAAAGAGAAGTAGTAAGCCCCCGGCAGGCGGCAGGAAAAGGTGCCGGTGGACATGTTGAAGTCGTTGCCAATGTTGACGAAATCCGAGTCGAAGGTGATGGGATGGTGCTCGACGTGACCTCGGTCGACCCCCACGATGCTCTGGGTGCGGCCCACGGAGAAGGCTGACCTGGGGTCCTCCTCTTCTTCTTCTATCTGTTGCTGTTGCTGTTCCTCTTCCTCTTCCTGCTCCTCCTGCTCCTCCTGTGCTTTCATTGTGTTCTCTCTGGCGTCTGGGTTGTCCCTGTCTTGCTGGACGTGCTCCTCATGATCTACCGCCTCGTTCATGTTGCGGTTTGTCGTCTCCTTGACAACCGGTTCTTGGAAGCTGTATGTGTCCGGGTAGATCAGGTAGCCATTGAAGGTGGTGTAGTGGCCTGTGTTGCTGTAGATGGCGTAGCGCGGGTCACCATGGAGACGGAGCCAGACGGTGTCACCGAAGTCAAGCTGCAGCATGGCACTCTGACTCTGCACCTTCCTCTCCTCTCCGGCGTTCTCGTCGTAGACGATGGCCTGCACCTCGTTACGGTTCTTCATCAGCATGACCGACAGGTCCCGGCGGGGGAACTTCCCTACAGTAAACGAGAAGTAGTACGCCCCGGGTATCCGGCAGCGGAACATTCCTGCTTTGGGGTCGAAGTCACCGCCGATGTTGACGTAGACCTTGTCGAAGGTGATCACCATCTTGGGGCCACCCTCCATGCTGTTAGTGCGTGCCACGGAGAAGGCCGACCGCTGTTCCACGTCATCTGCCAGACGGGCAATCCCCCACGCCAGGGTCACATGACTCAACAGACAAATCAGGAGAGGCCAGGTGTGCTTCATCCTTATTTCTGTGGGGATCAAAGAGAATAAGAGTTAAGTTACATTAGTTAACCTTGAATTCTCAGTGGTCTACAATTTTGTAGCATTCAAGTAAATTGTATTAAATCTCAAGGTTGACTTGCAGTAGAATGTTTTATTCAGACACTGTCATGAGAGATCGAACGTAAATAAACCTTTTTGAAATTCTAGATGAAAACATAGGTCATGGTGTAGGTCATAAAGGTCACTGCCCACCTATTGTCATGAGAAAACATCAAACAGAATATTGAAATTCTCTCAGTATTAATAAATCATTTAGGTAGCAGTTATCCAACTGAGTCACAGCTGAGTGAGAATTTGATTTGTTCTGCTTGACTGCTCAGTGCTGGAGATTTATGACACAAAACATTGCATTTAGCAGATCTGAATTTCTATGTCACTCTTGTGTAATTTTCAGATATTGTAATGATGAAGTAATAATGTGAAACAATTCACAAACATAAGTGTAATGTCATTCTTCTACAAAAATGTTACACTATACAATTCCTCGAAGCAGTCAGTGTCAACATGACGAATTTACCTGTGGACTATTCCTCTGTGTGTACATTGCACCAGTGTTGTGTGACTGATTCACAGTGTTTGTCTATATTTTTTTCAACTTTTTTGTTTCTGCCTCCAGACTTCAATTACAAAAATGTCAAGTTGAAATTAACATATTCATATTGACACGGTAATGAGAAATAAATAAATGCATTTTCTCAAAAAAGTCTGCTGAAGCAGAGTTATCCAAAAATATCCTAATTTATTCTGGAAGCACACAATGACATTATTACAGCACGCATCTTCTATCAGATTTTTAATGACAGCAAACAAATCATGTCTGGTGAAAGTGAATGCATGTTTAATGGAATAATCCAGCTCTGATCAAAGCAATATGTCAGTAGGGAAAAAATTACAGTGCATAAAATATTAATCATAGCTGGAAACCTGTAACGCAGGGAGGCATGCCGTGAAGTGCATGCAGTACAGTGAAGTGGTATTTACACCAGGCTTGTCTGTCTCATTCCAGAACCAGCTGGCAACATTCTACCCAGATATCAACATTCTCTACATAACACTAAGACCTGGCTCTAACTCGTACCAGATAAGGGCTAGACCTGCTCCAGAGAGGACTTTTCTGGGCACTTATTGTAATGACAGAAGTGATGGAAGTGTACTGTAAAATATGACAAATTGTTTGAAATTGCGGTAGAAAAGCGAATCAATTTAAACGTATTCAGTTTATTTATACGTAGGCTTTCTGCATGCGCATTGGCATTCTACTTTGTGCAGTTTATTCTGTTTTGAATTGTAATGTATGTATTTATTTTAAATCATTATGGGAAGCTCTCTGAATATGTCCCAACTGACTAAACAAGACTGATTTGCATTCGGATTCCCCTGCCCCTTTCAGCAATTTCCATATATTTAATAAACCGACTTGTTCTGGTTTCTCAAGTGAACAGACACGACTTTTCAGCAGATGTTCGCAGCAGCAGCACAGTGCTCTGAACACCCAATGCTAGTCTTCTCCACAGTGTCAAAGCTGGAGGAAGAGCTGGTGATTGACTCCAAATGGTCCCCACAGAGAACTCTGCAGGTTGAAATGCTTGTATCTGCTTTGTTGTGGGATCACATAGAAGTGAGGCTGCATTAATTAGGAGCTAATTACTACTTGGGAGCACACACTTGACTTTGCTAATGAAGGAGCTGGAGAGGACAGAGCATTGTCAATTTGTTTATACCGGCCATGCTACATGTTAGGGTGTTAGGGATGTAGTGTGCTCTTGTAGAGGTATAAGATGGTTACGAATATGCAGATCATTTAACACTTTAAATCAGGGAAATGTGAAATTACTTCCCTTAACTAAGCAGTGGTGGTAATTAAAAATATAAAATACCCAACAGTAATTAACTTTGGGGTGGGTTATGGTTCAAAGCAGAGTAGTGTCACCTCTCAAAGCAATATGACAATAATTGCTTTAATTGCATGAAGTCTGTTGATGTTGAATGGGGATATATTTAAAAAATGCATGCTTTAGTTGCATGCATGCTAAGTATTAAGACTTACTCCTTTTTTGTGGCTTATAAATCCATGGAAAGGTTATACACAAAGGCTTTGGAAAGAGCTGTCCACAAATTCAGTAGTTTTCTTCAGCTTAAGTCAGCTCCACTACCTCCTGTAATTATTTGGTCATCCCTTGACAGGAATGGGTCTGCTTGTGATCATTTCCAATAACATTGTTTTATGTGCTCTCTCTCTTTAAAGCCCTTTTAATACCTGAAGTGTTGCTGGATAAAATCTTCAAAGGTAGTGAAATCAAACTGCACTCTACACACAGTCTAATGTTCCTGCTACCTCTTCATAGCGCACAAATTCCTTTTTATGCTTTATCGGGCTTTTGAAACGAATGTCAAGCACTTTTTGGGGCTTATATTTGGGGCTTGGTTTTGTGCCAGTGGCTCGCGCTTCGGTAATGTCAGCCAACACAATTTGGTTTCTAACCAGATGCGAAGCAGGTTGTGCTCAGTAGTGTGTAATTCTTGGATGATCCGTGCCCGACACAGATTACATTCATCAGAATGATCGCAATCCTGCCCCTATCCTGTTCTTGTCATCAGGCATTGTGTCACATCTGTGATGTGGGTGTCTTTTTATATTTTTAGCCTTCACAAATGCCATCCTTTAAGCTGAAGCAAATAGTGTAAGATTGGCCGTTTGTAAATGAAAGAATATGCATTTATCTTTTTTTTCCATTTCAAAAGCTACTACATATTCCCCCCAAATGAAACAAATAGACACACTAAGCCTCTAAGATACTCACAGTCTGTACACTAATCACAACAAGCAACATCACTGTCATCACCACTGCTCAATTCTTAACTGCATGCAAATGCAAATTAGTCATATGGCAAAGGATATCTCTCTAAGGATCACTCATATTGTCTCTTGTTTGCCACTTCAGGAGAAGGTGTCAGCCCTTTGACATCTGTGATACTGTCACCAAATGTGATACAGTCACAAAATGTGATACAGCTTCAATGGGTAATGAGACCCAAATGGCAGAGAGTAGTTGTGATGAAACAGCACAAAATGAGATTACTGGCAAGATAAGGATCATGCTATTATGATGTTAATCTAATGTATTATAATGTGTGTGAAACAGTACATTAGTCAACCTGTGTCACTAAATCATCCCTCTGACAACAGCAGCTGCTAAGCTCCGAGGAGGAACCAGCATGGCAGGATGGTCCTAGGCAAAGCAGCGGAGTGAAAACAAGGACACTGCTTTGGCGGCCAAAATGCACGAATGAAATAAATAAATCTCTGTTGTGTTACTTAATGAGACCTCAGGGGAGGAGAGATTGCAGATATTTTCTGTTTAAAAAAAAATGCTTTTACCCCCTTTGAGCAGATGCGAAATGCTCAGCTGACGGCTATGCTTGTGTCAAATGAGGCTTAAAAAAGCACAGTTATTGTTGTTGCCATGCAGAGATCTGGTCGCACAAATGTGGTGGATCCTAATGTTTTGTAAAAAAAATCCACGGTAAAGAAGGATACTTCGGAAAGGCTATCCTGATAATATCCCTGGTTGCCATACAATGATTAAGAGAGAGGCACACTGAATTCACACTCCTCTTGTATCATCTGTATGGCAAAAGCATTTAATGGCTGGAGACTATACTGTCTCAGTGGAGCACATGCTACAAGAAGATGACAGATTCTAGAAGCCTGTATACAGGGACTCATTCAAATTGCCTCTGATCAGCTAAATGACAGTCTTCACAAAACCCTCAACTCAGTTTCAAATTTGGCTGAGCCTCCTTCATTCCTTAGAATGAGAACGTGTGAGGTGAATGGTGTTGGAGGAGCATATATTGAATCAGACACTAAATGGAAAAAAAGACAACGAATAATTGAACAAACAGCCACAGTCAAAGGTTGGTTTCCTTGGCACCCAAAAACACAAGGGAATGAGCGTCCAGCATTCTTATCATGTTAATCACCTGGTGCACAGACCGTGGCCCACAGCAGAACAGGCTTGTGTGATGGTCCTTTGAAATGGAAATCACTACAAACCCTTAACATACTGTCTGGCTTACCCAGCTTTTAAAGGCTGCTATTTTAATCACAAGGATAAAACACGTGAATTCATTTGTTTTTAATGAGACATGGTGAAGAGCAAATTGGAACGGGGTTCAGTAGGTGTGTGGCTCTTGCTGGCCCTGTTGAGAATGATCTGGATGTTGGAGAATACAGACACCCAACCTGACAATTGCAGTGGTGTTTTGCACAGCTGATAAGGTTGATGAAGTTATACGCGTTGGAATAGCAACACATATGGCAAGACAATAAAGTGAGAAATATTTATATGATCTAAGAGGAGGAACATCATGTTGACTCAATAGTGTGATTCCGTTGCTAAAGATTTGTTGTAGTAATATTGAAATGTCTGTCATATAAATGTATAGCTTGTGCAATATATTTACATAGACTATGTTATGATTTGATGACTAAATATGTGTGGAGAAATATTATTTAGTTACATAAGGGTGTTATTCTGTAATCAGGCAAAATCTCTCAACTTGGTTTCAAAATTGAGAGCCAAAATATGAAAGCGTTAAATTGAGAGCAAATAGAAACAGATACAGAGAGAAAAATGAGAGAGAATACAACATAAAACTTGACCTTGATCATTCACGTGTGTGTCACATGTCAATAAGACGGGCCCGACACCCTTTTGTCACACAAAAACTCTTTCCACAAAGAACTCTCTTCCAACAACCAGCAACCATCAGCATGGACTGAACTGAAACTTAACTAAATCCAAAAGATACTTCCTACATATATCCTCTATTTATCGACCTTCTAGCCAGGCTGTCTTAAAGCTCTTTCAGGAATGGGATGACTAAGTAGCACAGTTATATCAGTTTCGAGACCGAGTCCGTGAATGGCTATGTTTTCCCTTCAAGAAAATCAACAGATTTTAGGGAAAAAAAACACATCCTTACAGACTTTAACCGCCAATATATAAATATAATTTACAATACTGTTGTAGGTTACGTTTTATGAGACAGAGGCTGTTAGAACAGTAAGCTGTGATTGTCCATAATCAGTCAATGAATGAGGCCAATTCATGCGCTGGATGTGAAATTGCGCTGACACGCTGAGCCTGGTGCCAGTCACTGCTGACAAATATGCTTCACTGTGACTCATTCATGTTCACTACTCACTCCACCAAAATAACTGCTGAGGGCTAACGCCTCACGTCACAGTCAGATTTAAAAGGCTAAAATGTGGCAGAATTGCATTGAAAGGGTGGTTTAGATTTGTCACTGTGTCAGTCGGATATGTGGGCGTGTATTACCTTAAAAAAGAGCTGATTTCATGGACCTACTATGTTAGTTTTCAGTAAGACATTTTGCATTTCTGTAGGCTCATATACTTCGATCAGTACTGAGAAAAGATTAGTTAAAAGGATTCTACAAATATTCTCCAACTTACTTACGACTTTAAGTGTGATCATATTTATGTTCATCTCTCTCCATCAAGGTCATATGATGCCAATCATATGCCACTTTTAAAACTTCAATTTCTTGACCTATTCAATAATTTATTCATGTTCTTTTCTTAATAATTTCAGAGTGCATGCCACAAGTGCTAGGCTTCACCTGAACTGTCAACACAAATACTGACACTAATTAGTACTTGTTAAAACCCTTGGCCATAGTTCTGCTTATTTACTGTTGGCAATACTAAAGCTTAAAAGTGCCATTGTGTTTACCAGTAGCACTTAGCCAACTGAATTTGGGAGCCATTTCGAATCTGTTTGAAGGACTGAGTCAGGAGGGGTGTGGGGGCCGTCACTCTGTCTGTGCGCCTGGTGAAGGTGATAACAAACATCTCCCACTCAGCAGCAGTTTTTGGGAACAACATTTTCACTTATTTATTTTTCCATCCATTTCCATTTATTTACCATCACTTCAAAAAATTATTTCATTTGCTCTAAAATGGTCCTGCGGAGAGCTCTGACGATGAGGTTTGGGACTGCGGAATTTAAATGTGTGACCTAAGAGAAAAGGTTAGGTAAGGCAAGGCAAGTCAATTTATAAAGCACAATTAATACACATTGGTAATTCAAAATGCTTTCCAAACGAGCAGATAAAAAGGAATGATTTTGTTTGATTTCTGACTTCCTAATTTAAACAGTGTAAATTGATGTGACATTAATATTCAAAACAGATGGGTCCATTATGTAAGAGGGGCTGTTATCAGTACACTATTCTGACACGACAGCAGCTACACACTCCAGGTTTTGAGAGGCTTATTTTTACATTTGTTTTACTCTCTCTTTCTTCCTCTTAGATGTCTCTTGAAGTTAGTTCCCTTGAAGAGGGAAGAAAGTGATCATGAAATCCCAGTGACTGTTGTGTCTGTCTGGCCATTTTGGCAGGCCGCTGCCGAGGACAGAGTGCATCACTCATCAAGCATAAACAACAGACAGAGAGGCATTATTCCTCCTGCCACCATGCTCTGAAACACAATCTCCTCCGTCTGAAAAAAATGATAGAGGGCTTTTTCATCTGTCCTCGCAGCTGCAGATGCCCCTGCTCACTGGCGGGCACAGATATCAATAGCTGATGACCACGGGGTTCCTTTCACCCTCTAAATAGGACACACGAGAGCCAAAGCACACAGCCAAACAGAGGACGCTCAGGACAGCACGAGACACACGGCTGAGAACAGACTTCAGCATTCAAAAAACATTCCCCTCTGTCCTTCGTTATAGTTTTGAGTAGCACCAAGAGAGCATGAAAGTGAATATGGACCTGCAGGCTTTGACTAAAGAAACAAGGTTTAATTACACCGATGAAGAAAAAATGATACTGCAGCAGAAGTCTGAAGAATGTAAGCTGGCTTGTCCCCCATTCCTCCCTCCCACACAGAGTTAGAGATTGCACTAGCTCGACTCGCCCCACTAAATCCCTTTCAGGAATCTATGGGTGCTGAAAAGAAATAATGTCTCAGCTAAAATGACAAAATAATTGTTTTAACATTTCCTGGCGAGGCATGGCTCGATCGCCCAATGTTTCTTTTGTGCATGCTGGCTGGAAAAAAAGAGACTGCACTTTAAATATAAAATTTACATAATCATTTAATCGGATGTGAATTCATTTTAGATCCGTCTCCATTGTCAGATGAGAGTATCCCCTTCAGGACGGCTCTATTAGGGATGAGGCCTCCCTCTGCTCATCATATGCAAACGTTCAGCCTTCAGAAAGACTGAAAAATCTAGAGCTACTGCTCCACTGCATCTTTAGTAAATCACATGTACACACCCAAAATCACGCACACACACAAAATCACGCGCACACACACACACACACACACACACACACACACACACACACACACACACACACACACACACACACACACACACACACACACACACACACACACACACACACAGTATTTCAGTCAGCATCCCAGGAGTCCCAAATCACACTGGCAAACCGTCACAAACAAACTGTGTGCAAATATGGCAATCTGGACCGCCCTGAAACGCAAGCCAAATGAAGATTTATCCATTCTGGCTGTTGAGTCAGAGGAGGGGGATGGGTGTTGTAAAGTTGCCTCTGATTCAGACTTAAAAAGGCACAGAAAGATGGTGGTGGGGAAGGTGAGAATAAGACCTCTGTTTCTGACAGATTTAGGTTAGCTTCTACCTCATTACAGTTATGGGTGGGCTGAGGAGGAGAGATGGTGTTGATTGTGAATCTCTCTATCTCTAGTCCTTTTTATACAGAGATACCGCAATAATCACGTTAAGAAGACCACTCATTATGCCACCATCGCTTGCTTATACTGAGTCAAAAACTATAGTGTGTCCTTTTACATTGCAAGCCGTCGTGCCGAACCAGAAGCGTGGCGTGATGCTTCACCTATAAAGCCGCGCCACTTGACACATAGCTCCAACTCAGAAACTCAGAAAAATATCCCCAGATTCAGTGAGGTGCATCATTTAATCAATTTTACATTGTTATCAATATGGCGATGAACCAAACAGCCTAAGAGAGACCTTCATAATATCAAAGGTTAAAAACCTTTTTAAATGTGTGAGGATGCATGAAAAGGCACTGTGTCAACATTAACAAGAACAAAATGTACATGATTATTTATAGCTAGCAGATAGAAGGAAAACGCATTGATGACTGATCACCACATTGTGTTTACATTTGACTTGAATGCATTCAAGTCGGAGGTGGGAAATACAGTACTAGCCTGACGTTGTCATACTCATAATTCTAGTCAGAATATGAGTCTGATACTGCTCCATTGGGCTGTAATTATGGGGCGTGTTTCAACCGAACCAGGAAAAAAAATGCCTCTTTGCTCAATTGGTTACCTACAACCAATCAGAGCAACTTAGTATGTGACCAGGGCCAGCTGATAAATTAAACTTTTTTATCGAATCCCATAAGAAAGACGGCAAAAAAATCTTTTCGATAGACAAATGCCTTGATCGCGTTTCTCTGTTCCTCTTTCAAAATGAATGCGCTGTCTTCTAAAACAGACTTGATGGCAGAACACATCTCAGCTCTCCAGCGGCAGCCATGTTTGTTGAAAACGAATTCAAACCAAGCGCTCTTTGGTGACGTGGTTGATTACGTTACTGTTGATCATCTGTCCATCGTCGTATAAAGCCCGCCCTGACAATTTGATAAGTCCAAACCATTTCTGTTCGGAGATAGTTTCTCCCCAACAGAGCAATGCCAGACCGAACTTCCCGACCTCAAATGTTGTGGGCGGACTAAGTTCGGCTGGTTCCCAGGCTGGGGAAATACGATGTGAACGTCCCGAATTCTGAGTTGCCATAACATATGCACCGTAAATAAACTATCTTACCTATTACTTTCAAAAACAACGACAGGTGATTTTAATGTATAGCAATGTCCAGACTTAAGCAAAGTTGGTGTGTGCATCATGTTCAACATGTTACTGCTTATTATGTCCAATTTGTGTCTTCTTTCCCACTTTCTTTCGGTTAGCTGCTTAGGCTGCATCCTACCCGTGTTCCATGTGCTCTCCCTTTCACACAGACGTCATTCCGCCTCTGTGACTATACCTCCGCTGCCAGCTCAGAGGCGGAACAACAATGACCCCCTATTCCACCTCCGTACCTTTTAGGCAGAATTGCGATGCGGAATATTCCTGCCTTGAAAACACTGTGTAAAAACCCCACCTCTTTCTTACTTTACCTTTGCTCACTGTCTCTCCACTCTCTTCATGCAGGGGGTATATTTGTATAAATGTATTCAAATCTCATGACATTCACCATAATGATATATGCAACAGTATCCTCAGTGAAACTTACTTAGCCATTGTTACATTGTATGTAAACCTCTATATACAGTGTAACATATTAATTACCTGTATATAACAATATATATATTATTATTACATAATATATATAATAATATACCATACATTGATACTGTGCTCTTGTATTACCTCTCCCTAACTATGACCTGACCGTGCACACTGTACCAGGTGTAGCCACACTGAAACATGTGCCACATCACCTTCCGCACATTACACTTCTAACATGATTTACCTACGAAACAAACTGTGAATAGCATTAGACTAAACACATTTAGGTTTGTCCAGTTGCATGAAATAGTTTTAACTCAACTACCCTCTATTTAGCAAGTCACATTTCAAGTTGCATTATTCAAGGACCAGACCTTCAGTCCTTATGGTCCCCATGGTATTTTCTAAACCACAGACCTCCACACAGTGTTGTGTTTAACGTATTCTACTGCACAAGTGAAAGTGAACGCTCTGTTACTCAGTCTAACACATTTAAATAACACATTGTGCTACATGAGCACAAGCACACACACACACAAACACAGTCACACACAAACACAGTCACACACATACACACTCACACACACACACATACACACACACACACACACACACACACACACGCACACACACACACACACACACACACACACACACACACACACACACACACACAGACAGAGAGAGAAAGAGTGCTGGAGGAATAGTGGAGAAAAAATTATTGGCTTTGGTGGAATGGTGGAGTGTTTACTGAGTTGACTCATCTATGATCACAGTTGCTGGTGTTTATCTCAGTATTTTTTAGTATACAACAACGGAAAGCCCATCTATGATCGCAGTTACTGGTGTTTATCTCAGTATTTTTAGCATACAACAACGGAAAGCCCATCTATGATCACAGTTACTAGTGTTTATCTCAGTATTTTTTGCGTATACAACAACGGAAAGCCCATCTATGATCACAGTTACTGGTGTTTATCTCAGTATTTTTTAGCATACAACAACGGAAAGCCCATCTATGATCACAGTTACTAGTGTTTATCTCAGTATTTTTTGCGTATACAACAACGGAAAGCCCATCTATGATCGCAGTTACTGGTGTTTATCTCAGTATTTTTTGCGTATACAACAACGGAAAGCCCATCTATGATCACAGTTGCTGGTGTTTATTTCAGTATTTTAGTACACAACAACGGAAAGCCCATGTTAGCTCACACATTTACCATAATTCTATAAGAATCTCTCCTCCCCTTTCCAGACAGCACACATTATTAGGTGGAGAGTGTTGATTTTATAACACCTGTGGGACGATGACATTTTCGCATTATTTACCTCTGAGACCCTTAAACACAACACAGCGTTCACACTGGTCACTGCATACCTGCAAAGGCCATTATAAACCCCTGTAGAGATGGACTTCCACCAGCCTCTTCAAAGTCAATACAGCCATGTCAAAATCGGACAATTATTCTGCATGGATAAACAAATCAATAAAACTCTAAATCGGGTAGCGCCGCACTGCATGGCCTGGACCTCTACCTTTCTCCTCCGGGAGGAGGCTTGCGGTTGTGCACTACCCTCCACCCACAAATCATCTGAAGAGGATACTTGTGAGAGGAGAGGAGGGGAGAGGGAGATGATAGGATGACCTACTTTCTGACAAAAAGTCTGCTGGAATCAAATATTATTTAAAAAAAATGTTTTTACATTACTGTATAAATCAAGGTCTGAGTCAACTGGAATGTGGGGAAAGTTCAACAACCATGAAAGGTGGATAGATTCCTCTCAGTGTGTGTGTGTGTATGTGTATGTGTATGTGTGTGTATGTGTTTGTTTGTTTCTGTGCAGATGGGCGGTGTTACCATTTGCACAGAATGTATGTGTGAGTGTACTCATATGTACCTATATGTATGTATGCATGTGCTATATGTATTTTTGTACATGTGTAGAATTATCTGTGTGCTTGCTTGAGTGTAAAATGCAGGTGTGTGTGTGTGTGTGTGTGTGTGTGTGTGTGTGTGTGTGTGTGTGTGTGTGTGTGGTTTCTGTGTGTGAATATAACCTACGCTCTGGCTGGTGACTGTGGGCACGTGCATGTCAATGCTGCATTGCTCTTGTATACAGCAGCAGATATGGCTCTGGTTTGCTCTGGTCTGCTAACTGCATCTCCGCCTGCTCACCAGATCGCTCTTGTCACCAGGGGGGTGCTCTCCTCGGTGAGCCAACGATATGAGGGATTATCTGCTCTGTGGAAAAAAAAATAATGGTCCTAGGGTGTCTGTGCCAGGATAATATTGTTCATCTGTTTAATAACAGGGCTAATTGAAGCATTTGCCACCCCTCCCCACCCCACCCCACCCCTGCTGCCCGTGTCTCTCTCTCCACAACCGCTCTGTCCTTCCACTGAAGGCTGACAATGAGGTCCCCTAAGCATAAGACAGCTGTCTTACCAAGCCGACACACTGTTGATCACACTGTGAGCTTGCTTTTCAGCACTACTCAAAGATGTGGGCTGTAGAGCTTCAGCAAATGTCTATATCTTCCCACTTTAGATGGTTATTATCACTTACAGACAGTACATTCACTGCAATAATAATAATAACAAGAATAATAATAACAATAACAACAATATTATTATTATTATTATTATTATTAATACTAATAATGATGGTGATGATGATGATAATAATAACACGCTTTCCTGTATAGAATAGAAATCCCAAATAGAAATACAGACAGAAGACAAATGCATATAAACTCAGTTAAGTGTGAAAACATCCACTCTCGTCTAATTACCTGAGCTCATCCTCTCTGCTGGTGCCCTGCACAGCGTTTCTGTTCCCCCAAGGCTTTTAAAGCCAGTCTGCGCCGGTCTGTCCACCACAGATGTGTGCTTTAATTTGGGATATACGTACATGGCCCGAAAAGCATGGTGTATCTAAGCCTGAAGAAGCTTTTCTCTCTGAATCTCTTTCTCTCTCTCTCTATTTTTCTCTCTCTGTCTTCACTATTCTCTCTCTCTCTCTCTCTCTCTCTCTCTCACTCTCTCTGGAGTCTTTTCATCTCACAGAACGCCACCCTTCCCAGTCCTGCCACTGGCAGTTAGTGCACTGGGAAATGTCATCTCACCACTCAAGGGGAGCAACGACATGAGGCACGGATTTGTCCGTTTCCACAAAGCTTTCACACGAACGGGGGGTGAGGGGGTGGAGACAGTGAGATAGGAAGGGAGGGAGAAAGGGAGAGAGAAGGAGTGAAAAGATAGGTGGGGTAAGGTAAAAAAAAAAAACATGTACAGAGTGACAGCATGTGGAAAAAGCCAGTGGAAATGGTGGCAGTAAAAATTATATGGACAGCACTGGCAAGCTGAGAAGATTTCAAATGCTGAAAGGAGGATATACAGAGAATGAAAGTGGAGAAAGGCAGAGAGTATCTACAGATACAAAGGGGGGGGGGAGGTAAAATGAAAAGGGTCTTTTATGAAACGGGTACGATCATTGAGGGAAGGTTTGGTGGCTGGGGTGACAATGCTCTTACATAAAAGGACAAGTGGAGTGGAAGAGTGGAAAGACCCCGAGAAAGAAAGGGTAGAAAGCAGAAGGGGAGGAAGGTGTGAAAAACATTTAGAGAGATGTTCCGAGGGAGCACACACGCATGAACGGAGACACGGCAGAAGAGTAAAACGAGACAGAAGAAATAGAGTAGAATGGAGGAGCTTGTTCTGGGGAGTATGAAAGAGATATGGCTCTCATCTGCAAAATATATCAATTCAGGGTACTGTGTCTCCAATCCTCAGAACCACTGGTTATTTTCCTTCTCACCACTCTTTGTGTATCATACTGTAAAACACACTCACCAACCCGTAATCCACACTCGTACTCCCACTCTCCTCACCAACCCGCTCATCAATAAAACATAATTTCACCCACAAGCCACACACCCACACACCCACACACACACTTAGTGTATCTCCTTTGCTCTTGCATTTGGATCTTGGTCACGGGAAGCAGTTCCTGGCTGAGTTGGTTCCTGTGTGTCCCTCTAGCAATCTGTCATCCCTGGCTGGGACTAACGGCCCTGGTGAAGGTTCAGTCTCTGGCCATTAAGCAGCCGTGTTGTTGCGTCTCTCCCTCCCCAAATGCTCGGACAGGAGCGAAACGCCCACCTAGCTCCTCTCCACCTGCTCATGGGTTGGCTCGCGCGGCCAATAGAGACGTTTGACTGAGTGACTATGAGTGTTTGTCAGCACACATTACTCTGCCTCTATACCTCTTGTAGCAGCCAAAATGGCTCAAATTGTCTGTTTGATCGTGTTAGAAAAAACGTCATATTCTGTTTCCTTAATGGTGCTGATGTTTTGATTATTTGGTCATGTTAATTCAAGACTGAAATATGTTTGTGTTGTGTCAGTTGTGTTCATGCAAGAGTGTGTAGTCATTCCAAATCCACAATTCCTGCCTACAAAAACATTTAACAAGTCATTTTTTATTCAACCATTCACCTTTTTTCTCAGTATGTCACCATGACATGATTCATACCCAGGTGTGCTATGTTATCAAACAAGCTCTTTCTCAGTTCAGCCCAAATCTCTCTCTTTCGCCATTTGATCATATGATAATTTAATCATCGAATTAATTGCTCGCTTCATCACTTTCATACATTTACCTAAACATGAATCTGTTGACATCTGATAGCCAGCGTGCGCTCTCCAGAGATTTCTGTTGTCTGAAATGGCAATGATTTTTAAAAGCTGACATTCTGAGAGCCTAGCATGTGCATACAGACAGATAATAAACGTGTGCAAAAACCTCCCTTCTGTTTCCGTACATTTTCATTTTGTTACTTTTTGTTTGTGGTGGGTAGATCTCTGGCTGCGATTTTTTTCTCTTACCTGCTCTCTCACATAGCTCCCATTCACAGACCCAGGAAACAAGCTTAGCTACAGGGTGTGAGGTCTCTATCCCTGACCTCCTTCTTGATCATCTCCTCCTGTCACCTATCTCCTCCATGTTCCTCACAGAAAACACCCAACCCCCCGAAGCGGAACCAGAGAAAGTCCCTCTGCCACTTCTGGCTCCATCTCTCTTTTCTTTCTCTCTTTCCTTCTCTCATTCTTTCTTTCTCTCTTCAAATCTCTCACAGGCTTGCGGAGGAAACTGCTGCCCAAGCATCAAGTGTGAACAAAGGGGAAAGAGGAAACAGATAAGAGCTACTCAGTGTGGCAACTGATAAACCTCATATCTCAGCCCAGCATCAAAAGACGCCTCTAGCTTTTTTTTTTTTTTTGCTTCTCTCCTTACCAAAGGGATCGACCACCATGTATTTTTTTTTTAAAGCAAAGGGTTAAAGCAGCGGTGTGGCATCACACTCTGCAGATTCCAGCATTGATTCTAATGCAAATCAGATAAAAGATGCACTGCATCCTGGCTGCCGCACAACAGCAAGGAAAAGAAGAAAAAAAAAATCCCACGTTAGATCCCAGTGGTTAGTGCAGTCAGGATGGGGACAGGAGGGTCAGGATCCTGTCCTGCGTGCTGCCTAGAGATCCCGCCGGACCTGTAGTGTGCTTACCTGTGTGTGGAGAGGAGGGCTGAGGTCCTTTTCAACTTCTCTGAATGAGCAGTGGCGGCTGGACAGGAAGCGTTTGTTCTCTGCCTCCCTGAGTGTGTGTGTGTATCCTCAACCTTCTGCTGTTGTCTGGCAATCTGCGTGTGCTGCACACCCACACGTTCACACTCTCTCTCTCTCTCTCTCTCTCTCTCTCTCTCTTCCTCTCTCTAACACACACAGAGAAGTGCACACACACACACACTCATTGGAGGATCTGAGAGCAATCGAGGGAGGCTTGGCTGGTAGGGGGACTCTGGAAGGACGATGAGGAGTGACACTCCAGCAGCATCAACCATGGGGGAATGCAAGGGGGGATGGGAATACGGGGGAAGGCATACGGAGTCAAATCTGCAGAGAGTGGTATACAATTATATTTAATCTGTGACATGCACGAGCATGTGTGTGTGTGTGCGTGTGTGTGTGTGTGTGTGTGTGTGTGTGTGTGTGTGTGTGTGTGTATAAGATAGCAAGTGTAATTGTGAGTCCATGCATTTGTGCATGTGATATGTCATATGCTGAGTGTGATATGATGTGATATGCTGTGTGTGTGTGTGTGTGTGTGTGTGTGTGTGTGTGTGTGTGTGTGTGTGTGTGTGTGTGTGTGTGTGTGTGTGTGTGTGTGTGTGTTCATCTTTGTGAAGGTGAAGAGACATGCCAAGACTATAAGGCCATACCTGTAAAATGCTGTATGCGTGTGTGTTCAGTGTTTAAGCACTTAAGCAAGGGAGGAGAAAGAGCCAGTCCATGCTGAGGGGTTTTCAATATCGCAACAATAGTGGCAATTTCGCACTCTTGTGCATGATTATAATCATTATCCTGATTCCCAGGAGGGCAGAAAGAGAGAGAGAGAGTGAGAGACAGGGGGAGAGAGAAAGGGGGAGAGGGAGAGAGAGAGAGAGAGAGAGAGAGACAGAGACAGAGACAGAGACAGAGACAGAAACAGAGAGTGGGGGAGGGAGATGGAGAGGAAGAGGAAGAGGTATAAAACTCTCTGACAGAAACCTAGTACACAATTATTGCATTTGTGATTTTAACTTGCTTTCATCTTTTCTGCTCGCACAGGCATTTCTCAGAGAGTGCTATCATTCCTATGCGGACATGTTTTTTTCGGCAATGTGTGTGTGTGTGTCTGTGGGGGGTGTACCTTGGCGCAGGTGCACCTATCTCTGCAGGAACATGCCTTTGCAGCCAAAACAAAAACAACAACTGCCCAAAATACAGACTGAGAGGCATCCATGTTATAGGTCAGCGGATAGTTCATTAGAGAGCATCTTTGATGGACACGTTTGGCACTTGTGCTGTTTATGTAACACACGCCCCAGACAACATTAGAAAAAAAATCTAAATGTACAACAGTCGTGTACATCTGTATGAAACATCCCTGCCTTTGATATAGTGGAGGCGTGAGCTCTAATGCGGCTCTGCAGACTTTGGAGGGGACAGTGAGGGAAAATAAAAAGGCGTAGAAAATCCATTTGACACTTTCTCAGAGAGCGCCATGTCGGAGAGGAGCACAGCCCGATAAGCTTTGGGAGGATCAGGCTGTGGGAAGAAAAGGCTTCTCGGCCAGGGGAGTGACAGGTGCGTGTTTGGGGAGAGATAAGGAGCAGGGCTGATAAAGCAGCACATTAAAATACAGCCCAGGCAATTCATAAAATGCTGTTTCGGCGAAATGTATCGTTAAACTACGGATGATAGCATTATCTGTGGTATGTGTGTATGTGTGTCTGTGTGTGTGTGTGTGTGTGTGTGTGTGTGTGTATGTGTGTGTGTGTGTGTTTTGTTGTGTTTTTTTATCTTGTCCTCTTTCTGGGGGTGGGCAAAAGCCTATTTTTGGTTTGGCCTGTTTTACAAATAAATAAATAAATACATAAATAATGAGAAATCTAGGACAGCCCGAATTTCAAAGAGGTTCTGGTCATAGATAAATCAAAGCACCCTTACCTCCAAGGGCTTGCATTACATTTCCCGGCAAAGAATGAGCTCAGCAGCAGTCACAGATGAAACCCATGAAAGCAGGTCATGACTACTGATAACTGGAATATACACCATCACACATCCTCTATAAAGCAGGATTCATTAACAGAATTTCAGAACTGTTGACACGCATACAAAGGTTATGTGTATAATGTCACAAATGTCAATGATGTTGAATATATTTGCCATTGATTACTGTAACATGGGGTTTTTAAGAATCCATGTATGTATAGCAGGCATGATTAACTCCATGGTTTTAGCAAACGCCCTCCCCACTCTTTCCTTTTGGATTGTTGTGTTGTTTTCATGTTTTCCAGTTTGTAGTACTTACTGATATGTAATAGCAAGCTAGCAAGACTGTTATTTATTAACGGTTATGCTCACATGAACATTGCAACATGATATTGCATGTTTCTGCCTGAGCTACATTAATAATTAAAGTTTAAAGAAGCCACTTGCTCATGGGTGTTGGTCTTGGCTTAAAATATGAAATGTAAAATAAATGTAGCAGCGATATCTGACTATTAAATGGAAGAGACTAAGCTTAAGTCATGCGCAAAATATGGTGCTTGTGTTTGTTTGTGATGATGATGTGATACGTTTCTTTGGCTATTTTGTGGATGTGTTTTTGAGTGCACCAACAGGCTTTGTTTCAATGCTGCATTTATGTGAATGCAACCTGTTGCGAGTTTTGCCAGGTTCTCTGAGAGTTGGTTTGAAGGATGTGTATGTAGACTAACTAATGACATGAATTAATTAAATTCAAAGACAACCACTTCAATACAACATAATTACATGATTAGAAAAAAGCTCCCGCTGTTAGAAAAGGTTGTGGAATGAAACAGAACAACACTGGTTCTGGTCTGGATATAACAAACCTACCATGAGCCCTCATTAAAAATAATACAGCTACCGCTGTTACACATGGAGGAATAAATCATGAATAAGTGTGGGGGACACCTTCAGTCCTTCCTCCAGGCCAACTGAGAGGAGACAAATGAGATGGATGAGTCTTGCAGAGCACCACCATGAATAATTAACGTAAAGGAGGGGTGTGATCCTCAGATCCTGGCGCTTGTCATATCATTAGTGCTCTAAGGGGTTTTACGGCCATCCTTATTCAGTTGTCTGCATGCTGTGTCTCGGAAATGGAAATGGAAATGGAAATGGACAAATTAATTTGTTTAAAATATAGCACTTGAACAGATCAATGCATTTGCTGCTATGGAGCTAGATTTCTTTTCAAATACAGACATCATTACTAAGGCTTCAGACTTCTAACTGAAACTGCACATGAGCGGAATGTTTAATTCGTTTTGGGCTCAAACTTAATTGATTGCTGTTAGTGCTTTAATTCATTGTTTTAAATTGATTCAAGATGGGGTGCCACTGCAATGTTCAGTGTAGATATGCAGTGTAGAGAAACTTTAGCACGGTTACAGTAATATCTGAGATGCCTGGAGGAGGAGACAGAAATAGCAGGGATTTGGAGCTCAGGGACCAGTATGTTGTCTCCAAGGAGGTAATCCCACCTACTGCTTCCTTGGCAACCTGCAAACAAGGCGACAGTTCTTAAATTTCCATCCATCCCATGTCAAGCTGCTTCTAGAGAAGAAGTTGCCAGAAAGCGGTCCAAAAAAGAGTTTACAATCCCCTTCTAAGATGTTTGCGGTAGGTTTTTTTTGTCGATAAGATGGGGGAGGGGATAAGCATGAAAGCAAGAAATTATTTTGCTCGTTCTGTTCCTCTGCCCTGGCATAGTTACAGCCGGTCGCCCTCGTGGAACAAATCTCCCGAATTCTATTACATCTCCACCTGGTTCTTTGCCATCAGCCCTCCACGGTCCCGCTACCTGAGCCCCCTGCCAGCGAGAGTGAGGGTGGGGATGAAACATTGGGCATTTTGCCCCTACCACATGGCAGTGCCCTGGGGCAGCCCAACCTCCATGCCTCGCTTCCACTCCAATGTGTCACCCCCCAAAGCTGTGTGTGTGTGTGTGTGTGTGTGTGTGTGTGTGTGTGTGTGTGTGTGTGTGTGTGTGTGTGTGTGTGTGTGTGTGTGTGTATGTGTGTGTGTGTGTGTGGGGGGGGGGGGGGGGGGGCACAGGTTCGAGTGGGTGGATGCGAGTGTGTCCTGGCTCTCTCAGATGACACCCTTTTGTGGATGGATTATTTTTTTAGGGAAGGATCCAAGGCAGAAATGGCTTCTTTTGTTTGTTTGTTGAGAGAGAGAGATACAGAGAGAGAGAAAAAAAGAGCAAGAGAGAGAGAGAGAGAGAGAGAGAGAGAGGACTGCACACTTGGCGTATTTGATGTTGACTTAAGAGGGATTTCTTTCATGGCTTCCTGCTAACGTTGATGGTTAAGTGGGAGCCATTTTTTCGGAATCCACAGAGAGCATTTCATTTCTATCTCAATCTGCAGCAGGCCGCATTCACAGAAGGGCTCGGCTTCCTTCCCTGCTTACTTCCTTCATATTCCTAGAAGCCTAGCTTCACTGCAGACTCTTCTGTTTGAGATTCCCCTGCAGAGACTAAAGCCACACATTCTCTTTAATCTCCCACCCTGGGATTCAGTCTTGCATAGAGCCATCCTAACTCTGCGGCCCTGACATTCAAGTCTGAGTGGACACAAATCAAACATCCTTTCATTTACAAGGACATTTAGTGTTAAACTTGTGACTGGTGAAAGGTGGGACTGAGAACATGTTTGGGCATTGGGATATTGCCTCTTCCAGCATTCGGTGTGTAAAGCAGTCTAATAATGACCATTTTGTAGAACTTTTCCCAGGTTTCTTTACTTTTGCAATGTTCAGCTGTATTTTTTTGTACTTTTACAACAAGGAAGCGCTTTTGTTTTTCTTTTTGTTTGGCTTTTTGTTTTGATTAGTCTGTTCTTTGTTTAGTGATTAGTATTTTGCGAGAAAAAAAAATTCAGTACTTATTTATTAGTCTTTAAAGCCTGTGCTGCTTAATATTAGGGTCATGAATTTGGGTTAGACCAAAACACAGAGGCTTTAAAGCTTCTTATGGCTCTGTCAGATATATTTCCCAGCGCACAAGCTCTGATTCCATTAACCAAGTTCCATGGATGAACTGAGATCTGTTCCGGAGCTGGAGTTTTGCTGCATTCATGGTATCTGCTCACATTACTTGATGTGCCTTATCTGCCGCGCTTGGCAATTACTCAGCCTCTTTCATGCCTCGAGTCCAAGAATGCTGCTGCAAAGCAGGATTCAATTACCTTCTGCAACCCACACTCACCCGCAGAGATAACACTCGGCAGACACGTTTTTCTAATCGTGACTAAAGTGCTTAATTAACACGCGAAAAGGATAGTATTAATTGCTGAACCCGGTGGACATGCTTGCGTTACGCTGCCATCGACACCAACCCAGAGGAAAATGTCAGGCTTCTGGTGAGTGAGGCAAGGTTACACTTGTGGAAACTATCAGTGCCGCGGAGTGCAGTAACCCAGTGCATGGCTCATCTGGCAGCGAGCGTCTCTGTTAGAATGTTTATGAGACGAGACAGTGAGCAGCTGCACGAGACAACTGCATTGAAAGCATCCAGGGCTCTGATATAGCTGCAACAATCTTATTTCACAATCAATTAAGCAAGGAGTTTACACTCAGTTGCCAGTTTATAAGGTACACCTGCCCAGATAGCAAGCATTTATATTGGCCCACTGATTTTGGTTAGCACCCCGCTGGTGGTGAGCAGCTGGTGGAGTGCCACTTCTGGTCCACTCTTGGACCACCATCATCTTTAGTTTAACTGGGCGTAGATGTAAGGAAAATAAAATCAAATGTTAGCTATTTCTGAAATTTCTGAATCATATCCTTGGCATAGTCTATTTAAAATACTGTATCAGCTGTTAAACAGAAGTCGTTCATGGGACATGAAGGCTCTCAGGGTAAAATATGTCTCTAAAGACTTACGTTACGCGCGGGTAACATCTGTAAAAAGGTTAAGGGTTGGTGAAAACTAATGAAGAAGTATAAATGAATAAAGACATTTTTTTTTAAAGTAAGTGGCAAAACAGTGGACTGTTTGTAACTCACCAGTGGACTTCCAGAAAACCGACGAGCAGCAAAGCCAGCGGACCGCCAGCTCTCTGGATAGCAAAAACTACTGCCGTCTAATACCACGGTCTAAAACCATAAATCCCCCTTCATGATTGTTATAATGTTCAGTTCACGTCAAAACTGTTTTAGAGAGGTGGCTGTTCAACTCTATGATCATTTTGGAGGATGTAGTTTGTAGTGCTTTTAATCTGTATTGAGTGTTTCTGTTATTTAGCCTAACCTCACTGATCAAAATGGGTTGGTCAAAATAATAAATACACGTGTCTGTATAAAGCCGTACAATTCAACAGCACCCCAAACAGCAATGAACATGCAGTTTTATCAACATCTCTCTACATAAGTTTAAACGAATGCTAAATATTAATATTATTATAAATAGACTGCATTGGTCTTTCTAATAAAGTGTTTCTAATAAACTGGCAACTGTGTGTAAATCTAACTATTACAAAATGTTTCCCTCTGTTTCAATTTGAGATTGATATATACTGCATAAAGATGAGGCAAATCCTGTGAAGGCTGCAGTGAAGACTGCCCCCAGTGATCAACGTCCCGCTGTGACCCAGCCGGAATTTCCCAGTTTTAAAAACATTACTTGTATACTTCATTTCGTTTTGTTGCAAGATTATACAGTTTAGTGCAAGGAGTTTGTTTATACCCGAGGGTTAATTGTTTGCTGTGTGCAACAGAGTGTCTCCACTCCTTGGCAGGAGATAGATAGAAGGGCCTGGAAAATTGGCATTGCCTTTGTAGATACTCGGGTCAAGGGTATTGATCGTCTCCTTCTGGCCGGGTACATCTGTGAAGGAGGGATTAGTCATCAGTTCACACTCAATGCTGTGGCTGCACTGTTTGAAGGGGAGTCTCTCCAGCTCAGGTAAGCTTCAAAAGGCCCTGCAGTTCTCATGAAATGACACAATTCAGAAATATCAGTGTATTACTGAAATGGTTGGCTGGGGAAATATGTATGTATGAAAGTATGTACGTACATAAAAGCTTTATAACACAACTTAACAGTGTGCAAAGGTATTGAAATTAGGAAGAAAGTCATCTACAAGTGCTCCAGACTGTCATCTGTGCATGTGTATTAATGCCAAGGTGATTAAAGCAGCACATAGGGAGATACGAGCCTGTTAGCTGATTCAACGAGAGAAAGGACAGTACAGTGTAGGTTTGTCTGATAATGTCATTGCAACACCAGTCGCACACTCTCTGTTCAAGGTGTTCTCAGGACAGACACTTGCTCAATATCACTGAGTAAATCTAAACTCGCAGCCTAATCCCTTTTAATGAAATTGCACCGGAAGATCCATCACCAGTTCAAGCTGTCTCTCTCTCTCTCTCGCTCTCTCTCTCTCTCTCTCTCTCTCTCTCTCTCTCTCTTTCTGTCTGTTTCTCCTGGTCTCTGAGAAGGAGTCTGTCTCTCTCTCTCTTGCTCTCTCTTGCTCTCTCTCTCTCTCTCTCGCTCTGTTTCTCCTGGTCTCTGAGAATGAGTCTTGCAAGTGCACTGAGCGTTTGTTTCCACACCTCCTCTGGTGTGGATCTGGTAATAGACCATCTGTCAGAGCCTGCGGCAAAAAAAAAAAGTGATAGTGCCAAGCAAGCCCCCTGAGACCCGCTCAAATCCATTCTCACCTCCCATGGCGTGTGGAGAAAATGGGATAGGAGGGGAACAGGGAGAGGTCTACCACGAGGACTTAAATAGAGTTGCGGGGATGAGATGGCGTCTCTCGCCATTCGCCGTCCGCGTGGCACACCTGTGACAAAGGGAAGCGATGGGTCGGAAGCCAAAATATTGTATTCATCCACTCTCTCATGGCAGTGGAAGTGCACATATGTCTGAGCTGTCAAGCAAGACATAACTTACCATTTTTCTGCCTGTTTTAAATCACTGCTTTAGGAATGGGTGTCCAAGGCATTGCCACAAATGTGTTCATAGGCTATTATGTGTTATACCAGTCTCACTTCAATCAGGAGATTTCTATAATATAGCAATGTGATAACACCAGTTTTGAAAATAGATTATATATGGGGAGTCATTTCAAAACATGCTAGCTGTTCTCTAGCAAAACATTTAATTTGACGTACTAGTTGAATACATTTTGCATGTCATGTCGGCCAAGTACGCTTTAGTATGTTAGTAAATAAACCTATTTATAGAACTATAAAATAGCAATTACATTGTATTGAACTTAATACATTTTTGTAATAGTACACTTCAATAGACATTAAAAGTAGATACACTTTCATGTATGAACTATATTACAGAAAGTGTATTGAAATTGAATACTGAAATAAAATTTGAAACTTACCAGCCCAATCACAAATACACTTCTTAAAAACATAAAAGTCTATTTAAAGTATATTTCAATAAGATGTATAAAAGAAGACATGCCCTTTCTTTATATTTAGCATACAAATGAGAAGTGTGCTTACTAAGTGTGCTTATTTGGTGGAAATGTAGACCTCATGCTGAACCACAGAAGTTCGTGGAAAATTGAAGTTTATGTGTCTCCATTTGAGAGTTGTCTCGTTCACCAATAGCTCATATTGTCAGTTCAAGGAGACCGCATCTTTTCTTTTCCATTTCCTCTCCATAGGCTTCCATTTGTTTCACAGTGTGGATGTCTGGTGCCGTGGAACGAATGGAAATAAGTTCTCCCATCTCCAAGAACCAGTCACAGTAGCTACCAGCAGATGTGTTTGACAGAGGCAGCACGGACTCATGTTGAACCACAAAACACACAAAGCTTAACCGTCTTCAAATTTTCAGTACATCTGACATTCTAATTGTTCTCTCTGTTCTATTTCTAGATGTGAACCCTAAGTGTTAACCTATCCTACATCCTACATCCTTTATCTTTAACATCTATCCTACATTTCATATTTTCCCATACATCCTGCATTTTGGAGTCATTGACACGAAATACCCTCCTTAGGGTGGATGCTCTAGCTGCCATGTATATGAATGCAGCTTACAGCACGTCAGGATTGGAACCGAGGGCAGACACATTTATTTGGCCTCTGTCCACCTCACAGGTACCTCTGTAATTGTGGTTTTTACTCTGTTGACCACAAGTACTGCGAATGAGGACAGTAGACAGTTATTTCATATTCAGGGAAAGTGGTGTTTGAAAAAACCATCACACAGTTGCCAGATTAGCTATAGAAATGCAATACCACAGCAGGCATATAGTCCTGTGGATTAAATATTATTGAGGGGATAATAGTCATTTTCTACACACCCATATCTTTTTGGATTTTCTGTGTTGAATGCTGTACCAATGGATTACATGTGTTGGGTTATTTTACAGGTAGATGAAAAGAGATAACACTGTGTGTGCTGAGTTCATGTTTTCTCAATCCCTTGTTTTGAAGAGGCTACAGGGAACTGCATTCCATTTCTGATAAGAGCACAATTGATTGAATGAAAAAGAGCCAGAGACAGAATCCATGTGAAGGCCATTGCTTCACAAGGTACAACATAAAATAACTCAGAGGCACTCCAGAGGATAGTTTTTACAGCATACCCTGTCTGCAGTTTCTGTGCTGTTGCTAAGAGACCAGTCATGTGGCTCACGCTAGCTATGGATACTGAAGGCATCCATACCCCTGCTGCTCACTAGAGGTGGGGGTGCAGAGCAGGATGGTGGTGTGTTTGGGGTAGGGGTATCGCTCACACACACACACACACACACACACACACACACACACACACACACACACACACACACACACACACACGTACCCACATAGACCCCCCACCCTGCACCAAAAACACACAGACACACATACACGCACAGACACACCCATGCATTCACACACCCTCACACGCACACTATGTACCCACTTAGACCCCCCACCTACCACACATACACACATACGCACATGTACCCACATAGACCTCACCCAACCCAACCCCCAACACGCACACGCACACACACACACACACACACACACACACATACACACACACAAGCACACACCTTCCAGTGAACACTGGCACCACTGACATACAGTAGCACAAAGGCTCTTACAGATGGCTCCAGCAGCAGCATAGTGTTGCACATACTGCAGTTTTATTATTGTGGCTGACACTAGCACCTGAGGTGAGCTGAAAATCTCGCCAGATGAACAGTAGATTCAGCAGAATTCAGAACGTCTGAGAACCTGTGAGCCAGGGAGTTAATATCTTTTTTTATGTTAGTTATACAGAGGAAATTATGTTAGATTCCTTGTGCTATTGGTTGGGGACTTCCCACAGTGACCAATCCTCTCACTGTCACATGGCCAGCAACCTAACCTAAACAATATAACAACTGCCCAACCATAGATCCTGGACACAGCCACAACGCGTGCCATATGTTGCACCCGGGATCCTTAAAGGCCCTCCTTCACAGTACAACATGCCCTGTCTGTAGCTCACAAGTGCTAAACACAACAACAAGACTGCCTAACCATAGAACCTGAGCAGCAGGATACAACAACAACAACAAAGCTTCTCTCATGAGCATTTCACTGGGGTTTTCAAGCGGACACCTTCCTTCATCAGTGTTTCGTTGAATTAGGCCCACAACACCTCCAGAAGGCCCAACAGTGTCTGACGTCCCAGAGCTACCCCCCTTCATGCTCATGATTTCACATATCTCAGTTTTACTTCAGGGTAATTCACGACCCCAAGTAGTCTGCAAGCGCCTCAGCCACAACCTACTGGCTCGATTTTTCAGCAGCCTCAGACAACTTCTTTAAAGCTCCTTTGAGTGACCGTCCTCAAAAACCAAAATCCAACAGAGGTGTTGGCTGATTTAGCTACAAAGCCTTAAACCTGTCTCCACTGGTCTTGTGTGTGCTTGCCAACCTCGTTGCCTTGCTTCCGCTACCGCATACTATAGCTCCTTCCTTTTAAATTCTTCATCAATTGTATCTTCAAAGGGAATCATTAACTCAATAAAGTAAACAAAGGGCTCACACTCAGAATACAACACCATGTCTGGTTTCACAGTCAGTCACAACAATTGCTCCATTTGCCAGTACTCTTTGTACATGCCTGGTATCCACTTTTCTGGGCCTCTCGCACCAAATAAAACCTACTGTCCCTGTCATCGGCTATGTCTCCACATGTAGCGATCCTCGGTCAGGCTAATTTTATATCCAGACAAAATATGTTTTAATGAGCCAACACCCAAACACAACTTCCAGCTTCTGTGTTCACCCACTTAGGTTCTGCAGAGTTGGAAGGACATCATAAATGGCTACAATAATGGATTTAAGGCGGTTTGTGTCCATAGCCCAAAGTTCTCTCCAGCTGATCTTCCTCATCTCAACACCATGCCAGTTCATCCATTGCCTTGTTTTGCTTCAGAAGCCGCTGCTGCTCGTCTAGTTTCCTCTTCTTGCTCGTGAACAAAGCTAGTTACCATCTGGCTCCTCGCTAGCAATGTTGCCTTACCCCATACTTTTCAACTGTCACCTAGCCCAAACCCTGCTCTTCCACCCTGTACCTGCCCAATGATATCCCCATGCTATAATGCGCCTGGTGCATGTTGAACCACTTCTCATGGATTCCACTTCTTCCCTGTTTTCTTCCCTGTGGCATTTGAACTCCAATGACCAATTGGTGGTGTGTTCATTCAACTACAGATAGCAAATGGTAAAACATTAACCTTGAACAAAGCATACACCCAGGTATAGTTGCTGTTCAGAGGACATTTAAAAAAAAATATTCATAGGAACTTAATTCTAATCAAATGTCCATACAAAATGATCAGGCATTACTGTAATGTTTTTACCATTTTGTTTTGCTTATTGATTACTGGGCAAAATACCTTACTGGGATTGGCTTGCTATTAAAATGTCTTTATGATACATTTCACACTGTACACTTACAGGCCCTAACATTTATTGAATCCTAACATAAAACCTCTCTAATAACGGAAGCAAAACCATTTGACATCAGGTTACACTTTCTTCTACAAAATTAGAGAAAAGATGAGCATAAGACATCATTATTGCACCAAATTATGTTTATTGATGGTAATTGACTTCAGAAGTTGGTGGAATGGATGTCAAATTTGGTCAATTTGCCTTCGTTTCTGTGGACAATAAAGGCTTGTTTAGACAAGGAGGGAAGAAAGGTCACTTGCCAAAACTAAAGCTTACCCTGAAATGGATGTTAATACTATACAATTTGTTAATGAACACGTCATTTGTAATGCTGCTGCCAGAACACATTTTTATTGAACAAAAAATGTTTACTGGTTATTAAACGTAAGGTTTCAGAAATGGGTTATGCCATATCTGTTAAAAACCTTTCAGTCATGTCTTGCACTGCTCATATTCAAACATCACTGACAGTATTTCTAAAACCTAATTTGACAACTATCAAAAACCTTCCTCATATCTACTTGACTAAGGAAGACCAACACACTCTCTTCACAACAGTTCAATTTCCTAAGAACAATGAAGCATAATCTCAAACTCCATCATGTTTACACGGTAGTCTGTTTAAACCAGCCTGAATGATTCCAATGCCATCATCTAAATAAAGATCGCTCTCTTTCAAGCTCAAGCTATCGAGGCCCAGTGCGTAACAGAACACAAAACAAACCCTACAGCGAGGAAAGTGCAGGAATAATAACACCTCCCAGGCACATTTAGATTGAGGTGTGGTGACTGAATGCTACTCACAGCACTTGTACAGCCTGTTGAGCCTGTTGATGTCGCTCTGGCTCATCTGGGTGGCCTTGCCGAGAGCGATGTTGCTGTTGGGGATTGGCACCATGGTGGGGCGGTTGTTCTTGGAGAAGGCATACCTGGAGAACATGGGGAGAACATGTAGTTCAGTTTGGAACCGCTTTGTTTACTAAAATTCTGGACTCTTTGCCCAGATAAATATGCAGTATATTTTACTGTACTAATATGTACTTTAATATCAGGAAGTACATGATTGTTTTGTGTTCTAAATATAAGTGCAAACAATCTATTTCAAATGTACTAATTACAAGAACATTTCTCCCTGAGTACTACTTCAGTGTACTTACACTAATTTGTATTAATTAGTACTAAATACTGGTAACACTTTCATTGGAAAGTCTGCCTTCAGAGACTTTACAGATGGTTTGTTGAAATTCAAGTTCAGTCTTTCTGATCACCTTAACCAAACCCAACCCTTAACCCTAACCTTAACCATAAATTGTAGGTAACAGAGTTTCAACAGATAGTTTGTTTATAATCTGAGCATCTGTAGACAGTCTGTAGAGGACCATCCACATAAAGAGTGACCCTAACCTTTTACCTGATATTTAGTGTATTCGGATCAAGTATACTACCCCAGAAATATAATTGTATTAATGCAGCGCTTCATAATGTGATTTGAATGCTTTAAATGTAAGTCCAATATTCACAGCACTTTGCTGCACTTGTCTGTGCTACACTTTAATATAGTGTATCTAAAAATTGTGGTTACTGTGAAAATACAGCAAGAATCTGTTGAATCTAATAAAAGAACACTTTCAAGCACATACTAAATGGTTTGAGGTATGGGAAAACTGGGGACAATTGTATCGTAATTTTTTTTTTTTTACTGGGGTGAAACTATGTATTACTCTGCATCACTAAAAACTGCTTTAAAGGCTATGATCAAAATTGTTCTCACATGACTATACAATCTTCAATGGTTCTTCTGGTAGGCTACTCTAGAAAAGCGAATGTACTGGAGACCCATACATAAGTTACACAGTTTTTAGTACTATATACACCTGACTACATACATGAAGAGGGATGAGATTCATCCCATTTAAAACACATAATCTAATTGTTTGTTTTGAATTTGATGCCACTAACCTCTCGTACTGCATGACAGAGTTGTAGTCATAGGAAGTTCCCTGGTTGAGGGTGTTGATCTTGTTGAAGTTGTACTTCATATCTATAGGAATCACATGCAAGAATAGTTTGTGTTATAAATACACGCTGTCTCTCCTGAAAGAAGATATTTGAATATGAATCGGAGCATTATCTCTGAGAAAACTACTAGTAGGAGTGATTGTTACTGTCTCACCATCAATGATGTTCTCATAGTAGACACGGATGTGGTTGTCACGGTCGTTGCGGGTCTGCTCGTGGTTGAAGCCCAGAGCATGGAGCAGCTCGTGCTGGACGGTGCTGTGGTACAGGCAGCCGGAGCGGCTCAGAGACACGGTCTGAGCGTTACCAGTACGACCAACGTAGGAGTAACATCTGGAGGACGGAGGTCAAAAACAATAACAGGGTCACTATCACAGTAAACGAGCCTTACAGACCTCAGAGGCTTATACAGACAGCTTTGTAGGCATAGTAATAATAATACATAATAATAATAATGGATTTTATTTATATAGCACACTTGAAAATACAATGAAATCTCAAGGTGCTTTACAGGGTAAAACAATCAATCACCAAAATAAAAAATAATAATAAAAAACGCTAGTCAGAGAAGATAGTGATATATAGCCATATCAGCCCATAGAAAGACGTAAAAGATACGGACGGACCCTCACTTTCTCGTATCTGATAAATCTCTGTTGTTAGACACTTACACTCTTGGTTTATGTAATACCAAATGAAATAATACTAAGATCAGGTCATACTTCTCCACTTCTGATCAGATTTGGAATGCAACACATAGTGTTGATAGGATCAATTCCAGGAGCTGCTTTACACAGGTGTAATTGACAGTAGACTACTCTACTGTTGAGCATGATCTGAATGGTGTGGGGGTAGCTCACCCGCTGCGAGACTCGATGCTGATGTAGTCCCTCTCGTTGGAGCGGCGCTTGAAGCGGATGCAGGAAGAGGAGGCGAAGGAGTCCAGACCACGCTGAATGATGGACAGCTCGCGGGAGGCTGTTGGGAGTGAAAAATTAAACATCGCCTTATTTGGCAAGTCTCCTTAGAGAGTGACAGGGTAGCAACACATCAGAGTAACTGTGAAGATGAACCATGTGGGGGGAAAAACCTCATCATCACATTGTGATAATGTTGTCATTCACTGTCACTAGCGGTATTTATGAAGATTTCTGTCGCAAACAAACAAAAAAACAGTGATACAGCACAGAGGTTGCTGGAACAGACCAGAATATCCTTCTCACTGAGAATGCAGTTAGTATGAATTGTCAACTTTTTCACTGTTTTATTTAGCAAACTGGACTCACAGTAGTGGTTGGCAATGACGTAGGGCACGTAGACCTTGCCGTCATTGTACTTTCCCCACATGCAACCGCGGGAAGTGCAAGGGTCGGCGTTCCTCTCAGACTCGTCGTAAAGGGCGATGTCTCCCATCAGCTTGGGCTCATCAAAGTCAGGAGCTGGAGGAGGGAATTGGAGAGACCATTATTATAGACCGGATCCAACAGCATCCTAACCCTTACAAAACAGTTTACGTGAAAAAACCACACAATTATTACAATAGATAAAATGTCTGTGTGAAAATGTGGAAAAGTAGCCTACAATATCATTCACATCTGTTAATGTATAGGGCCTACTGCTGTTTTTCTTCTGTAGGCATATGTACATAATATAACTAATTAATTTACCATTCAAGCACATAACAAATAATAGTTTTATTACTGTAATCTGCAATCAGAACATATACAAGACAACAATTAAGCCAATAAGGAATAATATATCTGTATTAGTACATCATAATAATTTATATATATATAGTTTTAGCATCAGGTGATATGATATAATGGCGGGGTGCCCATACTCAGGTCCCTGTTGGCCCTGTCCAGCAGCTCAGAGACAGACAGCTCGGCAGTGGTGTCCTCCTCTACAGCATTCTCTATTGGGAGCAGCACAGACATCACACACACACACACACACACACACACACACACACACACACACACACACACACACACACACACACACACACACACACACACACACACACACACACACACACACACACAGACATCACACACAGACATCACACATCATCAGCTGCAGGCACTTTGGGTCATTTCAATGACAGGGATAGTTCATTTAATTATGAAGAAGGAATTCAGTTATGAAGCACATGTCAAAGATACTCTTTTAATTAAGGTGGTATCTTTTTTTTTAGGAATTCACTCATTACCGAAGCTTGACTACAATAAATTGATAGATAGTTTTTTTTCTCACCTGTCTGAGAGAGGTAGCAGGATTCATATGGTATTGTTGAGAAAAGAAAGAATGAGATGAGAGGTTAGAACACATTCATTTTGTAATAATTTCAGATGAAATCAGTCTTGCATCACATAATATATATACATATATATATATAGTATAGCATATAAATTCAGGGATGCAGGAATCATTGTTACGTAAGAGTAGGGAATGAAATATTACATATTTACAAGTTTGTTGAGAAAAGTGTTCTGAAATAGTCGTCAAGTGTGAGAGCATGAACAGGTGAAAAGTGTTCTGTAATATTTGTCAAGTGTGAGAGCACGCACAGGTGAAAAGAACAATGGAACCAACAAGCTTGTACCGATTAATCTGTCAGAAGTGATTTAGAGTTAGAGTTATTGCTATGCTAGGAGTGCTGATGTGCAAAATGTGAGTTCTTACAATATATTTCTGTTTGTTGATTACTTCTATCACATCAAAACCTGCTTAAATTCTGCAGTTAGAAACTAAATTGATTGTGGGCAAAGTGGAATATACATTACACCCATTTTATGCATAGTTTCGTATTGTAGATTTCCTGCTAGATTTAGATTACAGTTTGGCCCGTGACATAAATTGAATTGGACATATGTGCCCTGAGAGAATAGAAAGGCTTGTCAGTGACAGATAGAGAGTGACTTTGGAGTAAGACCTCGACGACGTAAGGTCAGGTTGCATGTGTAGAATTAAAGACGTCCATATGGGACAACGATCCTCACCTCCACCTCCTCAGCCCAGGCAGACACCAGCAGCAGGGCCAGCAGACCCACAGCGAACTTGAACACAGCCATGACAGACTGTGTACAGAATTGAAAACAAACATGAGTATACAACACAGTTAAGCATTGCATGTTAGTGGTAGTTGTTTTGGGTGGAGAATGGTAGCTTTTATTTTTACAGTTATCCTTTTCGTAGTGATCGTGTTACTCTCTACCTATGAGATATTAGGATTACAATAAATGATGATTGTTAGGCGTATTTACACTTTTACCAGCACCATGAATGTACGTGAGTCCCATGCTATGTTGAGTTTAGTTGTCAAATAAAAAAATGTGTACCAGCTTGCATTCATTGTATGTTTTCATACAAGATGCCACGAAGCCTCTAATTAAAAGACTAAAACAGAAAGAATGAAAGAAAACACTTGTATGCATTAGATTTTTGTCCTTTCACACAAGTGACTTACCTTTGAAGTGTCAGAAAGGCATTGACTGCTGGACCATGCCAGGACTGCAACGTTTTATACCTGTTCCCTCGCACACGTGCTGATAATGCATCCCAAATATGGCCAAACGGACTCAAACCATGTGCTTGCTTGGGCACTTTTTATCTGAGCAAACAGTAACTCCTGCTTTCATGCTAATTCTTGCAGAGACATGGGAACATATAGGAAATTATAACATGTTCTGGCGGTTTTATCATATATCAATATGTGCACAGCCTTGGCAAGGAACATTCAGGTGTTCCTTTCCCAAATTACTTGGCACCATGTTGACTGGTGACATGGATATATCTGAGCTTTTGTTGTGTCATTGCAAATACCATTTCAATACAGCTACAAGTAAACCAATACCTAGCCTCAGTTATTAGTCCCTCAGTATTGCATTAAATTGTACAATATGTGGTCAACATTCTTTGATTTAATTTAAGCATTTTTTAATAATATATTTATATTTCATTCTTTAATGTTTTATATTTGATTAAATCAGTAAAAAAATGGTTTGGTTCACCTGTTGACATCAAGTTTCATAATGTAATGTAATAATGTTTGTCTTGTCATAGAAATGTAATTTTATCTGAGAAAAGAGTCCCAGAAGATTTAAGTGTTGAGGTAGAGGATTTATTTCAACAGTAGGCCAAGAGTATACACGAAGTGGATGTTTTTAAACATGTGAAAGAACTATTAATTTCAGTCTATTGTGAAGTTTTGATGATGAAGTTCAGTCAATTCACAGCCACTTCAAGATGTGCAACAGAAGCTTTATCAAAAAATGCCACTTATATCTCTAACTGACACTGAGAACTAGGTGATGTAAACTTCTAACTATTCTTTCTGAGCTGGAATGATTGCTAATGATGGCAGTAACCCCCACAGACCGCAAAGACTGATTGAATAAAAGCCTGGATGAACTCTCAATTTCAACAATTTGGGTTAAATTGCTATGAAACAAGTGGCCATATACTTCTATATCTTAGTGTGTATCAGGGAGCAACTCGAGTCTCCAAAAATGAATGCTTGCCAAGAATGATAAAAACAAGCCATGAATTTAATATTTTTCCATGAGATGTTACCATGGTTAATTTTTCGCTCCTCCCCTGTGAGCTCTGCAGCAGCTGCAGGCCTCATCTCACTTGCTGTTTGATCGTTTTTTTCTCCTTAAACTAGGACTCTTTAATTAAGGGCAGGAGGATGGTTGTGGTGAAATGGGGGGTGCCAAAAGATGTACAGCGTCACAGACAAAGGGATATACGCCTGAAGAATGAAGGTCTGATAATAACACATGATTTATGTGTTAATAACAAATGATTGATGAAGATCTTAAAGTTTTTTTTGTGTGAATCTACTCCTTACTACATGGGCTCCATCATACGTTGGTCGGTGCATATCTTATTCTACGCATCTAACTCTACGCATCTTACTCTACACATCTAACTCTACACATCTTACTCTACACATCTTACTCTACACATCTTACTCTACGCATCTTACTCTACACATCTAACTCTACGCATCTTACTCTACACATCTTACTCTACACGTCTTACTCTACACATCTAACTCTACACATCTTACTCTACACATCTTACTCTACACATCTAACTCTACGCATCTTACTCTACATCTTACTCTACACATCTTACTTTACACATCTTACTCTACACGTCTTACTCTACACATCTAACTCTACGCATCTTACTCTACACATCTTAATCTACACATCTTACTCTATGCATCTTACTCTACACATCTTAATCTACACATCTTACTCTACGCATCTTACTCTCTCATCTGACAGTTAAGGTCCAACAAGGAAAGAACTATTTCAGCCCCATGACTGGACTGTTGGATATTACAATCCATGTTCAAACTCAGTGCCCATCATAAGTTGGTGGATATTAAAATCCATGTTCACACCCATCAGCTATTGGATATTACAATCCATGTTCTGCAAAAGCGCTGGTGCTGTGGAGGGTAGAGGTTTTCTTCTAGATATAGGAATATTACTGTGTACATAACATTGGTGTCATCCTATGGGAGTGATTTTCAGTGTTACATCAATATTTGGAGTACGGTTGGAAAATCATAGCAGTTACTGTATCTACTGAATTCAGTTAAACAATGATTTCATGATCCCAGGATAGATGTTATGATTAAGTGCAGTAAATGGAGTGCATTTATATAACGCTTTGCAGATGAATGCCTCAGACATCTATCCATTCATACACCAGATGGCAGAAGCTTCTATTTTCTATCTAAGTTGCCAACCAGCACAGTGTTTGGGGGTTCAGTGTCATACTCAAGGACATTTCGACACTTGGTGAGTCGGGATCGAACTAGCAACCTTCCAAGTGCTAAACGACTCCTCTACCTCCTGAACCAATATCGCCCCCAAGTACCAGGCAAATGCTGTGTCATACGTCACGAGAAAAATTACTCTTTTGTTTTCCAGAAAAAGATGTCCAGAGCAGAGAAACATGTGTGCGCAGGGTGTGATCGGAGAGTTATGGTTGTTGTTGATTAATGACATGGCATCGTCCTGGACACTTCTAAATATATCCCTGCACGTGGTTATGATAATTAATTCCAGCGAGGATAGGTGTGCTGCCTCCCTCCCACAATCAGTGTAATCAAGAACATGCAGAGAGATCCACAAAGGAGATGCATTTTATTCTCTGCCTAAAACGCGAACCATAATAACATGTCGAATGTAATTTACTGATCCACATGTTGGTGGTTTATTATAAACAGTTCATTAGCAAAGTATAACAGGATTCATCATGATTATTGTATTCCTGAGAGATTTAATGTTCCCAACCCTAGAAGCTGCTGTTGATGCACCGATGCATTAAAAACTCATGTCTTTTTATATTTATAGCAACGCTGTTTCTTATGTTTGCGTGTTGAATATGCTTTTATTTACCCACCAAACAGTTCTGTGTTGAGTAAAGTTTTTTGTAGGCCATTGGTGGCCTCCAGCTTCTGCCACATTCAAAACTTTGGTCGACTGGTCAATTCAAAGCAGTTTGTGCAGTACAGTATTGTTTGTGCAACTATTTTTTGAAAACCAGAGAATAAGGAAATTTAATTCCATGTGTAATGAAAATACAAAGGGGATATAGCACTTTTTTTGTTAGATTCTCTGGTGTGCACATTTTGTGACACAAAATATTCAGAGTACCCCGGGTGAAATGTGCCATTTCTGTTCATAAATACTTTATGTTCTTCTTTTGTTAGAAGACCTTTGTTCATTGTACAATCACAAGAAAAAAAATATCAACACACCAAAGCCTTCATTTTGCACTTTTATTGAGTGAATGCATTTTGACCTGCTGAGCAACAAAGGATTGCTATCAAATCAGATGATATTAAAGTTCCATCGAATTAAACGTCTGGAGTTCTCCCTCAGGCAGCCTGGCTGTTGTCCTGATCAATGCCTGCGAGCTTCTGTTCGGATAAGAAAAACACAGAGTGGGTTTTAGGAGGACACCCCATCCCAAGACAGTCCACTGCACAGTAATACATGTAATTATATTTACACAGTTTTTAGTTTAAAACCTTCAGTCCAGCCTAGATGATTCCAATGCCATCATCAACATAAAGATAGCTTTCTTTCAAGCTCAAGCTATCGGGTCCCAGTGCGTATCAGAAAACAAAACAAACCCTACAGCAAGGAAAGTGCAGGAATAACAGGCCCATCTAGATTGAGGTGTGCAGGAATAACAGGCCCATCTAGATTGAGGTGTGCAGGAATGATACTCACAGCACTTGTACAGCCTGTTGAGCCTGTTGACGTCATTCTGGCTCATCTGGGTGGCCTTGCCAATCTCAACATTGCTGTTAGGGATGGGCACCATTGTAGGGCGGTTGTTCTTGGAGAATGCATACCTGGAGGCAACACGTGTGTGTTCAGTGAACTGTTGCACATTAAACTCCTGTTTTTCTCCTTAAAGGAAGTTCGCAGATGGGTGGATGATTGGTTGGTAGACTGATTTAGTAAATGAGTCAGGTAGTAGATAAGTAAGTCAATTAATGAATTACTGTCTGACTGGATGGATGGATGAATGACTGAATTAAATAATGAATGGGTTGCTCAATCAATTCATGAATCAGTGAAGATTATTTGGGAGAGTAGATCAGCATGCATTGTGTTACTGACTTGTGGTACTGCATGACGGAGTTGTAATCATAGGAAGTTCCCTGGTTGAGGGTGTTGATCTTGTTGAAGTTGTGCTTCATGTCTGTGTGAAAGAAACAGTTTTTACTTCTACATGTAATCTCTGCTGTTGACAATTCTTTTGAAAAAGTCTCTGCCTACTATACGAATATATGATGATCTTATACACTATATGGGAATCTCCAAGTTCATGTTACAAGTAATACCCACATTACAAATACTAAAACGGAGGGGAAAATAATGTTTTTGATCATTAGTTTAGATCCTTATCCTACCGGTAATGATGTTCTCCCAGACCACACGGATGTAGTTGTCACGGTCGTTGCGGGTCTGCTCGTGGTTGAAGCCCAGAGCGTGGAGCAGCTCGTGCTGGACGGTGTTGTGGTACAAGCAGCCGGAACGGCTCAGAGACACGGTCTGAGCGTTACCAGTACGACCAACGTAGGAGTAACATCTAGGGGTGTGGGATGGAAAAGGCATGTTAAGTTAACAAAAGGTTGAGAAATGTACATTACATTGGCAGTTAAAGATGAACAGCCATTCAGGAACATTATGTGTAATGCCTGGAGTTGTGATTTTTGGTTTATACCCGTTACGAGACTCAATGCTGAGGTAGTCCCTCTCGTTGGAGCGGCGCTTGAAGCGGATGCAGGACATGGAGGAGAAGGAGTCAAGACCACGCTGAATGATAGACAGCTCGCGGGAAGCTGTCGAAGCAGTAAAAAAAACACTTAAATAATCACCGGCGGAAAGACTGTGTGAGTAGGTTTAGTTGTGACCAGTAAACTAGCCAACATGAAAGAAAAAAAGCAGTTAGTATGAATTGTATGGACTGTCAACTTTTGCTGCTTCATTGAGCAAACTGTACTCACAGTAGTGGTTGGCAATGACGTAGGGCACGTAGACTTTGCCGTCATTGTACTTGCCCCACATGCAACCGCGGGAAGTGCAGGGGTCGGCGTTCCTCTCATCAGGAGAGTTGATAGCGATGTCTCCCATCAGCTCGGGCTCATCAAAGTCAGGAGCTGGAGGAGGGAGACAGCAGAGAGCACTGCGGTTACAACTGATCAATATTGTCCGGCTTAAGAATAAAAATAAATCTTCGATACATGTTCTATTGCCATACACCTGTTCTCTAAGTGCTGCAGAATGGCCTAATCGTTGGTGTAACAGTACGGTTAAAATAAGCAAATGAGCTAAAGTTACATCTTAGGAAAAACCTTGAGATACATTCACCCCATTGTTTATTTTCTACTAGAGCAATAACCCTAACACCAAGTTATTTCTTCATTACATGAGAAGATGTTTACATTTACAATGTTGTTTTGCAATAGTTAATCAATAATTAATTAAATAGGACAGCTGATTTATGAAAGTGGAGGTGGACATACTGCGGTCCCTGTTGGCTCTCTCCAGCAGCTCAGACACAGACAGCTCAGCATTGGTGTCCTCCACAATCTCATCTGGGAGGAAGAGAACAGTGACTTATACAATTATAAAATTATAGAATTATAAAACTACCTTCGAACATCACATAAACTCTGATATATAAATATATATATACTGTATATATGCATTCATGCAGTGTTCAGCTGTATTATGAAATTGGGGTTTTTACCTGTCTAAAGGAGAAGAATGCAGGTGGAACGTGTAAACAGAGAGAGAGCGAGAATAGATTAAACCATTTGACCATAAACCATATGTTTTATTTGATGTCCTAAAATGCATTTTGCTGATGTGAGATCTAGCAAAGTCTTTGAATTCATCTCAATACTGATTTGACAAAGCTGGATATTTAATGTGTTGCCATGAATCTATGAAGGAGAAGACAGGTTGCATGTGTTATACTGTGAAACTGCCTCACCTCCACCTCCTCAGCCCAGGCAGACACCAGCAGCAGGGCCAGCAGACCCACAGCGAACTTGAACACAGCCATGACAGACAATCACCTGGGGGAAAACATCACCCAATAAACATGTTTGTTAAGTATTAGTATTGCATAGACAATGAATACGATAGCAAGAAAACATATGCATACGACAGACACTGTAAGTGGAATACACTTTACCGTAATGCCTCACGAGTGGATGAGTGAAGTTGTTAGAAGGTGCTTATATAGGTCTCAAAGCTGCTTCAACTGTGATAAAGGCTACCAAATATAGTCAAAGGGAAAACACGTGAATCCATGGAAATGCATATGTGCACTTTACGTATCTATGTCAATAGGTATTTTATCATGCAACCTTGACATATGGAGATTGGGTATTTGTCCTCTGTGGGTTAATCATGGATTTGGTAATCATCAGAAAATATGAAGTTTTCTGGTAATGCATGTCACATATGTTAAAAGACGAGTAGGATTCAGGATTTAAGCGCATGGTTCTGTGAAGTTCTTCTATTGTAGGTTTTGTTGCCTTTTTCTATTTGAATACTTTTGTAAAATTGTATTGTATGAAATTGTATGACTACAATTATTGGCATAATTATGTTATTATTATAGTCATTAAGTTTTGGAGAGTTCCTGTCACTAATTCAGATATTTTTGTCTGCTGTTTTGGCAGCTCATAGAAAATAACTTATATTTTCTCAGTTAAACACCATCGTTTTTACAATAGTCTACACATATTATTCAATGTTTTCATGTCTGATACACATCAAGGCTTTGAGTCTCTAATAGCACATTCATGTTGCAGGATATTGTGACTATGTTGTTCCTTTTTGTCATGGCCATTTTTGATCACCAGCCGACAACCTCAGAATCATCTTCGCCTGCTGATGTCTGTAAACCCAAAAGTGTATTATTGTTTTCCTTGTCATATTGTTCTTTTAATTTAAACTGTTGTTACTTGTTATATGTTATAGGTTATAATGTTATATGTTATATGTTATTTCTTTATCTTGTATGCCGTCTACTGCGTAGATGTTGCCTGCCAGGTCATAAGAATTTCGCTGCGCTGAAGTTATTTAGTGCATGTGACAATAAACACTTTGACTTTGACTGAAAATGTCTTTGTAGCCAGCACCATGTTCCTTCAGCGGCAACCTCTATATGACACACGCCTCTATATGACACACGTGTTACCACAAGTTCCCGAGGCCCTCTAGTGGTGCGTTGACCCAAGTATTCTTTTCTCCTCAAACTGGGAATCTTTAATTAAGGGCAGGACACATCTTACTCTACGCATCTTACTCTACACGTCTTACTCTACACATCTTACTCTACCCATCTTACTCTACACATCTTACCCTACGCATCTTACTCTACACGTCTTACTCTACACATCTTACTCTACCCATCTTACTCTACGCATCTAACTCTACGCATCTTACTCTACACGTCTTACTCTACACATCTTACTATACCCATCTTACTACGCATCTTACGCTACCCATCTTACTCTATACATCTTACTCTGCACATCTTACCCTACGCATCTTACTCTACGCATCTTACTTTCTCTGTTGACAGTTAAGATCCAAGAGGGAAAGGATTATTCCAGCCCCATGACTGGACTTTGGTTTTCATCTTTAAAATGTTCAGCAAACGCGCTGGTGCTGTGGGGGGTAGAGGTTTTCTTTTAGATATAGGAATATTACTGTGTACATAACATTGGTGTCATCCTCTTATGATATGGGCCTCAGGTTCCTCGGGGTGAACATCAGCAGTGATCTCACCTGGTCTGCTCACACGGACAAGGTGGTCAAAGCGGCCTGGACACGCCTCTTCTTCCTGAGGAGACTGAAGAAGTTTGGTATGGAATCAGTCATCCTCACTAACTTTTACAGATGCACTATAGAGAGCATCCTGACTGGTTGCATCACAGTCTGGTATGGGAGCTGCACAGCCAAGGACCGCAAGGTCCTACGCAGTGTGATCAGGTCTGCTGAGTTCATCATCGGCAGGGAGCTCCCAGCCCTGCAGGACATCTCCCACACACGATGCCTCAAAAAAGCTGTCAGGATCCTAAAAGACTGTTACCATCCATCCTTTAGACTTTTTACCCCTTTGCGTTCTGGCAGGCGCTACCGAAGTATTCGGTCTCGCACCCGTATATTGGAGAGCAGTTTCTTTTCAAGGGCTATCAGGCTTCTAAATGGACAGTGATACAGTCTCGCCACTTTACATGTTACAGTTTCATCTACTGTTTGCACTATCGGTAATATTGCACTACTTGATACCAGGCACTTTTCTACTCATAGAGAACTCAAAGAGCTTTACTGATGGATGCCTCAGACATCTACCCATTCATACACCGATGGCAGAAGCTTCTATCTTCTATCTAAGTTGCCAACCAGCACAGTGTTTGGGTGTTCAGTGTCTTGCTCAAGAACATTTCGACACTCGGTGATTTGGGATCGAGCTAGCAACCTTCCAAGTATTAAACAACGCCTCTACCTCCTGAACCACTATCGCCCCCAAGTACCAGGCAAATGCTGTGTAATATGACATGAGAAAAATGACTCCAGAAACAGAACAGAAACATCCAAAATGTTTTCCAGAAAAAGAGCAGAGAAACACGCGTGCAGGGTGTGATCGGAGAGTTGTGTTTGTTGTTGATTAATGAGATGGCATCGTCCTGGACACTTCTAAATATATCCCTAATTAATTCCAGCGATGACAGGTGTTGTGCTACCTCCCTCCCACAATCGTTGTGATCTTCACCAGTGTAATCAAGAACATGCAGAGAGATGAGGGATCCACAAAGGAGATGCATTTTATTCTCGGCCTAAAATGCAAACCATAATAACATGACAAATGTAATTTACTGATCCACATGTTGTTGGTTTATAATAAACAGTTCATTAGCAAAGTACAACAGGATTCATCATGATTATTGTATTCCTGAGATATTTAATGTTCCCAACCCTAGAAGCTGCTGTTGATGCACCGATGCATGAAAAACTCATGTCTTTTCATATTGAAAGCAACGCTGTTTCTTATGTTTGCGTGTTGAAATGCTTTTAATTACCCGCCAGCAGTTCTGTGTTGAGTAAAGTTTTTGTAGGCCAATGGTGGCCTCCAGCTTCTGTCACATTCAAAACTTGGGTCGACTGGTCAATTCAAAGCAGTTTGTGCAGTACAGTATTGTTTGTGCAACTATTTTTTGGAAAACCAGAGAATAAGGAAATAAAGTTGATTCTTTACTCTGTATTTTCAAATAAAGGAACTAAGCCATTATTCTATGTGTAATGAAAATGCAGATTGGAAATAGCACTTTTTTGTTAGATTCTCTGGTGTACACATTTTGTGACACTAAATATTCAGAGTACACCAGGTGAAATGTGCCATTTCTGTTCATAAATACTTTATGTACTTCTTTTGTTAGAAGACCTTTGTTCATGGTACAATCACAAGAAAAAAAATATCAACACACCAAAGCCTTCATTTTGCACTCATGTTCTGATGATTTATTGAGTGAATGCATTTTGAACTGCTGAGCAACAAAGTATTGCTATCAAATAAGATGATATTAAAGTTCCAGCCATTAAAACGTCTGGAGTTCTCCCCCAGGCAGCCTGGCTGTTGTCCTGATCAATGCCTGCGTGCTTCTGTTCGGATAAGAAAAACACAGAGTGGGTTTCAGGAGGACACCCCATCACAAGACAGTCCACTGCACAGTAATACATGCCATTATGTTTACACAGTTTTCGGTTTATAACCAGTTCAAACTGAATGATTCCAATGCCATCATCTAAATAAAGATAGCTTTCTTTTAAGCTCAAGCTATCGGGGCCCAGTGCGTATCAGAACACAAAACAAACCCTACAGCAAGGAAAGTGCAGGAAAAAGAGGCCCATCTAGATTGAGATGTGCAGGAATAACAGGCCCATTTAGATTGAGGTTTGCAGGAATAACAGGCCCGTTTAGATTGAGATGTGCAGGAATAACAGGCCCATTTAGATTGAGATGTGCAGGAATAACAGGCCCATCTAGATTGAGGTGTGCAGGAATGATACTCACAGCACTTGTACAGCCTGTTGAGCCTGTTGACGTCATTCTGGCTCATCTGGGTGGCCTTGCCAATCTCAACATTGCTGTTAGGGATGGGCACCATTGTAGGGCGGTTGTTCTTGGAGAATGCATACCTGGAGGTAACAAGTGTGTGTTCAGTGAACTGTTGCATATTAAACTCCTGTTTTTCTCCTTAAAGGAAGTTTGCAGATGGGTGGATGATTGGTTGGTAGACTGATTTAGTAAATGAGTCAGGTAGTAGATAAGTAAGTAAATTAATGAATTACTGTCTGACTGGATGGATGGATTAATGACTGAATTAAATAATGAATGGGTTGCTCAATCAATTCATGAATCAGTGAAGATTATTTGGGAGAGTAGATCAGCACGCATTGTGATACTGACTTGTGGTACTGCATGACGGAGTTGTAATCATAGGAAGTTCCCTGGTTGAGGGTGTTCTTCTTGTTGAAGTTGTGCTTCATGTCTGTGTGAAAGAAACAGTTTTAACTTATAAATGTTATCTCTACTAACTAATTATTTTGAAACAACCTCTGCCTGCTATACAAATATGATCATCATATACACTATATGAAAGTATCTAAGTACATGTTACAAACCCACATTACAAATACGCTACTAAGACAGAGGGGAAAATAATGTTTTTGATAATTAGTTTAGATCCTTATCCTACCGGTAATGACGTTCTCCCAGACCACACGGATGTAGTTGTCACGGTCGTTGCGGGTCTGCTCGTGGTTGAAGCCCAGAGCGTGGAGCAGCTCGTGCTGGACGGTGTTGTGGTACAAGCAGCCGGAACGGCTCAGAGACACGGTCTGAGCATTACCAGTACGACCAACGTAGGAGTAACATCTAGGGGTGTGTGATGGAAAAGGCATGTTAAGTTAACAAAAGGTTGATAAATGTACATTACATTGGTAGTTAAAGATGAACAGCCGTTCAGGAATAGTATGTGTAATGCCTGGAGTTGTGATTTTTTGTTTATACCCGTTACGAGACTCAATGCTGAGGTAGTCCCTCTCGTTGGAGCGGCGCTTGAAGCGGATGCAGGACATGGAGGAGAAGGAGTCAAGACCACGCTGAATGATAGACAGCTCGCGGGAAGCTGTCGAAGCAGTAAAAAAAAACACTTAAATAATCACCAGCGGAAAGACTGTGTGAGTAGATTTAGTTGTGACCAGTAAACTAGCCTACATGAAAGAGAAAATGCAGTTGGTATGAATTGTATGGACCAGGGGCGTTTCTAGGATTCAAAGAAAGGGGGGGCTTAGCCCCAAGGGGAGTGGCATGTTTGCGCGCTGCAATTTTTTTTTTTAAGGCCCATTTGGGGCCGCGGATATCCATTGTTTCAGACAGTTCATAGATTGGTTTAATCAGAAAGAGTGTGATTTTGCTCTGTAGTTTTGCTTGCATTCAGTATAACACAAGAGACAGAATGACAGGGTCATAGTGAAATTTGACAACACAAATATACCAGCTGTGGTGAAATGACCTGTTCTGAGCACCAAAACTGTCCTGTGGGTAGCTCTTCAGCTTAACCTGTCTGGGCCCTGTGTCTTTTTCACCTAAATCATTAGTTGCTGCAGCTGCTTGGTCTGTCTCTTCCTCTCTCTGACTCTCTGCCTCAGCCTCTCCTTCTGCATGACCCTTTAAGATAAGTTCAAACATTGAAACATTAACTGATCGAAATCCAGAAGCCAATTTTATGACTTGGCATAAAAATATCATGTAATAATCTAGTTTAGGCTAACCCTTGGAGTAGCCTAGGCCTGACAACAAATGCCTATACATTTCTACCACAGTAGAAGAACATTTAAAAAACTCCACTCATTTCCTTCTAGACCTGTAGACCACTAACCTCCATCACACCGGCTCCTTCAGCCCTGTCAATCTCCTGCTTCTCTCTCTCATCTGACTGGGCGGAGCTACCACCTCTCCTAAAGAATGTTCTTATATCCATCTGGTCAATGAATTGGATGATATACCGGTACAATAGCGTTATGAGGGACACTATGACATTTAGTTTTCACTAGCATTAACTGATTATAAATAACAACATTCTATAGGGACTGATAATATTGTTTTGAAATACTAGAGAGATATATCAATGCAAAGAATAGAGAGATAGTTATTTCTTGTATTTCGAATTCGCTCGTTCACACTCTTGCTAACTGGTGACAGTTTCTAACAAAGTAGCAAGCTAGCTTAGTTTTAACATAGCCCACTACAATTATTCGCTTTCATTTGCCTCATATCAAGTAAACCTAAAGCAGGTAACACTCGTTAACAACTACAGATAGCCACATTCTATAACTTCTTGTACTTACAATTTCACTCCGTGCATAATTTACTTTGAACTCCTTGTCTATAATACTGGCTGTCGTTGACGAGAGACGGTACTAGTGCCCGGGGTTTATATCGTAAAGTATGATGAAAGGCTATTGGAGTATAATTTGAAGGGGGAGTAAACATACAAACCAGAACGCACGCATATAAGTAGCATGTTAGAGTTATAATTAACTTGTCCGTGTGAGAAACAATAGTTTAATTTTTTTTATTAAATTTTTTTTTAAGCCAATAATGCCAAATGATTTGGGGGGGCTGAAGAACATTTTAGGGGGGCTTCAGCCCCCCTAAAATAGGCCTAACGACGCCCCTGGTATGGACTGTCAACTTTTGCTGTTTCATTGCGCAAACTGTACTCACAGTAGTGGTTGGCAATGACGTAGGGCACGTAGACTTTGCCGTCATTGTACTTGCCCCACATGCAACCGCGGGAAGTGCAAGGGTCGGCGTTCCTCTCATCAGGAGAGTTGATAGCGATGTCTCCCATCAGCTCGGGCTCATCAAAGTCAGGAGCTGGAGGAGGGAGACAGCAGAGAACACTGCAGTTACAACTGATCAATATTGTCCGGCTAAAGAATAAAAATAGATCTTCGATACATGTTCTATTGCCATACACCTGTTCTCTAAGTGCTGCAGAATGGCCTGATCATTGGTGTAACAGTATTCTTAAAATAAGCAAATGAGCTAAAGTTACATCTTAGGAAAAACCTTGAGATACATTCACCCCTTTTTTATTTTCTACTAGAGCAATAACCCTAACACCAAGTTATTTCTCCATTACATGAGAAGATGTTTACATTTACAATGTTGTTTTGCAATAGTTAATCAATAATTAATTCAATAAGACAGCTGATGCATGTAAGTGTTTGTCTGGAGGTGGACATACTGCGGTCCCTGTTGGCTCTCTCCAGCAGTTCAGACACAGACAGCTCAGCATTGGTGTCCTCCACAATCTCATCTGGGAGGAAGAGAACAGTGACTTGTAATTATAAAACTACCTTTGAACATCACAATAACTCTTATATATAAATATAAGATATATAAATATACTGTATATATGCATTCATGCAGTTTTCAGCTGTATTATGAAATTGGGGTTTTTACCTGTCTAAAGGAGAAGAATGCAGGTGGAACGTGTAAAAAGAGAAGACAGAGCAAGAATAGATTAAACTATTTGACCACAAACCATTTGTTTTATTTGATGTCCTAAAATGCATTTTGCTGATGTGAGATCTAGCAAAGTCTTTCAATTAATCTCAATACTGAATTGACAAAGCTGGATATTTAATGTGTTGCCATGAATCTATGAAGGAGAAGACAGGTTGCATGTGTTATACTGTGAAACTGTCTCACCTCCACCTCCTCAGCCCAAGCACACACCAGCAGCAGGGCCAGCAGACCCACAGCGAACTTGAACACAGCCATGACAGACAATCACCTGGGGGAAAATATCACCCAATAAACATGTTTGTTTAAGTATTAGTATTGCATGGACAATGAATACGATAGCAAGAAAACATACGCATACGACAGACACTGTAAGTGGAATACACATTACCGTAATGCCTCACGAGTGGATGAGTGAAGTTGTTAGAAGGTGCTTATATAGGTCTCAAAGCTGCTTCAACTTTGATAAAGGCTACCAAATATAGTCAAAGGAAAAACACGTGAATCCTTGGAAATGCATGTGTGTACGTTACGTAGCTATGTCAATAGGTATTTTATCATGCAACCTTGACATCTGGAGATTGGGTATTTGTCCTCTGTGGGTTAATTATGGATTTGGTAATAATAAGAAAATATGAATTTTTCTGGTAATGTATGATAGAATATGTTAAAAAAAACTTGCAGGATTCAGGATTTAAGCGCATGGTTCTGTCAAACTTTTATTGTAGGTTTTCTGTTGCCTTTTTCTATTTTAATAATTTTGTAAAATTGTATTGTATGAAACTGTATGATTGAAGTTGTTGTAATAATTATGTTATCATTATAGTCATTACTTTTTTGAGAGGCCTTGTCACTAATTCAGATATTTCTGTCTGCTGTTTTGGCAGCTCATAGAATTACATGCCTTATATTTTCTCAGTGACACAAACGTTTTTACAATGGTCTACACATAGTATTCAATGTTTTGATGTCTGATAGACATCAAGGCTTTGAGTCTCTAATAGCACATTCATGTTCCACGACATTGTGACTATGTTGTTCCTTTTTGTCGTAGCCATTTTTGATCACCAGCCGATCACCAACCTCAGAATCATCTTCGCCCGCTGATGTTTGTAAACCCAAAAGTGTATTATTCCTTGTTATACTGGACTGTAAATCTCTTTGTAGCCAGCACCATGTTCCTGGGGCTTCAGCGGCAACCTCTATATGACACACGTGTTACCACAAGGTCCCGAGGCCCTCTAGTGGTGTGTTGGCCCAAGTATCTTCTGCTGCTTTAAAGTAACACTATGCAACAATTTGACACTTTTCTGAGATATGGTTTTATAGGCAACTAGTTTTGGTACCATCCTCAAATTCATTTTGATAGCATATGGTCATGTGAAGGAAAGATAAACACCCGTGTCTTTTTCACTAGACATCTTAGGATATGCCCCATGTAGTGTATACCACCGGGCTGGAATACCCTGCAAAAATGGAAGAAAAGCTTTCACAGCATGACATTGCCTGATATACTGCCAAAAGACTCCAGTTAGTGTGTTGGCAAGCTTTTATCAGTGTGGACTGGGCTGTTGGTGGTGCTTGCAAGGTTTTTGCATGCCTTTTAGGTCGTTAGCTTGCTAGTTTAGGAACAGAACTCCTTATTGCTGCTTTAAGATCAGCTCCAGTTTCAAAGATGATTATTATTATTGTGTGTACCATTAAAGCAGTCAAGGAGTACGTTCAATCAAAATGCCTCAAAATCAAGTGTCAGAAATGTGTTTTTTAATTATTAGTAATAGTTGGTAATACATAGGTTACAGATTGGTTACAGATTCGTAACTAATGGGTGACTTTTATTTACAGTTGTAAGATGTTTACAGGAATAAAATACACTGTATTGATATAAAGGAAACTATTAGCAAAGGTCACCAAGGAAAGCAAAGAGGCCACCATGATATGGGTGTATCGTAACATCTTTCACATCATTATATACGTAGTTTGCCATGATATGAGTACTTGATGTGTCAATATAACACTAATTATTTATAGGAATATCTGACATGATGTAAATACAGACATTCATTAACTCACATATTGCTTTTTAAATAGGTTATTCTGTGTTTATGAATGCGTTATGACGTCCTTATAAAGGTAATATAAATTGTTACTAAATTCTCATATTACTGAAGCAACATATTTTATGTATAAAAGTACCAGGAGGAATAAAACCCAGAAGATAAAAAGCTGCCTTAGCACACTGTACTATTCCCATGTACTGGTTTCCTGTGAAAGCTTAAAAATACCTCAACCTTTTATCTACAACTGATACGCAATCACCTGCTGTCCCTCTGGCACGCTGCAAGCACTGACTTGGGAGGAAAATGTATGCAAACATAGACATCAGTTCAACCTATACATAGTCTTTTAAAGCAAAGTTTAACTATTAAATGTATGTGAAAATGAAAAGGTTTATTTGGATGGACTCCTATTGACTATGTAGAGATGCTCAGATCTGTTGAGACTCTGTTAACCACAATTTATGGTTAAGGTTAGGTTTAGGAAAAAGGGTTAGGCTTAGAGGAAAAGCTTTTAAACAATGGGTTAACCCCTTAGTTGTACAGGTCAACCAGCTATTCCCAATCGCCACCCCAGGAGAGAGTGAACTGTAAATAACCTGGATTAGGGTTAGAATAGGTGTAGATCACAGCAAGGTGTATGCAGTTATGTAATAGGTGTGCCTGTGTGTGTGTCTGTATGCATCACGTCAGTGGGTGCATCCGTGCATGGAGAGAGTGCTAAGAGGACCAAACATCCTACTAAGCTAGCTGTATGCCGTGTGTTGGGTGTACCTCTGTGTGTGTCTCTGTATGCATTATATCAGTGGGAGCATCAGTGCATGGAGAGAGTGCTAAGAGGATAAGGTTAGTGTTAGGAGTTGGGTTTGAGTTTGGTTAAGGTAATCAGTAAACAATTAGGAAGACTAAACTTGAATTTCAACAAACCATCCGTAACATCTCTGTAGGCATATTCATGTATTACGAAGCTCATAATTGAAAAAAAAAACCACAAACGCGTTAGCATTGTGTCCACGAAATAATGAAAGGAGCACATTCTGTCGTGCACAGAAAACAAAAAGGATGACTCATGTCTGAATTGACTGTTGTGCTTTTCATTCTGTGGTCAAAAGGCTGAATGCACTTTTCACTTTGTGGACAAAATAAACAATTTTTTACAGACAAAAGTAATTCTGTCCAGGTAATAGATATCCTAGGCCATCGTTTGTTCATTATGTCCATAACAGTTCGGAGTATTTGGGGAAGTATGATGTGCACGGAAGGTCTTTGGTCCGATACATTCCCGAGGTACGTCCACGAAAGCAAAGGCTGCTTGAATTTTTCGTAGACGTGAGTGTTTTGCCTAAATACAAATTGTGTCCATACGCTATATTAGGGAAGGTGTGATGTGCGCGGATTTACTTTTGTCCATGTATTCTCAGTGCCAGCAGGTCACTGAAAGGATTCTGTCACTTCCGTAGAGTTTTAAACCGACACTGAAGCCTAAGTTTATTTAATCTTTGCTCTCGTGGATTTTCACGGATTTCACGAAATGTACGGACAAAAGTCCTTTGATCTCATAATACTTTCAGTAATAGAGCCCATATAGGCGGACTATTAAAACATACTTTCAGTAATATAGCATATCACTATCAAAACAAAGTGTTACAAAACAGTGCTCTTGAGTTCTTTTGGGATGAAGAAGCAAAATGTTATCAATCGTTTGAACCGATGAAAATAGCCTATGACCAGTATATTCTTAATATTTTCAACAAAGTATAATGTAGGAGAGTGCTGTTGAGTCAGACTTTGCAGTTGTTCAGTGTCTTGCATTGTTTACATACTATAGAGACAGGATGTTCAGTACCATAATAACCTTTAGCAAAGCATGTTCTGTCCACAGCCAAGCCCTTTGAATTGAATTGTTTAAATTATTTCTGTGGTTATGTGAAGGACAGATCAACACACCCATCCTTACCACTATAGCCACCTAGGATATTCATGTAGTTTCATGATCCAGGCCTAAAACCCAGCAAAATTGTAAGAACAGCTTTTATAGTACAACAAATAGTGGTGTTTGCAAGGTTGTTGGCTATTCTTTAGTTAGCTTAATAGTTTTAGAGGAAAACTCCTTACTGTTGCTTTAAAAGACCATTGATTTGGGGGCCGACTGGCAGATGTTTTTGCAGACCGTGTGCGAGGCACATCTTTTTGCAGAGCGTGTGTGGGGAGCATCTCTTTTCAGACCCCATTATATGGACATTGCTCTGCCAGTTAAGACTTTTTTTTTCACCCTCAAAATATGTTAGACTATCAGGAGTCTCTAGAAGTAAAAACATTTAGGAAATTATATGTGTTTCCTCTGTAACTTGACTTTTGTATTGTTGGCACAATGTGTGATATGTTTATACATCCACGACAGTTTTTAAGGCCCTCTCTCAGTTAGTTGTTAGTCAGTTTCTTACTGTGTGTGATGAATAAATGGTTGGTATTTTGTGGACACACAGAATGAGGCAGACAAACTGTGAGAATGGAGATGAAAGGAGAGATCACACAGCCTTTTCCATTATACTGTGTACACGCCAGCTGGTTGATCAGATGTTTGATCAGAGGATATGCTGAGAGAATTACAATTTTATTTAGACATCGGCAGTGTTGTGGACGCAACTATTAATATTTCTTTAATTATATTTGTAAACCTTCTTTCAGCATTCTTATAATTCATTACCCTATGTACATGAAAGAAATCAGCAACAAATGTTATATTTCTTGTGATTTATTTTGAGACTGGTGAGACATATGAGACAGAGGAACCCAAATCCAGTTCATCATGCTCTGTGTGAATCCGGGAGTCATATCTGACTTCTCATCACAGGTTCCTCAGGCTATGTGGTTGTCCTTTTGTTTCTGATAAAAAAACGATAGCATCAATTAAAATCATGAAAAAAAAGAAGTGACAAATCCTGGACCTCTCATTTTCAAATCATCAACTAACCAGATATTTTCATTAGGATCAGGAATCAGGAAAACACACGCAACAAATGCTGAATGAAGTTCTACTCACAGCACTTGTACAGCCTGTTTAGTCTGAGAAGGTCGTTCTTGCTCATCTGGCCAGCCTTGCCAATCGCAACGTTGCTGTTGGGGATGGGGACCATGGTGGGCCGGTTGTTCTTGGAGAAAGCCGTCCTAATACGACAGAAATATCCATCCAGAATGTACATGAAGAGATGAGAAAATGGCTTGTGAAAATATTGTCAAATGGATGGATGAATGAATGACTGAATTAAATAATGAATCAATTCATGAATCAGTGAAGATTATTTGGAAGAGTAGATCAGCATGCATTGTGTTACTGACTTGTGGTACTGCATGACGGAGTTGTAATCATAGGGAGTTCCCTGGTTGAGGGTGTTCTTCTTGTTGAAGTTGTGCTTCATGTCTGTGTGAAAGAAACAGTTTTAACTTCTAAATGTTATCTCTGCTAACTAATTCTTTTGAAACAGCCTCTGCCTGCTATACAAATATGATCATCATATACACTATATGAAAGTATCTAAGTACATGTTACAAACCCACATTACAAATACGCTACTAAGACGGAGGGGGAAATAATGTTTTTGATAATTAGTTTAGATATGTTATCCTACCTTCAATGACGTTCTCCCAGACGACACGGATGTGGTTGTCACGGTCGCTGCGGGTCTGCTCGTGGTTGAAGCCCAGAGCGTGCAGCAGCTCGTGCTGGACAGTGTTGTGGTACAGACAACCCCTACGGCTCAGAGACACAACCTGCTGGCCACCGCGACGGCCAATGTAGGAGTAGCACCTGATGTATGGAGACAAAGAAAGGTCATCAGATCAAAGCTATAACTATGCTATGCTAACAACAGAGTAACATCAGCATTTGAGTAGGATAATGTAGGAACATTAAGGATGTAGCTACCTTTTTGTAACTTAAAATCCAGACAGAATGTCACAGTGAATGCATAGCCTGTTCACAGAAGGAACTGTGTTTGCACATCAAGGCTCTAGTACTTCTGTTCTTTTTAGTTTCTGCATGCAGACTGCACACCTCATCATATTTGCTGCCCTGAGGGTTTAACCATTTCAATCATGACCCCTTCAGAGTCATAGGCTGTATGTGTAGCCTCTCCTAGCTACAGGAGTGATATTGTCATCCGAGAATTAACAAGGTCGATCTGACATGTCCAAAAATTTGAGTTTTTTTTTCACCAAATAATGTAAAATAATATGAATTAGTACAAAATAATAACATAATATTATTAAAAAATATTATTGTTACAAATAATATACAATTAAATAGTATAAAAAATATCGATTTTCAATCTTGTTTTTCCCAGAAGTACACTTTGAACTTGATAATTCTCAGATGATGATACGTGTATGCTCAGGTTTCACACCCGTTCTTGGAGTAGATGCCAATGTAGTCCCTCTCAGATCTGCGGGCCTTGAAGCGGATGCAGGTGGAGGAGGCGAAGGAGTCCAGGCCGCGCTGGATGATGGACTTCTCACGGGCAGCTGTGGGACAAGTTCAGCAATGAAGAGGTTAATGGAACAAAAGAGTTAACTTTCTGATGTACTGTTACACTTAACTTGACGCTCCTATTGGGCAGTCTGATTTCATGACGTCAGTGTGTGTATAATTTGGTTGTCAAGTTAAAATGTAATGAAAGTGAACACTTCAGACATGGCTAACACTGAGCATTATCACGGCATTATTCACCAAAGCGAATCGCCAAAGACGACACATTTTCTATGTCTCAGGTGATGAGAGGTTTACAAATACTTTTGGCTCTGGAGTTGTAATAAGGAACTTAAGTTTCGATGGATTGTACTGGTCAGCTTGATGAGAGACCTGAGGGGTCACTCACAGAAGTCGTTGCTGATATAGTAGGGCACGTAGACTTTCCTATCACTGGACTTTGGCCACATGCAGCCACGAGAGGTGCAAGGGTCAGCGTTCCTGTCATTCTCGTTGTCCACGGCGATGTCATCCAGCAGCTGGGGCTCATCATCATCATGTGCTGGTGGATAATCATCGGTAAATACATATTAAAACTCTGAGGGCATGGGCCAACTTTTCATAAATTCCTAAAAAAGAAAGGGTGAGCGCATCACAGAATGACTTAAAATTAGAAATAGAGTATTTGTTTGTGACTGTGCTCATATAACTTACCTATGCCAAAGTTGGCTCTGTAAAGAATCTCAGACACAGAAAGATTCTCCTCTTCAGAGACGTCTGTCGAAAGCAAAAAGAAGACTTGAGCTACATTTGAACTGGGAAATAAGCTAGCGCACAGAAGGATGAAGGAGCCAAATTAATTATTTCCTCTTCATTAAACAAGCATTGCACACAGAGCTACATGGCCCTCGGGACAACACCAACTCAGCTGCCAAAGACACATCCTGCAGTGTACGCACGTTTGAATTTCAACCTTTGAATGTGAATGTTCATATATTGCAGGAGGCTACTGCTTTTTTGAATATTTGACACCTACTTTAGCCAGTCACAGTACCAAAAGGATTGCTGTGTACAGATAAGACATTAGGCTGGTGGGTGTGAGCATGGAGGAATCATGAACACCCACAGGTTGGGGCGTGCAGACAAGCAGTGGAGAGACAAGGAGCAGTTGTTCCTCCGTGTGATGAATCCGGTCCTGATTTGGTGTTGATCGGCACCAGATTGGGACCAAATCTACACCAGACTGACTATTTGTCAAAGCTTAAATTTCACAATGTGGACTGTGCGATCAACTTGTAAAATTAGTTATTTACCACATTGCTCAGATTTCTCCAAACTGATGAAAAAACATAAAAATGAAAATGTATATTTTTTTCATATATATATATATATATATATATTATCATGAGGAAATTAAAATTGTAATCAACAGAAAAGATCACTTACCAGTCTGACAATGGGATTGATGAGGAGAGAAATAAAGAACACCATATCAGTCAGTGCATTGAAACATTAGCATAATGAGAAAGATTAGCTGCTAAAAATTATGCTGACTCATTGTTATTTAAATATTTATGAATACATAAAAACAATATTAACTACTATGGACCTATTAACAATTTAAGGATTTTTGCAGCATTACACATTTATGAATACTTCATAAACAATTCAGAATTTATACATTTAAAAGAATCACAGGACACCCTTGCATATTAACTCTCCCGTCAATTTGAAACTTAGCTCATTGTTACAAACAGTGTAATGACAGCGTTTCAGGAGACAGACTTCATTAGCTTGGGTTAATGTAGCTCATACAGGTGAGCCTGAGACAATCTATCACTCTCACTCTCAGAGGACTCAGGAGCGGTAATGAGCCAATCCCTCACCTCCACCTCCTCAGCCCAGGCAGACACCAGCAGCAGGGCCAGCAGACCCACAGCGAACTTGAACACAGCCATGACAGACAATCACCTGGGGGGGGGGGAACACCACACTGTAAATATTTAAGACATTTTTTACTTCAACCAGTTTAACGGTTTAGACTAACTATCATTGTCGCACAGATGAAATATTCTTTTAGCATTTGTTTCACAACTATGGAACTGACAATAGTTCGATATCAAGAAGAACATAAGCCTTAAGAATTCCAAGTGATATCTGCTACTAGGTTTAACCCAGATTCAACTACGTCTGATTTGTTGAGGAAAGACTAAACTGTACCGTGACACCCTACAAATGTGTATGAGTGAAATGAATGAACTGTGTCAGTTTTTATAGGTTTCTCAGCCGCCCTAACCCTGACAAAGTTGCGAAATGTACACAACTGTCCTTGAAAATGTGCTGTATAGGCCTGCATGTTTCCTACTGTACATGCACTTTTTTATCATGTTTAAACACACATTTAACCTTGGCTGCTGGCTAATACATGCATGTTTAAACACACATTTAACCTTGGCTGCTGGCTAATACATGCATGTTTAAACACACATTTAACCTTGGCTGCTGGCTAATACATGCCCCTTCTCTTATCAGGGCATGGGTGATTATTGGAAAACTCTCAGGACAGGATATGGAAAGGATGTAATGTGTAGCGTAATGTTATAAACTGTTTGAAGTTTAGGATTAAAATTATGTTTCTTTAGTTAGTCATGTATTAGCCTAAATCTGTAGTTTTTTTAATGACTATGGAGCCATGCTTTGCTTCTTCTGTTGTTGAAGCTATTGTTTTCTCATAACTGTCTAACACAGGTCCAGAGCATAGCATGAAGTATTAAAGTTTAAGTTTAATTATTTGAAGCCTGTTTATTATTTCCATGGCAAAAGCATGCATCACAATCTAAATAGTTGTACACACCTAACCCACTAGCATATCAGTGACAGTTAAGCTCCTAAAATAATTGTAAAAGCAATTTTCATCTGGAATCTAGTTGAAGGGGTGGACCAATGTTCACTTTATTAGGATCCATTCCAGTGGATAAGCTTTATTCACTAAACACAGACATTTCGGGGACACGGCCCTGGAGAGTGGCAGTGTTGTCAGCCTCGATGAGTGCATTTAGCACTTTTAGGGAAATCTGTCTGAGGCTGCCATGATTGCTCAGAGGCATGCCCTTGGACAGAAAACCTGCTATGAGGACCTGCCGTGCCTAAATTCTGGGCTTTCCGTTGTGTGTGGGTGATAGGATGCTACTAGCCAGTTGAGGTTTAAGCGGGGAAAGGGACATTCCTGGAAAGTTAAGTGGGATTTAATAGCTTTGTTACTTTTGTCTGACTGTATACAGAATAAGGGATCCATACAAGGGAGGCGAGCTGTTACATCTCAATGGTTTCCTCAGTGGCCTGATCAACACACATCCTTTGTGTGATTCCAGTGTAGTGATGCAGCATGGAGAAATGCATAGGTAGGTAGTAGGCACTTTATTAATCCTGGAGGAAATGCAGCTGTGAGCATGATAGTGAATTACATTTGTTACACATATGTCATTGCCATCGCCATCATTCTCGCTCTGGATGTGGGGTACGTTGGAGTCAGCGCTCAGGACTCTGTGGACACAAGAGGATTCTGAATGTTCCACCATGAACCAGCTGGTAGAAACCTCTCTGGCCATTCAAACCTCTGTTGGTGAGAACCTTCCAAATGGAAAGATTCCAGATAACAATGGGAATGCTGGTCCACATGGCGTTAAGGGGGAAAGCTTCCGTAGTCTCCGTAGAGGAGTTGTTGAACCTTACTCCTGATGACTCGGTACAAGAGAACATGACTCATGACAGATTAGAGGGGTGTGGATCAAGCTTGTCTTTCCATTGGCTGTATCCTTTATATTCTGTTTTTCTTTGATTTGCTCTCTTATTATAGATGAGGCAAACAAATTCGATTTTTGTTCTTGTTTTGTTATACTTTGTTATGCAGGGTGTAAGTGGCATCTCTTTTCCTTCATATTGTGTACATGCTGAAAGCAGCATCGCACAGTTTAAAGTGCATGGTAAACTTTTGAGCATGCTGTGTTTGACAGTAGATGGCAATGTTGTTCTTTTATTTTTGCATTCATATAACACAAACCTGATGATGTAGCAGGGACAGATGTAAGCACTCACCAACACATGCAGATGATGACACACACTTTACATAGTATTAAAAAATAATACTGTGCAATTGGATTTACTTAGTTGATATTGTCAAATGAAGAAGGTACACATCAACCTGACTTGCATGAAATGCCTGCTTAGGGGATGAGGACAACTTCACAAGTTTGACATCGTCAACCTACCTCTGTGGGACATGACCTCTGAATTGTTGATACGATGTTATATACAGTGGGGAAAATAAGTATTTGAACCCCTGCCGATTTCGCAAGTTTGGCCACTTGCAAAGAAATGTGTGATCTATAATTGTAATGGTAGGTGTATTTTAACAGTGAAAAATAGAATATCAACAAACAAATCCAGAAAACTGCATTTTATAACATTTATGACTTTATTTGTATTTGATGCAGAAAATAAGTATTTGAACCCCCTAGCAAACAGCAAGAATTCTGGCTCCCAATGACCAGTTATGTGCCCAAGAAGCACACAGATTAGTCCTCATTAGGCCTAACAAGGTACACCTGATCTCAACTGGTGACGTGTATAAAAGAAACCTGTCCAAAGAATCATACTTCACACCTTCAACCTCACCACCATGGGCAAGACCAAAGAGTTGACCAAGGACGTCAGAGATAAGATTGTAGACCTGCACAAGGCTGGAATGGGTTACAAAACCATTGGCAAGCAGCTTGGTGAGAAGCAGACAACTATTGGTGCGATTATTCGTAAATGGAAGCAACACCAAACAACTGTCCATCGCTCTAGGTCTGGGGCTCCATGCAAGATATCCCCTCGTGCGGTATCGGTGATCATCCGAAGGTGCAGAATAACCCCAGAATTACACAGGGGGAGCTTGTGAATGATCTCAAGGCAGCTGGGACCACAGTCACTAAGAAAACCATTGGCAACACAGTACGCCGTATTGGTTTGAAGTACTGCAGAACTCGCAAGGTCCCCCTGCTCAAGGAAGCACATGTACAGGGCCGTCTGAGGTTTGCCAATGAACACTTGAATGATTCTAAGGAGGATTGGGAGACAGGATGTGGTCAGATGAGACCAAAATCAAGCTCTTTGGCATCAACTCGACTTGCCGCGTTTGGAGGGGGAAGAATGCTGAATATGACACCATCCCCACCGTCAAGCATGGAGGTGGAAACATTATGCTTTGGGGCTGTTTCTCCGCCAAGGGTACAGGACGACTCCACTGCATCGAGGGGACTATGGATGGGGCCATGTAATGTGGAATATTGGGCTTGAACCTCATTCCCTCATTCCCTCCCATTGAAAACGCAACCTTAAGGATTTGGAGAGGATCTGCAAAGAGGAGTGGACCAAAATCCCTCCTGAGATGTGTGTAAACCTGGTGACCAACTACAAGAAAAGTCTGACGTCTGTGCTTGCCAACAAGGGTTATTCCACCAAGTACTAAGTCATGTTTTGCTAGGGGTTCAAATACTTATTTTCTGCATCAAATGCAAATTAAGTCATAAATGTTATAAAATGCAGTTTTCTGGATTTTTTTGTTGATATTCTGTTTCTCACTGTTAAAATACACCTACTATTACAATTATAGATCACACATTTCTTTGCAAGTGGCCAAACTTGCGAAATCGGCAGGGGTTAAAATACTTATTTTTCCCACTGTAAGTCTTTTACTACATTTGTATTAATTCTTTACAGTTTTTTACGATTGGATAAACACTAAAATCAAAAGTATTACACAATTATCAAAACCTTTACTCAAGGAGCAAAACAACAGCTCAGATTTGCACCACTCACTCAGGCCAAAGTTAGCCCTGTGCAGCTGCATAGAGACAGGCAGATCCTCAGAGGCCTCCTCTTCAGACATCTCTGCAGAACACAAAAGAGAGACAACAGTGACAGAAGCAAATATGGAGACAGACATTCGTTATTTGAGGCAAGTGAAGAAGTAGCATGGTGAAACATCCAGTATTGCAACGAGGCACATGAAGCAAAGGAGATTACTCTATGCCAATATGGAGACAAACGGGGATGGAAGGTTATATTACACAACCGCTCTGTGTAATATAACTGTGGATCTGTTGAGTTACTTAATCCATGATGAAATGTACATTACATGTCAAAATGACTGTTGTGGCCTCTCTGTTGGGAGCAGATGCGTTTCTATTATTAGTAGGTGGAGGTATATCTACATACAAAAATAAAGTAACACTATGCAACAATTTGACACTTTTTGAGGTATGGTTTTATAGGCAACTAGTTTTAGTACCATCCTCAAAACCATGTCATGTGTCATGTGGACAGATAAACACCTGTGTCTTTCCCATTAGTCATCCAGGATATGCCCTATGTAGTTCTGTATACCGGGCTGGAATACCCTGCAAAAATGGAAGAAAAGCTTTCACAACAGGACCATGCCAGCTATACTGCCAGAAGACACCAGTTAGTGTGTTGGCAAGCTTCTATCAGTGTCAACTGGGCTGTTGGTGGTGTTTGCAAGATTTTTGCGTGCCTTTTAAGTAGTTAACTTGTTAGTTTTGGAACAGAACTCTATATTGCTGCTTTAAGATAACATTTTTGTATCCGTATTAGTCTGTGTTTTGTTCCCCAAGTGTGCCTTGGAAATACTGTTATTGTGTGAGAGAGATAAACCTTCAGTGACAGACTTGGCCATCAGTACACCTTAGGCTAATTATTGGTGTAAAGGTTTGGGTTGCTACATAGTCACGTCAAACTTTTTTTGTTGTTGTTTGCATCAACGTAATTTGATACATTGCGTAATATCCACACTCAATGACTCAGTTTACCTTGAGTTTGCCTCTTGAAATAGCCAAGAAGGCTGGATTGTTTTTTGTTTTGTGTTTTAACCATAGCTCTTCATCTGGATGCGCGCATCATTCACATTGCAACTCCCCGAACATTTCGGCACTGCAAGTCAAGTATCCATCTGTCCACTCTCACACAGTCTCTCTGTTCATTTGCTATTAACATGTCTGTTTTCAGGGGCTTTAGCTCTGTGTCAATATTTCTGTCATACTAGTTGTTTCCGAGGTAGTAAACACCGTGGCCCATTGCACATCTGGTGTGACTGATAGCAGTACATTAGCGTGTGTTCGCATGAAGCGTTAGCCTGCTTTACTTGTGATCACTTATAAACCTTCTGGGCTCTTAGCTGTTTCCATCTTTCAAATCCATCTCTAATATTTACTCACATTTTATTACTTCTATGGTCATAAGGCTTTTTAGAGGGATGCCGAGGCCTTTTTAGTCAGGTAGAATCAAACATTGTCTGTTGGTCCAGTTTGTGTGCCGTCTTCCATTCTTATCTGACAACCCAGAGTGTCAAAGGGGTATTGGAGAAAAGGGTAAAGGAACTGATCTGGAACGGAAATTTTAAAAGGAGAATATACTGGCTGTAGCATTGTTGTCGGAGAAGCCAATTTTCAGTTTAGCATGTTTCTTTAATTTCTGATTACAATGTAATCATTACATATCATATTCATTTCATGATTTAGTACAGGAAATGTATTACATATTTGTCCTTTAACCATATAATTAAAAAAAATTGTAAATGTGGTCTTTGTGTCCTTGATCATTTCAGGTTCGCTTTCTCCAAGAACAAGAAGCCCACCATGGTGCCCGTCCCCAACAACGACGTGGAGTTCGGCAAGGCCAGAGAGATGAGCAAGAAGGATATCATCAGTGAACAGACTTTACAAATGTCGTGAGCAGAAAAAACACTGAGTTTGTGTGTGTGTGTGTGTGTGTGGAGGGCGAAGTGGATTGTGTGTTTTGATATTGATAGTGTGGGTTTTAATTTTCCAAATATACATAAACTGTATGTGATTTTTTTTCTTGCCCCCTTTCTTTTCTTCCTTGACAATGTTTTTCTTATCAGATAAACGTAAATAACGATGAAAGAATATCCTGAAGAACCCTTGAAGGGAAAGTATTTCCTTCTGTTGGGGAGCCACATGAAGGTTGTGGTCTTTACTTCCACTCAGTCGCTCACCTGTCAATAAAATCACAAACCATGACAGTTATCATGTCTGTTGATTATTTAGTTCACACACCACTGTAAAAAGGAAAATAGCTACTAGTTTCATTTTATGACAAATGTTTCGAAGTCTCTTGTGCAGTTAGTAGAGTATCAGAAGTTCACAATATATTTATACACACTCCTGCACCACTTAACTATATTTCTACATTTACAAATCTTTATTGGTTATTGGTCCAATGCTTGTCATTGCATTTATTTACCCCAGTATTTGTAGTTGTTGGAAAATGTGTCTACACTGTAAGCCCCAATAAGTTAAGTTTACTTAAAAAATTTGAGGAAAGTGGTTGCCTTAAAAACATCGAGTAACGTCTAAGGAAAACTTGAGAACATTTAACCTAAAATCTATTGCAATATCAACTGCTTTGCATAGTGACCAAACTTAAAGCATTAAGTTCAATGAACATTAAAATTCCAAGTTGATTCAACTTAAAATCTATTGCAATACACTAAGCCCAGATAAGTTGAGTTTACTTAAAAATATTGAGGAAAGTGGTTGCCTTAAAAACATCAAGTAATGTGTAATGAAATGAGTACATTTAACTTAAAATCTATTGCAATATCAACTGCTTTGCATAGTGATTAAACTTAAAGCATTAAGTTCAATGCACTTAATTCCTAAGTTGATTTCACTTAAAATAAAATCGCTAAAAAAAATCGCTTTGCATAATTACTACACTTAAGTGTGTAAGTTCAATGCACTTAATTACAAGTTCAAAATGACAAGTTTTTTATTTCACTTTTATTTCAACACTTTTTAGAAAACCAAAAATACAAAAACGTAAAAAATAAATAAAAAAATAAACGTTTTTTTTAATTATTGCAACCAGTTAGCACCTACTCCCAAGCTTGCATCTTGTGGCAGCTTGCATTTCCCCAAATTAAGCATAACCTGAACGTACACAGACATTCCTGATATAAACATGGAAAAGGCTCTGTTCTTGCTTAACTTCCATGTTTTAGTCTATAATGTTTAAATAGCTGTGCTCTCTTTTCACAGCTATGAGGACAGTACTTGCACTTCCAAAACATTGTAAAAAAAACAAGAGGAGCGTTTCAATTAAACATGCTCCGCATTCAAGTTGTGACCACGTTAGGTTAACCACGGCTGATTTGTAGTTTGTTTTTTTGCCAAATTAATTACAGACTTAATTTACTTAATGCTTTTCAGCTGTCAAGAGCATTCACATTCCCACAATGCACTCTGGTCATGACTAAAACTCAGTAATTGAAAGCCGCTTAACTTAAGTTAACACTTAGGTTATTCACTCATTCGACTTTATCTACAAAGTAGTAGAATATACTTAGAATTTTTTAGTAATGTCATCACACTTAGTAGAATATACTTAACATTTAGTAGTAATGTCATAAACTTAAATTCTTTAAGTGAAAAAAACTTAGTAATTTAAAGCCATTTCACTTAAAGTTATTCACACATTCGACTATATCTACAAATTGGTAGAATATACTTAGAAACTTGTAGTAATGTCATCACACTTAGTAGAATATACTTAACATTTAGTAGTAATGTCATAAAACTTAATTTTTTAAGTGCACTGTAATTAAATTGTTTAAGTACAGTAGACTTGATAAGAAATTGGGGCTAACAGTGTACCTCGTGAAGGGTAGATTGTAAGGTTTCACTGAGAAAAAGACAAGAGACAAACTAAGAGGGCAACATGTTGCAAGAACTTATATTTATTTGTGCAACATTACAACTTCTAACTGTTATTATTAGCGTAAGATGGTTTGCCACATGATCCTCTTCTGCAACTGAACTTTGAAGCTCTTCTGCATTCCTTGCCCATATAAACCTGAGTTCTTCTGTCGGAGTGACTGAAACAGTCTATCGGGGACTGGTCATGGCAACCTCCACAGTCATTCTGCTCGTCTTTCTACTGGGCACGCTTAGCACAGTCCAGTGTCAGCATGAAGAGGTAAGGGGCCAAACCTGTCCTGGAGCTTCGTGAGAGCAGGGATGAAATCAGTGATCTTATCTGGCCCTGACTGAGTCAGATGTGGTCCAGTCCTGTTTCAGCATCACTTCTTCTCTCTCATATGTATGTTTCTAATGTCTTTGCAATTTCAGACAAAACCAGGGCTTGTTGGGAACAGTGGCCACATAGGTAAGTTTTTTTTCTTCACTGAATTTGCCACGTCTCTTACATTACAGGCTATGAATTAATTTAATCTTTGAATCCATAACCTTTATTTAAAATAGTTTATAGGGTTGTGTACTTTGTAGTATTTTCAGGAGAGGAGGGAAAATGTAAATGTCAAATGTAAATTGTTTGGGTCAAGAACAACACACAGTCACTGTATCATTTAACTGTTAAGGCTAAGATCCTTGTGTCAGTGTAGATGGGTCCTGCTTAACCTGAAGTGTTTTATGGTTTTTCATGCTCTAGACAGCATCCCTGTGAACTACACCGTGTCCGCTCTAATCGAAAGGGCCAACAAGAATGCAGGTAAGGAGGTGTTGCAGCTCTTAAAAGAACATCAGCAATTATGTCAAGATAGAATTAAACACCATTAATTAAACATACATAACCATATATAACATAAACATCATATATAAAAATAGTCTAAAGATGAGAAGGATTAGCAATTATGATGGGGTAGACTACATGAAATGTCCCATAATCTATATCTACTCATTTCATTGCTTACTTACTGAATTCTACGTAATTTTCCAGGGCAGGAACTTGATGATCCGGAGATCACGGAGGGTGATATTGCCGTGTACACTGGGCTCCAGAATGCTGACCCTTGCACCTCCCGTGGCTGCAAATGGCGTCGCTCCAGTGATGGCAATGTCTATGTTCCATACGTCATCGCCAATCAGTACTGTAAGGAACATGTGTTATTGTACAGTTATTATACTTTTTAAATGTACAGCCTGTTATTCTAATCCCATACACGTTTTTTCAAATGTAGCGAATTGCTCCTTGCGGTTCTCTAGCTGTCCATTCAGTGTGTTTGAGAAAATCTCCGGTGTTCATAGACACTTTTACCGCTGTAAATGGGAAACAAACAGTGGTTCAGATCATGCCATAAAGAATCACAGGCGATCAACATTAGATTGGATGTTGAACTCAAATATCAACAACCTTTCGCGGAACCAAAACCGAATCTTCCTTTGAGCAATGTGGTTTTAACCTGGCTCTCTCTGTTTTTTTAAATCAGGGTTAGCTGAGGTTCTTAAAGCTTTTTTGATAAAACCAATGGCATTGATGTTTTAAGCCTTTAAGGTTGTGTTCAGTCCTAGTGTGAGCCGACTTTGGGATGTGACAACTGTATGTCTGCATTATATGGGAATACTTTTAGCAACAAATATGTCAGTCATAGTCAAGTTTCCAAAGAAGCTTAGGAGTCTCTAAATGCTAGAAAATGTCCACTAAAACTCTGCTCTATTTACAGATTTGATTGTGTATTTTTAAAAGACAGTTTTCTTTACTGTTTTCCCCCACAGCCCAAAGGGAGAAGGCCACCATTGAGAAGGGCCTGCAGTCTTTTGCCCAGTCCACCTGCATCCGCTTCAGAGCACGCAAAAAGGAGAGAAACTTTGTGCACATCCAGTCACGCGGAGGGTATTGGGTCTAATAGACAACAAAACAATACAATACAAAACCTCGTGAATTTACCTTTTTTCGATTTTTGATCAAGTTATCAGTGTAAATAGCCAGGATTTGAATTATTTTATTAATAATTTTATTGAACTTTGTAATGAGTTTTGAAATATAAACTAGACTTTATTAGAAATATTAAGAATATTATGAAGAGCCATTCCGATTAGACCTTCCTCAAGCAGTCCTCAAAAGTGACATTTTAAAGGAGGGTGAATGCCCATGTGTGGTGCAATGTATAGCACTGCCATGTCAGAAATATTGGCAAAATATTTGTTATGGTTGCATTTTGATTATTAAATTCATTATTGAAAAATTGAAAGGATGGGCTGTCTCCCACTGATGGTGTGTAATGTTTGAAACTCCGGCTGGCTGCAGGTGCTGGTCCTATGTCGGGCGTAGAGGTGGAGGACAGGTGGTGTCCCTGGCTAGGAGGGGGTGTGTTTACCACAAGGTAGTCCAGCACGAGCTGCTGCACGCCCTGGGCTTCAACCACGAGCAGACACGCAGCGACCGTGACTCACACGTCCGTATTATCTATCAAAACATCATGAGGGGTGAGCAAGACCTGCTGCTTCCTCCCCGCATAATTATCAACCAGCAAAATGTGTTCCTTGCTTCTTTCCCTTATTATAACATACTGCTATGTATTTTTTTTATTCTGGGAACCACCTCTAGATCCTGCCAGGTAGAATGTATATATAATTGTTTTATTATTGTTATTACAACTACTAGTAGTTGTATTACTATTACTATTGCAATACATTGATACATAGACACACAACTGAGTACAGTGACATATTAATTAGATTTATGTCATACTTACTAATGTCATAATTTAATCATTTATAGCCTTGTAACCAGATTATGTCAGCCGTGTGCCATTTTTGGTTTTGATTTCATGAGAACAGAACTGGAGAATAAATCTTTATTCTTTTTGTTACATTGCAGTCAGTTTGTAAATGACGTGTTGCATGTTCACTAAACATTGGTTTTCCTCAGGACAAGAGCACAACTTCAGGAAGAAAAATACCAACAACCTGGGTACTCCCTATGACTACGGCTCAGTCATGCATTACAGTCAGTAAGTTCTGAGCCCTACACTTCCTAAGGAAGACCAAACAGGCACATGGGTAGATGTGATCAAGTTTATGCAATATGCAATGCAATATGGGACTCAGGGATGTGCAATATGTGATGTCTTGACGATTTCCTAATTTATGTTTTTAATATATTTATGTGTGAGTGCGTGGGTGGATGCAAGCATGCTTTAATGTGCTTTAGTGTGTATGTGGATGTGAGCATTGTTTTTTTTTGTGGTTGCACAAGCTCATTTCGTTGAGTGTATCTACTACACAATGACAATTAAAGTCTATTCTATTTTACTTTCTCTCTTGCTCTCTCACACACACACACACATCGTGTTATGGATATTTCAGGTTTTGTCCTGGTGACATAGACATAAGATAATGAAACATCCAACAGTGCAGTAAACCCCTGACTTTAAACATCGATGTACCTTTTGCCTTTCAGGAATGCATTTTCCCGCAACGGGAAGCCCACCATCGTCCCCATTCCGGACCCCAATGTGGCCATCGGGAAGGCCACCGAGATGAGCCGCTGGGACATCATGCGAGTCAACCGCCTTTATAAATGCAAACAGTAGCATCATCGCTCACCCCACAGCCTTACTGCACTATACCATTAAACATCTGTATTCACAGTATTTGTATGTGGAGTAGTGAGTATGTGGAGTTGTACTGTATTTCAAGAAACTTTCAAGAGATGAGCTGCGTTTTTTTGCTTTCTGTTTTTTTCCAGTATGAATAGGGCCATAGCTGGCAACATGAACACATCGCTCCAGGCCTTAACCTATAAGAAGTGGCTTTTCCAGCTCAATAGCATAAATTAATGCAGAATGTTTGAATAAACAGTTTAATTCTGTGTTTCTTCCTGGAAGGTTTTGTAGTCTAATACTACAACTACATCAACCAAAACCTTTATGGCATGAAATTATTCAATTGTAAAGCCTTTAAGCTGAAGCCAATAAAGTTGCTTTAAGTGAAATCTGAAGTTCATGTTTCCAATCTCATTAGTTATTTGCATAATTTGTCATGCCCTATAAATAGGAAAAAACTACACCCATATCTTGTGAAGATCTGGAATATAAATACAATTCTTTGCATCACAGATCAAACACATTTTTTGGTCCCTCTGGGAACCATATCGCTGTGAAGGGATATTTAAATGTTTGTTCTTGTTGTCCATATGCATTTAAAGCTCTGTGAGTTTTTGTCCTAGAGTCATAAAAAGAACACCCCCAGAAACCTTTAATCTTCTACATACCGGTAGATGCCACTTGTGCATCAATGTTTTTAGTTAGAGGAAATATACAAAAACATCAAGGCATGTCCGGCTACCTAAAAAAGTCTAACAGGCCTTTGTCCCCAGGGACACAGACGTAGGCTACATACATCTTCACTGTACACTGTGTTCTTCACCTCCCTATGTATGCAGCGATGGAAAACCTCCAACTGTGATAGGCACTCCCCAAAGCGTTATCTCAACCACTAATTATCCCTTAACGTGTCTCGTGGCTGCCAGCTATGAGAGTGATGTGTATATAAACACTCCCCTTCGTTACACTCACGGCAGGTATTCTCTCTACACCAGGGGTGGGCAATTCATTTCCCCAAGGGGCCACATGAGATAGTGGGACTGTTGTGGAGGGTCGGACCAATAGGCTGAACTCAATTCTGCTCAATATAAGTTGTCTCTCTTCATAAAAAAACATTAAATTATATGGTTTTTGTCTTGTACTTTATAGAACGTCTCGGTTACTTACGTAACCTCGGTTCCTTAAGCAGGAACCAGATATAACAGTATGGTACATGACGTCAGTCATGGCTACAAATCGAAGCATTTATCTATTCACGCCTGAAAAGCCGCGAGATCTGTCAGCGCGCGCTCCTGGCCCCGCCTGCCAGAAGTACTATAATATATTTACGCGCCCTCAGATCTGCCTTGGAAAGAAACTGAGCAAGACAATCAATCCAAGGTAACACTGTACACGCCAACTTTGTTATATCTGGTTCCTGCTTAAGGAACCGAGGTTACGTAAGTAACCAAGACGTTCCTTATCGCAGTTCACTGCGATATAACAGTATGGGACCCTATACATTCCCGCGTGATAATACAGTGGCAGCCAATTACACACACCAGCTCTACTGAAGCCTTTGCCCTCATAGAGGTTCATACGGCCGCTGGCGGTGAACATATTAACAGGGCAACCTTTGTCATAGGCGGCAAGGATCGCAATCCTGCGCCTGTAGGAAACCACCCTGGAGTGTTTCATGTGCAACAAACATGTAGACACCGATGAACACACTTATCATATACATCGTTCTCAGGTCAGGGGATTCAGAGATCGCTTGCCTGCAGAACACCATGAATTTAACAGGGCCACCTTTATCATAGGCGACAGGGATCCGTGATCCTGCGCCCGTAAGAAAACCCTGGGATGTTTCATGTGCAACATAACATGTAGACACTAATGAACACATTTATCATATATATCGTTCTCAGGCCAAGGGATTCAGAGATCGCCTGCCCGCAGAACGCTATGAAGAAAACTAGGTTCAGCCACATCTAACATATAGAATCTAATGAAAGTGTGGCGAGAACTCCAGCTTGCAGCTTTGCAAATATCTTCCACTGAGACGCCCTTTAGTAAGGCCCAGGAAGACGAGACCCCCCGCGTAGAGTGCGCATGCAACTTCTCCGGGGGATCTAAAGACAAGCTCTTATAAGACAACACGATAGCCTCTACTATCCAACGGGAGAGGCTCGGTTTTGATAGAGGTCTGCCTTTTGCGCGTGCACCGAAGCACACGAATAGCTGATCTGACTGTCTGAAAGCTCTAGTGCGCTCTGCGTAACAGCGGAGAGCGCGCACTGGACAGAGTTTATTCAAACGTTCCTCCTCTGCTGACGCAAAAGGAGGAGGCGAGAAAACTGCTAATTCAATCACCTGATTGCGGAATGGGGTTACCACCACTTTAGGCGTGTAAGCAGCATTAGGTCGCATAACCACTCTGTCAGCAGCGATCGAGAACTGAAGGCACGATGGACTGACTGACAGGGCTTGCATGTCACCAACGCGTTTTGCTGACGTTAACGCCAGCAGCAGCGCGGTCTTTAAAGAGACAAACTTTATGTCCACTGTCTCCAGGGGCTCGAACGGAGGCCCTGTGAGAGCACGTAACACCACTAGCAGATCCCAAGAGGGTATGAGGTGTCTCTCTGGCACCCTGAGCCGTCTCACCCCCGCCATAAAGCGTGACGCTAGCGGGTGACTGCCAGGCGAACACTTTGAGAGTAGAAGCCGCCTTCCCCTCATCAAACAACTGCTGAAGGAATTCTAGAATAACGCCCAGCGCGCAGTTAATGGGGTCGTGCCGACGCACAGCACACCACCACTCAAAACCGAGCCACTTCAGCGTATACAGAGCCCGTGTTGATACAGCTCGGGCACTCTGTATTGTAGCCACCACCGCGTCCGACAAGCCTGACGCTATGAGCCTGCACCTTTCAGGTGCCAGGCTCTGAGACGCCACCACTCCGGATGGGGGTGCCACACTGTCCTGTGTGCCTGCGTTAGGAGGTCTCTCCGTAGAGGCAGCTCCCAAGGCTGCTGCACTGACATATTGACCAGATCTGCCGCCCACGGCTGGTTGGGCCAGTGGGGGGCTATCAATATCAATTCCCTGCCCTCGTCCGCAATCCTGCACAGCACCTGCTGGAGGAGCGGGATCGGGGGAAAAGCATATAGGGGTAGAGCTGGCCACTGGTGGCCCAGCGCGTCTATGCCTAGTGGGGGATTGTCGCCCCCTAGCGAGAACCAGAGCGGGCAGCAGGTGTTCTGCCTGTTCGCGAACAGGTCCACCTGCGCCTTGAAAAAACGCACCCAGATCTGACCTATCACTTGTGGGTGAAGGCACCAGTCTGCTGCTCGAGTATCGCCCCTCGATAACAGGTCCGCACCGTAGTTGAGGTGACCTGGTATATGAACTGCCCTGAGGGACAGGACGTGCCTCGCTGCCCACAGGAGCAGGCGAGTCGCCCAATGGTGTAATGACGGGGAGCGCACTCCGCCCTGGCGATTTATATACGCCAAGGTCGCAGTGTTGTCCGTCCTCACTAGTACATGCTGACCACTCAGCCTGGGCAGAAAGTGTTGTAGAGCTAGGACTACTGTTCGCAGCTCTAACACATTTATGTGAGACGCGGCCTCTGTCACAGACCAGAGACCGTTCACGCCTCTCCCTTCGCAGACAGCTCCCCAGCCTTTGGTGGAAGCGTCTGTGGTCACCACCACGCGAAGCGACACTATGCCCATAGTGCCTGACGCGGCGAGGAACCAGGGGGTTCTCCAGATCGCCAGGGCTTTCCTGCATCTGGAGGACACCACTACTCATAGACAGGTACCATATTTGGAATGGCCGCATACGCAACATCCCCAACGGTAGCGCTATAGCGGCCGACGCCATCATCCCTAACAGGCGTTGGCAGCGCAGCGACGAGACTGACTGTCCCCGTCGGAACTGGCGCACGCATGTTTTAAAGCATTTATCCGTTCTTGAGACAGACTCCACCTCCATGGAGGTCAGGCTAAGATCATACCCAGAAAATGCGTAACTTGCCTGGGGCAGAGAACGCTTTTTTCTGTTTAGAACAAAGCCCAGTCGATACAGGTGTGCCACCACTAGATGGCCATCCTGCACTGCTGCAGCCTTTGAATGAGAAGCAATTAACCAGTCGTCCAAATAATTGTAAACGCGTAAGCCGCGTAGACGTAATGGGGCGATAGCTGCCTCTACGCACTTTGTAAATACCCTCGGCGCTAGGGACAGGCCGAATGGGAGTGCGTTGAATTGGTACGCTATTCCTCCGAACGCAAACCTCAGATATTTCCGATGTCTGTGGTGGATCGGAATGTGGAAATACGCGTCTTTTAAGTCTATCGTGATAAACCAATCGTTTGGCCTTATAAACTGCACAAGCCTGCGTGGGGTCAACATTCTGAACCGTAGCGGCATGAGGGCTTTGTTTAACACACGTAGATCTAATATTGGCCGATAATTCCTGTCTCTTTTGGGTACGAGGAAGTAACGGCTGTAGAAGCCTGCATTTCTCTCCTTGGGAGGGACTCTGCTTATAGCCTTCTTTCTGAGCAGGGAGATTATTTCTTCCCGTAGGAAGTGAGACTGTTCTCGCTGCATCACAGACTGTATCACTCTGCTGAATGGCGGAGGGGAACGGGCGAATTGCAGCACGTAACCCTTTGTGATTCACCCATGGTGACACTGCGCATGCGCGCCAACTCTCCGCACAACCAGGGAGGTTGTGCTCTGAGTTGAATTTGTCGGGGACTAACCCGCTCATGGTCAATGAGTCTAAGCCTAGATCTACACCCACTCCGCCTAGGGAGGGAGACGAGATCTGGGGCTGCCCCCTCATGTTTTTGAAAAAAATTTGGGGGTGCGATTGCACTGTGTGCATCGCGGGGGGAGTTGCACAAGCATGCCTGGGCACTGCGCCATCTGGGACAGGAGTTAGGACATATGATTGTGGTGCTTGTGAAAACCTGCTTACCGTGCTGGACATGATTTCCACATGTGAGCGACGGGCTGATTTCTGTGGAGGTGGTGTGGACTCCACCGCTCCCCCCTGCGTGACGAGTGGCTGACTGTCACGATCAGGAAGCCTGAGGTCTCCCTCTGCTTCGCCCGCGGCGAGCGGAGTGCTGCCGGGGAGCCTGGGCTGCGCCCTGGGCAGGGTGCGCAGCTGGCCGCTGTGCTGCAGGCTGCGCTGGAGGGCGGAAGGGTGTCTCTGCCAGCCTCGCCCGGTGGATACCTTTGCTGGAGGCGCTGGCGAGCGGAACCCGCTTCTCTTCTGGCCCGGTGCGGGTGTGGTGTGTCCTGAGGAGGACGTCTCACCCGTGCCACTAGAGCGAGGCATCCAAGCCTGGAATACCTCTCTGCTCTTCTGCTGTTCCTCGAACTTGGCAGCCATTGTGACCACTGCCTCCCCGAAGGCGCCCTGGACAGAGACCGGGGCGTCGAGGAGTGGTGCTTTTTCTCTGTCTGACAGCTTAGCCAGTGATAGCCACAGAGACTTCTGGGTAGCCACCGCGGCACCCATCACCCTCCCCAGTGCCTGTGCCGTGCACCGAGTTAGTCTGAGCGACAGATCCGTCGCGCGACGGAGTTCTGCCACAGACGGGTGATCTTCCCCCAGCGACAAGGCAAGCTCAGTCAGGAGCTTTGCCTGGTAGCGCTGTAGCAATGCAGCCGTATTGGTCGTGCAGGCAGCCTGCCCTGCAGCCAAGTAGGACTTCTCTGCCAGCTGAGCCTGGTGTCTGCCCACCCGCGTGGGCAGGAGAGGCTTCTGGCCGAGACGCATCGTGGGGGATGCGGACGAGAGATAGCCCGCTACTGCATCCTCCACCTGAGGAAAGGAGAGGTAGCCCCTCTCCTTAGCCATGTGGAGCTGCATGTAGGGCGCGAACCCCGGCACTGGGGCTCGGCCCGAGTAGGGTATCGCCCATGTCGCCTGCAGTTCCTCGTGCACCTCCTCGAAAAAGGGGATGCAGCTGGGAACTGACGCGGCGGAGCCAGCATAGAACTCCCCGTCCAGCAGCGAGGACCGCACACTGGGAGGGGGAGGGAGAGGGAGCCCGAGGCAGCTGGCTGCTCTCAGCGCAACCTCGTGGAGTTGCTGGCCCAGGAGCCGAGACGAGGTAGGAGGTGTCTCCACCCGCATCCTCACGTCATGGCTCGTCTGCATTGCTTCAGCGATTGAGCTGTGCTCATCGGAGAAGTCTAGCAGACTATCATCATCCAGGCTGATGTCCAGCTCGAGTTCAGGCTGGACACCGCTTGGTTGAAGCTCCTCAGCCTCGCTGCCCGCAGCCCCAGGGCTGACAGGCGGCGGAGACGGGGAGAGACCCGGGAGCGGAGCTGCCGCTGCAAGGCGACTGCTCACGCTCACCAAGTCCAAGGCTGAAGACGCACTCATTCCTACGGGGGCGTCAGCCCCGGATGGAACTAGTGCAGTCTCCTCGGCGTCCTTGCGCTTCCAGAACGCAAGGCGCCTGGTAGCCTTAGCTAGCGGGAGGCTAGCACAGATGGAACAGACAGGGGCTTTGCCCGAAAGCGCGCCCTCCGCGTGGTCCCTGCCTAGGCAGGTCACGCACCGACGGTGGCGGTCGCCCTTGGGACGGACGTGACCGCAGTCGGGGTAGTGTCTGGCCATCTTTTATCAATCTGAAAGTAGAGAAGAATGTTAAAACACAAGCACACTATCTGCAACGAACACGTTGTTAGCAAGCTAGCAGGCTAGTCAGAGACTTAGCCAGCCAGGCAGCCAGGATAGCAGCCACTACTTTCAAAATTAAGTTAAGCCAATGAATTTTGTAGCGCCCTGAGCTAGGGAGGGTTAAGGAACCCGGATAACTCACCAACCCGTAGAGAGCGAAAGCACACAAAACTCTTTTGACTGTGGTAGAGCGTTTGAGATATGCTCGGAGATGTTCACTCCGTCTTGCGAAGTTTCAAAAGAGGCAGATCTGAGGGCGCGTAATGATATTATAGTACTCCTGGCAGGCGGGGCCAGGAGCGCGCGCTGACAGATCTCGCGGCCTTTCAGGCGTGAATAGATAAATGCTTTGATTTGTAGCCATGACTGACGTCATGTACCATACTGTTATATCGCAGTGAACTGCGATAAGGAACTTATATTAATAATGAATGGACCAGAGACCAAGGCATAAGGGAGACCATTTACTAGGTATAACTTCAAGCCTGTCTGAACACTCATTACATAGCAAAACCTGCTCATTACAGTTTTGATTAACTGCTACTGGTAAGAGTAGATGTTGCATTTAGGCTATCAAAAAAATGTGGTGCAGGCATAGTAAAAACGGCAACATTATTTAATCAACAGTCACCAAAACGATTTTGAAAATGAGCATGTTTTTGCAGTATTAGGTGTTCCCAGACGATCAATACACATGGCACACACACACACACACACGAGAGCAAGCTTGCAATGCAATAGTATAAGTATACAAATTAATAGTAATATCAATTTTTATCAGCGAAAATGGTCGCAGGCACGCCCACACGCACGAATAGGCCTACGGAAATAAAAAAATATCCCGCTTATTATACGGTTACTTGCCAAAACAATAGAAGACATTTCTCCAAAATACCTCTTTTTAATGATTTTGTTGCCATTTAGTTCTTCACGCAAATGCAAAGCAACCCACCTTCTGACAAGTTTGAATGACTTTCAGTTACAATAAATGACTGGACTACTTGCGTTGCGGAATGATATAAAAAATGTGAATTAGAAGCACGTAACCTGTTGCCAATGACAGCAGTCATACATTTTTCGCAGCAGTGAATATTTAAGCAATATAGTACTCGTGCGAGTGGGGTAGGTAAGGGATATTCCCACGGGTGTTGTGGCTACGGCCGAACACCACCCGTGGGAATATCCCTTACCTACCCCACTCGCACGAGTACTATATTGCTTTTATAAAACAATTTTATAGTCAACCAATTCACATTTAAACACGAAGTTATTGATTAAAAAAAATGTAATTTCCATTGTCAACGTCTTTTGGAATTATAAGAACTTTGAATTAACGGTTATCGCTTAATTGTATCAACATGCTATAGAATGTTTCATCGCGGAGTGATTTATTATTAGCTGTGAAAAGTCCGAGTTGGGATGTCCTGGGATATTCCAACTCATGGAACGTCTCTCCTCCAATCAGAAACAGCTAAATAATTCAATAGAACCCAATTGTTTTATAAAAAGAAATGACAGACCTGCGAACGTTGGGACGGCCCATTCAAATCAACAGAACTTTTTGGAACATTCTGAAGAGCCGTATAATACATAGACATATATACGTCTATGGTATAATAAGTACAGGTATTTAGGTTTGATTCCTAATTTACAATTGACCTCCGCGGGCCGCACAGGGACAGCCAACGGGCAAATGGCCCTTGGGCCGCACTTTGCCCAGGTCTGCTCTACACGGTAGACAGAGGGTGAACGCTACTCTGTGTTTTCTGTGCTTACTATACACAAACATTTAAGACCACGTTCAAGGGATAAAGCCTAAATAGGTGTCGCTAAACTCAGCAGCACGACAGCAGTTTGTCTTCAAAAGTTTTATGGATTTTCTCTGACGAGATTTAAATGCTGTCGGTGTGCCTCAGGTTGTAGGGTCGCTATGGCTGGGTTTAAGTTTGTCACACCTTTTCTGGCTGTGTTGTTGGTCTCGCACTGCGGATTTAGGCTGTGTTCGAATTCTTAGATAGCTGTCTTAATCCTTGATCTCTTGATGGACAGGTGTCTGACGAGGATAAAAGCACAGTGAAGAAGCTTCTGTGGAAAAGTGTCACCAAACGGTTGGATAAAGGACGACGTGAACTTCTAGGAGCAACATGGCCAGTTTGGTAGGAAGCACGTTACCGTTCAATAGTCAGGAGCAATCTTGGGAAGAGTATTGTGGAGTCCTGCAACATTTTTTTGATGCCAATAAAATTGAAGAGCCAGAGAGGGCTATTTTGTTAAGCTCAGTGGGGAGCCAGATGTACAGTTTAATAAGGAATTTGCTCAGTCCTGCTAAACCAGGAGATAAAAGTTATGACGACCTCGTGAATCTATTAAAAGGAACACTTCAATCCAAAACCCAATGAAATAGTTCAGCGTTTCAAGCTCTTCTCCAGAGCCAGGAAATCAGGGGAAACTGTGTTGGAGTATGTTGCGACTTTGAGGAAAATTGCGAGCGACTGCCAATATGGAGACCGGCTCACCGAAATGCTGCGAGATAGAGTGGTGTGTGGGATTGGAGAGGAAAAGATACAACGCCTTTATTTTCAGTGACTGGGCTAACCTTTGATAATGCTCTAAAAATCGTGCTGGCGATAGAAGCAGCCAACAAAGACGTGCGTGAATTGCAGACTCAGTTGTCGGAGTCCTCGTCTGCAAGCAACCAGGACGTGCACAAAATGGCTGCTGCGCGATCAGAAACTAGAAGAGAGCACCGCAGAGCATGTTACAGGTGCGGCAGTGAACAACACATGTCCAATGACTGTCGTTTCATCTCGGCAAAGTGCCACATAGGCGGTAAGGCAGGGCACATTCAGAAAATCTGTAAGTCTAGACTCTCACTGGATGTATCCTTAGATAAAAAGGGGGAAAAACAGCAGACAAGAAAATGGGGGAAAACCCAGAGAACACATCATGTCAGTGGTAGAGAAGAGAGTGAATCAGAGGAAGAGGATGTGTTTGTGATGAAGAGCATAGGAGACACTGTTATCCCAAAAGTTGCACCTCTCACCATGACATTGACAGTTAATGACAAGAAAACCAAGTTTGAAAGTAGACACAGGTTGCGGGGTGACAGTAATGAATGAGTCGGATTTCCAAAAGCTGTGGTCAGGGAAAATCAGGCCAGAACTGGCAGATGGTCCCATTAAACTGAGGACGTATACGGGACAGAAAGTGGAAATATTAGGAACTGTGACTGTCGCTGTGAAACACAAGAAAACAAGGAAAGACTTGCCGCTGGTGGTAGTGCCAGGCACTGCACCAAACCTGCTTGGGAGAGGCTGGATTAAAGATCTGGGCTTAGAATGGAGCTCAATAAGACGGGCGCAAAAGCACAAACATTGCAAGATGTGCTAACACAAAATGAGGAAGTGTTTAAGGAGTGTATTCTGTGCACCAGGCTAGGATTAGGTCCCTTTCAGAGCATTCACACGCTTCCGTTGGAATGCGTTGATCCGTCAGGGTACAGGCGCTAGCCAATCAGATCCCGTATATGCTCACGTCTAGAAAGCGGCAAGCTCAACAAAAAAAAGATGGCGACCAAACTCCGTAGATCAGGGCTCTTCAATAGGTGGCCCTCCGGCCCTCGAGCTGCTTTGGACTGGCCCCCGGAGTGTGCTCCGGTAGCCTCATTCAGTTATTACTTAGAAACATTACTTCTTGTGAAAAACCACTTGTAATGAACCGAATTTGTTCGAATTGTTTACTTTGATGAATATGCTAATCGCTAGCGCGGTCTCTATGGAATTTCTCCTATAAGTAAGCATTAAGCTAACGTAGTTTCTATCACAGTTAAACATGCAATGCTAAGTGATTGTTTTTAGAAACGAATGTTACGATATGAGATTACTAAGATGTATTCTGTATGTCTGCTCAGTTTTACAGTGCTTCTTAAGTAATGGTTTGAAAAGAACTTCAAGCTTCAGACTTTCTCTTGGGGAAACTGTTATCTATCTGCCGAGCCAATGTAGCAGGCTAGAGTGACCACGCCACACACACAGAAGAGGGGGCAGAATAGTAAAAAAAAAAAAATTGGTGCACTTGGAAGTTGTTTGCCAGTAAATTCTTAACAACTGATACAGTTCACCTGAACTGAGTGATCAAATTTGAAACACATTTCCTTGATAGAATACCATGCACTTTTAAGTTGTTGCAATTCTATTCAGTTCCATACAATGCATTTTGTTGGTGGAGATACATTTGATTCTGTCTGTCACTCAAATCAGTTTAATCTTAAATATTGAGGATAATGACCAGTAAGGTTGTGTTGGTACAGCTATGTACAATGAAGTGCATGTTTTTGTTAGTTAATTGCATTTCTCTAATTGTCTGTTAATATGGCTTGGTTATTGCTCACCTGGTTTGATTTTTGAATCCTTGGGCCTATGCGGCCTCTTGGGCATATTTTGTTAAGCACTTACAAAATAGAATATATTGACTCTTTCGGTATGTTGTTGTAATTTCTTTATTTGTTACCGTGATTACTCATATCCTCCGGCCCCTGACTTTTCCTCAGTTTCATGAACCGGCCCCAGCTCCAAACTAATTGAAGAGCCCTGCCGTAGATGGTCGTATTTGTACCCAAAAGTTGTTTGTTTGACTTTTTTTTGCTTAGATTTTTTAAAACTTACCGAGAAATAGACAGTGTACAATGTAAAAACCCCTTTATTGTAACTGAAAAATACGTCTGATAGGGTGCTCACACACCTCGCAAATCCTATCTAATGTTAGCATGCTACTGCTTACAAGATAAGCAGCTTGCTAGTGGCGTGATTGGTTTGTTGACCTGTCAATCTCACTATAACGTCTCTGGTATCAACAGAACCCCATGCGCCAGACTCCTCCTCCGCCATCCGTTGGCGCAACGCATTCCAACCGAAGCGTGTGAATGCTCCGTTAGTCTCTCTCTCCTCTGAGCGCTCTCTTCCTAGTGCCAATCACGTCACTAATTGGGGGGTGGAGTGGGCATCTGGTAGGCCATCTAAATGCTTTAGAGGTAGGCGTATATATAGACACCTGGGGTCCTTACACCTTCTTAATGCTGATTTCTCTGCGGTTAGCAATCTAAGGAATGTTTGTTTTAATAGCGTTTGTGTGTGGGAGCAGACGCTGACCGAACCGTGTTTTACCAGTGTTTGCGTGACCATTTCCCTATACAAGGTACGATAATGTAACGCCAAGCATAACTGTTGTCGTACACTGTTTTTAACTGACGGATTGTAACATTTGTATTTGTTTCTCCTAGTGCTGTCAGTTTAACGCGTTATTAACGGCGTTAACGCAAACCCATTTTAACGCCGTTCATTTTTTTATCGCGAGATTAACGCGAATTTTTCTTTAAATATATATATATATATATATTTAGATTAACGTTCTTTTTGGCCTCGCAAACTGTGTAGTATGCTAACGTTACGGTTTGAGTGAATGATGAGCGCGATACGGCGAAATGGATGATAAAAAGCTTCTGAATGGAAAGATTACTTTTAAAAGTTGTGTTGTGCAAAAAAAGCAAGCTTCACTGTTGTCCGAAAATGTCAACAGGCAGCTGGCTGAAGTAGTAGGCTTACCTTTTATTGGTAACCTAACTGTTATGGTTCATTGTTTCTGAAATAAGAGGCCTGACTGCTATGTTCCCAGCAAACTTGAACTTGAAAATATTAAGCATCATTTAACTGCACTTTAGGCTGATTCCTTGCTGGGTCCTTGTTTACCTGAAATGTGCACTTTATAATTTTATTTTGTACCGCCCTGTTTGGCAATGTTGGTTTTCAATAAAATAAAACATTTGCATAAAGCAAGCCAATCCACTTTTCCATGTTGATAAGGGCATTAAAATAAAAATAAAATGATGGAAAAAGGGACATTTAGAATAGATAAAAAATTGCGATTAATCGCGATTAATTTTGAGTTAACTATGACATAAATGCGATTAATCGCGATTAAATATTTTAATCGTTTGACAGCACTAGTTTTTCCACCAGCACCCGCTGGGTATTGTGGCTGCCGTGGGGTACCTGCTACAAACGTAGTGTTCCTCACTGACTAACGTGAGCGGCAGACGTGTTTAATGGGAATTGTTAGTTGCTGTTCTCTACATGTATGATTGTGGTGTTGATTATAACTTCACAAGCTTTTGGTTTGTTTTTCCTCTAGCCTGTGATTGTAACTAGTATTGTAAGTGAGAGTGCAGGTATTGTACATCACAGGCTAGAGTGGTTTTTTTTCCTTTGTTTTGTCCCCCCTTCCTCTCGTGTAGCCAGCCTCGGTGGTGGTGGAGCCAGGGTAACATACAGGGCCCTTTTGAGAAGGCAATCTCCCTAGTTTCCCCCTCTTGCACTCAATGAGTAGCTTAGACGTGTGACAGGAAGTTGCTGTGAAGTGTAAAGTCTAAAGTCCTTAAATCAAGTTTATCAGAGTGACATTTAGTTGCAGTGTGTCTATAGACAGTGATCACGTGTGATATTGGGACCCTAACCCTTCTATTGGTGGTTCTCATTGTCTTCTCTGGCTCCTGTGCCGTTAGCTTGGCGATTCCCTCCCTTTATTTACTGTTTATGTATTTTATACTTACCTGTTGACCAACCAAAACAACACCTAGACCATGTATTAATAAAAGATTGTATTTTTATTAGGGCTGTCAGCGTTAATCTATGCGATTAATGCGGCCGCGATTAAAGCGATAAAATATTTTAACGCAATTAATGCAACTTAAAAAAAAAAAATATATTATTATTATATATATATTTTTTTTAATGCCTTTATTTGGATAGGACATGAAGTTATGACAGGAAGCGAGGCGGAGAAGAGGTGGGGAGAGGATTGGGAAATGACATTAGGCCAGACTTGAACCTGTGTCCCCTCGGGCAATGTAGCCCGTAAGTAGGGGGCTTGGCCTACCATTTTATGGGAGCGATGAGGGACAGGTGGGGCTTGAATAGCCCCCCTTGTTCAAAGTGGGGAATGACAGAAAAAGTTTGAGAACCACTGCGGTAGTTCAAGATGGAGAGAGCTGAGGGATTGTTGGGCGGAAAGTCTCTGTTTAAGAGCCAAAATGACGGAACAACCGACAAAACTAAAGTTGTATGTAGCATTTGTCAAGGTGAATTTAGCTATCACCTTAATGCAAAGCACCCGACAGAAAGCAGTCCCAGGTTAGATGATCGCCAACCCACACTCCATGACTTCTCTAGGAAAATAACTAGACCAGTCCGTGAAAAGGTTGCCATTTGGGTTGCCGGTGACTGTCGGCCCATCAACATAGTTGAGGACAGTGGGCTGTGAGGTGATTCAAATTGCTTCAGGGGAAATTCTTACGATTTACCGTCGAGGGGCACCATTGTGTTAAAAAAAAAATACAATTAAACAAAAGTGTCTAAAATACACGCTGTATGAAGTGATTACTCGTTAATTTATTTAAGATTTAGTCTTAAGAAGAAAAAAAAGTTTTAATTGCGATTAATCGCGATTAATTAATTTCAAAATGTGCGATTAATTAGTTAATTTTTTTAATCGATTGACAGCCCTAATTTTTATACTTTTCTAAGAACCTGTGTCTGTACAGATTATTGGGACAGAGTTCCCCTTGCTCTGGCAATAGCACAGACAGATTTAGTTCAAGGGGTGGCGTAGTCAGCTGTACACTAGGGGGCGCTACAGGAGTGGCGCTTGGCGACAGTGGTACAGGAGGTAGAGAAGTCGTTTAGTAATCAGAAGGTTGCTAGTTCGATTCCCTGTCGAAGCGTCCTGGAGCAAGACACTGAACCCCTAATTGCTCCTGATGTGCACTGTGCCATCAGTGTAAATGTAAAAAAAATTGTATACATCCTTGTAAGTCGCTTTGGATAAAAGCGTCTGCTAAATGAGTAAATGTAAATGGAATTGGGTAAGCTGAGGGGGCCACCAACAAAACTCTATGTGGACAAGGAAGCAGCACCCAGATTTTTCAAACCAAGACCAGGATCGTATGCAATGAGAGCAAAGGTTGAGGCTGAATTGGATCGATTGCGGAGAGAGGATGTTATAGAGCCAGTCAAATATTCTGAATGGGCTGCTCCTCTGGTTCCAGTTTTGAAACCCGACAATACTGTGAGGCTGTGTGGGGATTATAAATTGACTGTTAACAGAGTGTCAAAACTTGAGCAATACCCGATTCCCAGGATAGAGGACTGTTAGGTGAAAATTCACCCTAGTTACCTCAGGACTCCGGAGCTGCATATAAGTATATGTAGCCCTAGAGTCAATTCCCTGTTAAGACTCGGCTGTTACCTGAGTTCACTTTGTGCCACCTGAATAAATGTAAACTAATTGAAGTGAGTGGAGTCCATAACACCTTTACAATATTTTACAAAGAATTTATTTAACAAAAATAATCATGTATTTGAAATAATAATGATTCCCTACCACAAATAAGATTGTTATGTTTAGGCTATTTAGACTATATTGAAGAAATGTATAGCAAACTCAATTGATATGGGCACTAGGTCAATAATGAAAATAGCAACCTCCCTAATCAATGAACTGCAGTAACACAGCAACTTACAGTTGAAACTAAATTATCAATAAGGGAGCTAATAATACGCCACACAAAATAGTAACTGTCAAAAACTCTCCCTAGTTTAACAAAACTTTAGGCATGTGTTCACGTGAAATTACAGTCACCTCTTACAAACAGGGACATGCATACAGATATAAAAGAAAATACAAAAGCCGGCATGGAAAACAACAAATAAAATAATCAGTTCAAACCCCCGTTGCAGGCCTGTTAACTGTGTTCTTTTGCGCCCAATAAGGGCTACTCACGACCACCACGTTTGTGCAGCGTGCACCGTTGATATTGCATCCAGTCTGTCTGTTGCAATCCAACGTAGCTGGCCGCCAATCGGTCCTGGCAAACTGGTCCTCCCACGTAGCTGAATGGAACTGCTAACGGTCCTGGTAGCTAGCAGCGCTATTCAGTGGCGTGGCTCCCACGTAGGCTGCCTCAAAGGAACCACAGCACGTTCGTTTGCAAAAATGACGGCAGTACACAGTATTCACTTCAGTACTCCTCTACTAGATTAGCTAGCACTAGCTAACAGTTCACCATGCTGAGCAAGCTAGCTAATATTCACAACCAAACATAAAATACTGTGTCCTTTCGTTGGCTGAATGACAACAAAAAAACCTTAGGTACACTAAAACTAAAAGTGGATCAACCTTCTAACTACTGCTGTAGTAGTCTTCTTAATTTCGCTTTTATATTCTTAAGGGTTACCTCGACGCAGTCGGTATCGTCTTAACTAGTCACACTATTTCGAGAGCTCTCTTCTCTCCTCTATTTTTTTTAGATCCCGCCTCTCAACCAATAGGGAGTCACTATTCGTGAGTGATGGACACTACCACCAACTGTTGACCATTTCACCTAACTAGCACGTTAGATTGACTCCAAGCTACACTAGTTTGCTATTTTAACTTATAACTGGAACTTTGTAAACATTAATTGCTAAACCATATCCTATTGTTTTCTCAAGAGTTATTTAATTAGCATCTGTACACTTTAGGTATAACATCTTTAATTATATAGAACTACAATAGCCTCAGGTTATACCCGGGCTTCATATATTTATTAGACAAACAACAATTGCAATCGGGCTCACTCCCAGCACAAGGCTGAAAGTGAAGCCATGATAAACACATCGCACAAGGTTGATATAGACAGAACTTGAGCGTTCAGCAGGGAAAACCACGTGGTGGATTTCTGACGCTTGAGGCAAGGATGGAAGTTTTGCAAGGTCGGAAGAAGCACAGTTCGAACCTTCTTATCACCTCTGGTCTAAAACATGCTCTTGTACATATGCAGACTAAGTGGCACCTAATATTCTAAGTTACACACACGCAGAAACACAGAAAAGCCATGTCCCTGCTTACATAAGTACATGATTTATATAAGGTAATTAATAATACAAGGCACTTGATTATTATATTCTTAAGTCATTAACAGTGTTTGGAAATGATCTCCATCAGTCCCTCCTTTTATCCGTTTCAATGGATAATTCAAAATCACAATCAAAATCACAAATCATCTTTCTTAATTCGTCAATTATCAATTTCAATGGATAACCTAAAAATCATCACTCTGAGCTTCATCACATGGATTTTCGGAACAGAGATCATTACTGTGCATCACTCCATATCATAATAAGTCAATCATTTAAAATGTCATCATATTTCTCATCACACATTTGTATACTTTGCATTTGTAGGCCAACATAGTGGGTGTCGACTGTGTGTGTGTCATTAGCTCGCCTAGGCTTCAGTTAACATTCAAACAAGGTTTCTTTGCTGTGTCCTTGAAGGCCCTGTTTCCCATCAGGCATTCTGTTGGACAACTTTTTGCATCTTTTGTAGGATCAGATCTAAGTCTTTCCCATCTCGGGTGTTGTCAGGGACATATGTGCAACATTGGTCAGTACCAAGCATGACACAAATGCCTCCATTCATGGCAGTGAGAATTTCAAGCACAGCTGTGTTTTGCCGCGTTAACCTGGAGTTGGCGTGTAGTTCTTCTCTGATCTTTTGTAGTCCGTCTCTGGTCAGGTTTTGGAACTTCATCTCAGCGTAGTAAAGGAAGTTAATCCAATCTGTGTGTGCGTGCTCCGATGACGCACCAGGGGCAGAGGGTAGATGCCAGGCCATTGGTTGCTGGGTTCAAGGATTTGTAGTGGTCTGGAATGCCTCAGGTACTGGTGAGTCTTCGACCTGGGGGTAATCTGAAAAGGTTGTACCAACATTGTTCTAGCACAAGGCCCAGACCAACCCACAGGCAGTGTAGCTCCTAATTCACCATCCCCACTCATCAGCTATGGCTATATCCTGTACTTCAAGAAGTCTGCCATTCAAACACATCCCCGCTTTTCTACATTCAGTGGAAGTATTTAACTGTATTTCTCTCCCACTATCAATCACATGTGTAATGGTTTTACATTGTGTCCAGTGTCCTAGGTGTGCATCATTCTTTTCCCCAGGTTTTAAATAGCATTCAAACAGAGCATCTTTTCTAATAATGTGTGGAGGTGGGGCAGCATTGTCTGGCATGTAGGGCCAGTTAAAATGTGAACAGTCATGCTGTATAGCTGTATCATTAAACACCCTATTTCCCATCATCAGCAAACATTCTGCAGAACACATTGGCTGTTGTATGTAGTTACATTGGGCAGGAAGATGTGAACATTCTTTTCTACGACACGAGGTGTCCTAGATGGCACATCTTACACGTGCACTTGATAGCTAAGAGTAAGTTGACATGTTTCTTCCAGGCTTCAGTTTCTCTAAATTCTTTGTCGCAGTGATCTATGTCATAAGGTACAGGCGTCGCCAGGAGTGGTTTGGTCGGCACCCTGGGCCCTGCACAGACTAAACAGTCACCTTGTGGTATGTGCGTTCGGACGGTCTGATTTACCCATTTCCACCACGGATGATCTTTAGCCAGGTCCCATCGTGGATATTCGTCCAGGGCCTGTGTTTGCTGTATCATTCATAAGTATGTTACTAGAACAACAATGTAAAATCCTACAGTCGTTGCTAAGAGTCCCCCACATCCTTTGGCCCACTTTCCGTAACCTCCCATGACCTTGCAGAGGAAGAGACCTTTTACTCCACAATTTCCACTAGGTTCTAATCCCCCAGGACAGTACTGTATCTTCTGGCAGCGGTTGAGACGAATAGAATCTAAACATCTAAACCCCTTTGTAGGCTGGTCTTCTGTCACAGTGGGCACACCCTGGAAACAGCAAAGAAAGATGATCTTTATTCCTCTGCCTCAGCCGTGTGCAGGCTTACCCGTTTGCATTGAGCCAGAAGTATCCACGTGGCTCTCTCAGCTATTTTGACTGCGGTAGGTGTTGACAGTAGCACTTGTTATGGTCTGTCCCACTTGGGCGAATGGCAGTGTTTTCTTTTGAGGCTGTTGATTAGGACACAATCTCCTGGTCCAACCTTGAATTCAGCCTCACAGTGTTCCTGTGTAGGGGAGAGAAGTCTGAGTGCATTTAGTTTCGACATCATCTTTGACATAAATTCTGCAAATGTATATTCAATCTCTTCGTCTGTTTCAGCAAATAGTTTGAGTGCTGAGGCAGTGTAGATTCTTCCATACATCATTTCAAACAGTGATAACAACATGCATGCTTAATTTCACTAATTTCACTAATTTCACTCTAAGATTCTCAAATTGCTTTTAATAGTTTGGTTCATTCTTTTCTACCAGTCCGGCATGTATTGTTGGAACAATTCTAATGCCCAACCCACATCACATCTCTTCCTAATAAGTTTGTAGGGCATGTTTTTGAAACATAATCTGTATTTTAAATATCTCTCCTGTTTTCAGAGTCTGCTTTTAGATGTCTCTTTCTTCTTACAACCTTACTGTTCTGGGCATCTAATTCAAGTAATCAGTCACACAAAACAAAACGAAACAAAAAATCATTGGCTTTCTTGCCACCATTAACGTAAGCTTTGCTCTGTTTGGCGCAACCAATAATGTAAAAACATTTTCAAATCAGTGTTACAATTTTCTTCTTCTTGAAATTTTAAACCACCTCTTATTGCCATTATCATGTACGTCTTCTGATTTTGACGCACCTTTTCCCATTTTTTAAGTTATTTTATGTATTTCTCTTAATACTGTAATATGATTATATTATCGGAGGAGGAGTTAATCATACACAAAACACAGAATACACTTTTACCGTTTATTACAACTTATAGTCAAATACATACAACCCAACCACCCGTATTTACACTACCCCAAACACAACTGAGCCTCTCTATGGCCGAATTAAACTAGGGGAGGGGACTGGCCATTAACCCCGGCCGGGGGCTAACTCACCCTGAACTCTAACACACGATCTCACAATAGTCCACAGAAGGTTAGGGCTTCTCTTCTTAGTGCTGCCAAGCGTTCTCTCCTGCGCCCAGATTCAGACTGTCTTTTATATCCCACTCCAGGAACAATCACACAACCTTAACAGGCAACAGGTGTCTCACCCACCTGCAGCCTGTCATAATTAATCCATTGGCGGGGCGTACCCACTGCGGCCAGTAAACAGAGTTCATTACACTACCCCCTCCTTTGAAGAGGATGGCGCCCTCGCGTCCAATATTATTTACATCCACATCAAAGTCTTTGAACCATCCGGGTTGTTTCCGTTGCCTCTGGGGCCGGGAAGGTTCCGAACACAGCGAAGCAGGATCCCGTGCAGGCGACCCAAGTTCCCCAGTCTCTGCTGCTGGCTCAGCCCCCTGTTGTCTCTGTGGTAAAGGGGGACCCACAGCCATTGAAGTATCCTGTGCATGAGGCTCAAGCCCTCCAGCCTCAGACACTGGCTGGGCCTGCTGTTGACCTCCTGGAACAGAATCATGCGGGGGTCTCGGTTGGTGCTGCTCTCCCTGCTGCTCAGCTGCTGATGTAAAGGGATGATCCTCCTCGGTCAAGCTGGCCCGTTCAGCAGACTGGTCTCCCCCCACGACAGGGGCCCTCGATGTGTCCGCAGGTGTTGGCTGGACCAAGACTGGTGGCGGCAAGGGGGGCATAATGAATCTCCCCTGTTGTAGCAGTCCGCTCCCACTGGGTTGACCTCTGGCAGATTGTCCATCACCCTCTTGGGCGCCTGCCCTGAGAGGGACTAAACTTTGATTATCATAACAGGGCTTTAGTCGGTTAAAGTGCACGACTGCTTCCCCAGTACTCCCCTTAAGCCGGTAAAGAACATCAGAGAGCCTCTCCAAAACTAAATAAGGGCCACTAAACTTCTTCTTAAGCTTTGGACATTGTCCTTTCTTCCTTCTCTGGTCCCGCACCCACACTTTCTCCCCAGGCTCATAATACTGGTGTGAAACTTTTAAATCATAAAACCCCTTTTGGCTTTCTGATGCTGCTTGTTGGTGTCTCTGTATGGCTTCTGCCACTGAGCACAACTTCTGTTTCATGCAGTTAACGTACCCATTCAACCCTTCATAACACTCACCACCCCGGTTCAACAGTAAGTCAACTGGCAACACAATCTGGTGGCCAAACACAGCTTCATAAGGTGTAAATTTGGTGCTGGACTGAACACTGCTGCGGTACGCCATCATCACATATGGTAAAATCACGTCCCAATCAGATTGATTTGAGTTTACAAAGTTTGAAAGCATTGTGGTCAAAGTACGATTAAACCTCTCTACCAGCCCGTCCGAGCAGGGATGATATGGGGTAGTTCTTGTTTTATGTATATCGAGTAGAGAGCAAACATGCCGAAACAATTCAGATTCGAAATTCCTCCCTTGGTCTGTGTGTAAGGTGCGGGGTGCGCCGAATCTCAACACGAACTCCGTAACAAATACCTCAGCCACAGTCTTAGCCTCCTGATTGGGTATAGGAAAAGCCTCAGCCCATTTTGTAAAATAGTCAGCAATTACCAAGATGTACCGGTTACCTTTATCTGACTGGGGTAGAGGACCCAATATATCCATAGCTACCCTTTCGAAGGGTCGGAATGTCTGGAAGGTTTGTAACGGCGCCCTGCGTGCCGGTCCGCTGATTTTATTTGAAGCGCAGTCAGGACAAGTTTTGCACCACATCTTTACGCCTTCTGCCCATCCAAGCCAGAAGAAGCGTGTCCGAACTCTATCCATCAGCTTCTCTGTCCCCAAATGACCCCCAGTTTTGCTGTTGTGTAAACTTTGTAATACTACAGGGACCATAGGCTCTGGTATGACGGCGCGACTAGCTTTCCCCTCCTCAATGAATGTCAGTACTCCCCCGCACAACTGAAGCCTACCCCAAAGAGCCACATACGGTTTTAGCTGGGGGCAAGCAGTCCATTCCTTTGGTGCAAAGCTACCGCCTTCTCCCTTAGCAGAGATCACCTGTTGTAAAATTAAATCATTACGTTGTATAGTGGGCAATTCCCACTCAAACTCAGGGTCACTCACACGGACCTCGCCCACCTCGCGCTCCCCCAAACAGCGAGATAGTGCATCAGCGTTACTGTGACGTTTCCCCGGTCTGTGCTGGATACTGTAACGAAAAGATGACAACTGCTCTAGCCATCGGGCAACCTGCCCTTCTGGTTCTTTGAAATTATGCAACCACTGCAATGAGCTATGATCCGTTCGTAATAAAAATTCACACCCCAACAAGTAATGGCGAAAATGTCTGGTGAAATAGACGACAGCCAATAGTTCTTTCCGAGTAGTAGAATAATTACGCTCTGCTTTAGACAATGCCCGGGAGCCGTAAGCGATAACTCGCTCCTGGCCGTCGTGCATTTGAGACAACACAGCCCCAATGCCACGGTCAGAGGCGTCTGTGTCCAAAATGAACTGCTTGGATATCTCTGGATATACCAGGACAGGAGCTGTAGTTAATTTATTTTTCAAAATGTCAAAGGCCTGCTGACATTCGTTCGTCCAGTGAAAGGGGATCTTTTTCTCAGTCAATTTATGAAGAGGTTGTGCTATAGATGCAAAATTAGCCACAAAGCGCCTATAATATGAGGCCAACCCCAGGAAACTCCGAACATCGTGAACACTAGCGGGTGTAGGCCACGAGCACACAGCTTCGACTTTTGCCGGGTCTGTGGAAACGCCCTCTGCAGAAATTACATGACCCAAATATGTCACTTCTCGAGAGAATAGGTTACATTTGGCAGGCTTGAGTTTTAACTGGGCAGATTTTAACCGCCCCAATACCTCTCCCAGGCGCGAGATGTGCTCAAGAAACGTCCTCCCAAAAATAATTATATCATCTAAATAAACGAGACACTTTATCCACTGTAACCCACCAAGTACTAGCTCCATTAGGCGCTGAAATGTACTGGGCGCGTTCGTAAGGCCATAAGGAAGAACGTTAAATTCCCAAAGGCCCTGTTTAGTGACAAAAGCGGTCTTCTCTCTGTGCTGTGGATTAACCTCCAGTTGCCAAAAGCCACTAGCTAAGTCCAGTGTAGAAAACCATTTAGCAGACCCCAATGCGTCTAGTGTATCATCAATCCTGGGGAGGGGGTATGCGTCTTTAACCGTGAGATCATTGAGGCGCCGATAGTCGACGCAAAACCGCAAACCCCCATCCTTCTTACGCACAAGGACCACAGGGGCGGCCCATGGACTCTGAGAGGGGCGTATGACCCCCTGACGTTGCATCTGTTCTAATTGAGCTTCAACCTCTTTTTCAAAATGCACTGGGATTTTTCTAGGGTTCATCTTGACAGGCCTATTATCCCCAGTGTGTATATGATGGTGCGTCAGGTGAGTACGGCCCAAGTCTGCATCACCTGTGCTAAACTCAGGGAGGTGTTGACAAAGGATCTCTTTAACCTGTGTGTATTGGTCACTAGTCAAGCCCTTTTCTGGTAGTTTTAGAGCAGCCGCCAAAGAGTCTACACTCCAACCATTTTTGTTGTCCTCCGAGCAGGGAGTGTTGCCACCCTCCTCCAAAACGGCCACACCCACCTCGTAACTACCAACGTGTGTACCCTTGTGCAATTTAATGGGCTCGGCAGACATGTTAGTGACACGAAGAGGAATCTGCTCGGGGGCTGGGCTGGCGATGACCCGCGCAACCAGGACATCATACCGCTCAGACAAGATGTTATTAGGCTCAAACATGCCCACATCAGATCCCTCATAGAGCCCGTCGATTTTGCCGTTTACGAGGACCTCTGCCCGCGCAGGAATAGTAATATCTCCTGCCAGTGTGACTTTGCTAACATCATCTGTACTCAGCGTGCAAACTAAAGGAAAATCCTTCCCCATGAGCTTGCAACGACGTTTACCCACATCGACTATAGCTTGATATCGCGACAGGAAATTGGTGCCCAAAATCACCTGTATTGACGCGTCTACAATCAAAAAATCACAGCTTAAAATTAAATTGTGAAATTCACACACTGTACTCCAGATACCCCAAACCCCCAGCAAGCTACCATTTGCGGCCCTCACACTACCACTATATGGAGCCAATTTAGCATGGGGATCAAGGTCGTACCATAAAGATTTGCTTAGTATGGAAACCATGGCTCCTGTATCAACCAATAATTTACATGGTTGTCCATGAACATGTCCCTCAAGATATAACCCTGACCCAGACCCGATTTTAACAGCACATCCAACAGGGCCACTATGAACAGGGGTGGTGACTTGGCCCTCTAGCGCCACCCGCTTGCGTTTCCCGACACATACGGACAATCACGCCGCATATGGCGAGTGCAACCGCACTCCCAACAAGCTCTAGATGGGCCCTCTCCCTCTGGACGCCAACGACCTCCCCTACCACGCCCACCAGGGTTTACTCGCTGTTGTCCGCCATGGTTTGCTACATTCATTCCGCTTGGATTAACCAGGCTCCGTAATGCACATACCTCTTCTTGCAATTTACGCAGCTCAGTAAACATCGCACCAGGGGTAATGCCATCAGGTGGCCCTTCGGCTGAAAACATTTTTAAAGCTGCAACAGTTTCCTTTTTCTCTAATGATTTTATCTGTTCGAATTCGGAGGCCAAATCCATAGCGGTCTCTAGATTTCCAGGTTTTGCGCTTCGCAATTGAACCCGTACATCTCCACTGCCGACTTTAGCGATAAATTGGTCTTTGGCCAGCATGTCGCGTGTGTTGAAATCAACCGAGGGATAAGCTTTTTCTACTAATCTTCGCAAAGCATTACCGAAGTCTCGTGCACTTTCCCCTTGTGTACGCTGCCTACTGTGTAACTGGGCCCGATTCCAATCCACTTGTTCGGAGGGGCCTAAATGTCTCCCCATAGCTTCCCGCAACGATTTATAGTCAGTACGCGCCGCTGGGCTTAATCCCCGGTAAATTTCTCTGGCTCTACCGACCAGTAGTAAAGCCATCATTTTCAATTTCTTGGCGTCGTTCCACCCATTTATGTCGCTCGCCATGTCAAACTGTTCCGCCCAATCTTCCCATTCCCTATCCCGACCTGAAAAGTTATCAGGCATAAATGCAGGCCGTGACGAAATTGCGGTCGTACGCATCGGGGTGTGTTGTGCGGTCGCTGCACTACTGGTGCCTGGCGGTCGACCATCTGTGGGTTGCAAACGAGACTCAGTAGCATTTTGCTGCCGACTAGGATCTACAGGATTCTGCATAGTGTTGAATAACTCTTCCTCCGATCCCACCGCTGCCACCAGTGTAATATGATTATATTATCGGAGGAGGAGTTAATCATACACAAAACACAGAATACACTTTTACCGTTTATTACAACTTATAGTCAAATACATACAACCCAACCACCCGTATTTACACTACCCCAAACACAACTGAGCCTCTCTATGGCCGAATTAAACTAGGGGAGGGGACTGGCCATTAACCCCGGCCGGGGGCTAACTCACCCTGAACTCTAACACACGATCTCACAATAGTCCACAGAAGGTTAGGGCTTCTCTTCTTAGTGCTGCCAAGCGTTCTCTCCTGCGCCCAGATTCAGACTGTCTTTTATATCCCACTCCAGGAACAATCACACAACCTTAACAGGCAACAGGTGTCTCACCCACCTGCAGCCTGTCATAATTAATCCATTGGCGGGGCGTACCCACTGCGGCCAGTAAACAGAGTTCATTACAATACCTCTAATAATAACTGCTTTTAAATTACCTTTATCTTATTCTTCACACTAGGGTTAGTTATGTTTCTATTTTCAGACTCTCATAGTTTGTTCTTGAGATCGCAATGCTGAGTCTTTAATTACATAAATTATGACTACAATTATCTGTGTTTTACCCATGGTAAAAGTTCGTCAGTATGTTTGCACAGTCAGCATTTGCTTGTATTTCCATATGTTTCATATCTCCTTCTAACTGGGATATGTCTTTTTCTTTTTTAGATTGCTTGTTTCCCATTTTGTAGTATTATCTCACTTAGGATTATACCCCTTGCTAGCCTATTTGCTAAGGCACCCAGAGGCTTATCAGGAGATCCTACAGGAAAACAGAAATTGAGAAGTTTGTTCCCTTCAAACAAGGCGAACAGGAAAATATACAGAAATATCCGGAGAAATAGGCCTAGAGAGTTTTCAACTTCAGATGACACCTTCCTTCGCTAAAGGAGGTGTACAGCGCTCTTATATATAACCTTTAGCGTTTCCAAAATGAACACTACCCTTCCATTTATACAGGAAGGTGAAGAGTGCTTATAATCAATCTAGCGCGCGCTAACCTTTATTTTGGCAACAGGCTTTCTATTTACTTATAACCTTTAGCGTTTCCAAAATGAACGCTACCCTTCCATTTATCCTTTTTACAGTGTTACAGGAAGGTGAAGAGGAATATAGCATTCAGCCTTGAGCACTCCAAGAACATGAAAACTACAAACAGGAGTCTCTCTAACTTTAGCAATTTGTTCAACACACGAGGCATACAGGAAAAAGTTCTCCTGCGAATCTTTGTTCCCCTTTACACCCCGCAGCAAACATGCAAAAAGTTAGTCTCAAACCCCACTTGAAGAAAAGTGTATACAAAACCGAAAAAAACAATAACCATATACTACCGTGCACTTACAACAAACAAACAATATACTCACAAACAGCTCGGAGTCCAACCCCTATAGTCTAATTCAATTCCTTCACTCTCGGCTCTCCTCGCTGGCAGGCCTGCCCTCATTCCAATTCAAGTTGGAGGTCTTTAGACGGTTCAGGTCCTGATGATTAGCCCAGTGTGGAGAGTCGATGAGGTTGTTGGAATCCCGGACACGAGCCCCCAATTATGTTAGGTGAAAATTCACCCTAGTTACCTCAGGACTCCGGAGCTGCATATAAGTATATTTATTAGACAAACAACAATTGCAATCGGGCTCACTCCCAGCACAAGGCTGAAAGTGAAGCCATGATAAACACATCGCACAAGGTTTATATAGACAGAACTTGAGCGTTCAGCAGGGAAAACCACGTGGTGGATTTCTGACGCTTGAGGCAAGGATGGAAGTTTTGCAAGGTCGGAAGAATTGATTATTATATTCTTAAGTCATTAACAGTGTTTGGAAATTATCTCCATCAAGGACTTGTTTGCAAACCTGTCAGGGGGAGAAATATTTAGTAAGTTAGACATGAGCCATGCTTATCATCAAATTGCTTTAGATGAGGAGTCAAAGAAGTTTGTGATGGTGAATACTCACAAGGGGCTTTTCACCTATGAAGTCTTACCTTTTGGAGTCTCTTCCAGCCCGGCTATTTTTCAGCGCACGATTGAGGGAGTCCTACAGGGGATACCACACGTGGCGATTTTACTGCATGACATCCTGCTGACGGGCAGAAATGACCGAGAGCACCTCCACACTTTGAAAGTAGTCTTGCAGCGACTACAGGATGCAGGGCTACGACTCAAGAGGAGCAAGTTGTTCATGGCAAATTAAGTGGTTTTCCTGGGCCACAAAGTGGGCCTGCACCCAATATCAGACAAGGTACGAGCCATTGAAAATGCACCACCACCATCCAATGTGACAGAGTTAAAGGCCTATTTGGGTCTTCCAAACTATTACAATAAGTTCCTGCACAACCTATCAACTGTTTTAGCTCCTGTGCACAAGCTACTGTGTAAAGACACTGAGTGGAGATGGAGAGCAGAACAACAAGCTGCATTTGAAGAGTCAAAGAGACTACTGCAGTCCGCTGAAGTCTTGGTCCATTATGACCCTACAAAGGAAATAATCCTTTCATGTGACGCATCTCCATATGGTGTAGGAGCGGTGCTATCTCACAAAATGCCTAATGGAGCAGAGAGGCCCCTAGGATTCATGTCTCGCACACTGAGCAAAGCTGAGCGCAATTACTCTCAGTTAGATAAAAAGGGCTTAGCTGTTATTTTCGGAGTTCAGAGGTTCCACAAATACATCTATGGCCGTAGGTTTACAATTGTGACTGACCATAAACCGCTGCTGTCATTGTTCAATGAATTAAAAGCAGTTCCCCAGATGGCTTCTCCACGCATTCAGAGATGGGCGGTGACGTTACGGGCATACAAATATGAGATCCATTACAGACCAGGGAAGGATCATGGAAATGCTGATGCACTCAGCCGCCTGCCATTACCTGAGGTGCAAAAAGCAGAAGGACCAGAGGAGAGAGTGCTCATGCTGGAGAATTCGGACATTACACTGGTGTCAGCTGACCAAGTGAGATCATGGACTAACAGAGATGCAGTGCTGGCGAGAGTTAGAGAGATGGTGCAGAAGGGGTGGCCACAAGAAATGGAGGGAGAGGAGTTCAGGGCATACAATGTTAGAAAAAATGAATTAAGTGTGCAGAACGGGTGTGTGCTCTGGGGAGCACGAGTCATTGTGCCTAAAGGGAAATTTACACCTCTGCAACTACAACTACAGCTGGCCGCGCAGTTGCATCGAGGGACTCGTTTTGGTTTATAGTTCCTTAAGGTTCCTTTAGGTTCCCCAAGGGTTGTGCGTGTTGCAAAGCGATTCAACGCCAGAACAGTGGGTGGAGTAACGTTTTTTTGCCTACCCCATGACGTCTTTGTGTGTGGAAGTCGTTAGTTTATTTATTTACCTGGGGCGCGAATGGACACGATGAACGGGAGATTTTTCCGTTGCAATGCCTTCCTTTATAGACAATAACGATCATACACCCCCATTGCACTAAACAACAACACTCAAACAAATAAATATTGTATTGTTAGTCTTTTAAGTATTGTATTTTATTAATTAGCCTGTTGTTAACCTTTCCTGCTAATCGTAGTCTGAGATTACAGGGGAGACTTTTGTTTACTGCTCCAGAGCCGAAGTGATCTATATTCCTAACCAGGGGCGGCTCGTCCATAAGGGTGATTGAGGCGACGCACTGCCTAGGAGAAAAGGGAAAAAAAAAAAAACTCCTGATGTATAAACGCAATATCCTTGTAAGTCGCGTAAATGACATGTAAATTTAAATGTAATACTTATTTTTCTGTCGGATTCTACCACTAGACCGTCTGATCTGCCTCTGTATGTCATTGTCGAATCAGGTAACAGTCGTTCAGTCAGCCTAAAGTCGTGCTTCAAATGGCCCCGCCCCTTCTGGGGCGATTTGGGGCGAAATGAAAATCGCCCCAGACCTCTCCCATTGACTCCCATCTTAAATCCATTTTTTCACAAAACAGAGCTCTCAATGCATTCTCTATGGCTTCCGGGAGGGCTCGCCCCTCCATGTCGTGTCATAAGTAATGGACGTAAAAGCCTATACGAACGTCATACAGCTTTCGACAGAGGCATATTCTGTCAAGATGGCATCTGTTCAGTGCAACAACTCGATTCGCTCTTTGACAGAAACTCCTTTTTAGTCGGCGTACTAATGAAGATACATTGACAACAAAACAATTAGGACTTCCTAGACCAAATGACCAATGAAGGTTTCGACAAAGGGAGGGAAATCCTACATCCAAGAATTGGAACGAAAGAAAATTGCGGTCGTGAAGTGGCTAACGCGGTCTGTATTTCAATATACCACTGTCACTTTTCATAGGTTGCACAGTGTGTTTCACAGTTCGCTTCTTGCACTAACACTGAATAATTTTTTATGTGATGACTTATTTTGCTTTTGTAAGCCAATACTTTCAAGATCAGTCAATAGATATTGTTGGTTTTAACTTATATGTTACCCCTTCTTTATGTTGTTACTGGACATATCATGTGTCCTGTTAAGCTATGTTACATCATACAACATTTGAGACACGTGGATAATGAAAAAATGGGATAATTTAATGTGGAGCCACATCATGTTTGCTTATGAAGGCTCCTGGATGCAACTTTCTTCCATAGCTTTCCACCTGTAACTTGCTACTCTAGCTATGTAGCAAGAGGGGACATATTACTGTTGTGTGCTGCCAATAGTGGACAAAAAGGTATTGCTGTATGAGTTAATCAGCTAACTTAATGTACCTACTGAATGGGTCGCCTTAATCATTATCAAAAAAATTGCCCCCCCTGAGAATTTTTTCAGGAGCCGCCACTGGTAGGGCACCTGGACCTTTCCGTTCTTGGACTTTAGCCACATGCAGCCTCGAGAGATGCAGTGGTCAGACAATCTGCCCATCTCAAAATCCATGGTAATATCAACCACTAGCATATGCTGGGTAGAACACAAGTGTTGGATAGGCGTTTGACGTAAACACAATATTCAAAGCCTGCCATGATTTATGCAACCTTTTATGTGTGTGGTGCTGTTTATTGTTCCCTTACAGAATACGCTGAAGTGAAAGCCATTTTATTGATGTCTCTTTTCTGTTGTCTTCATTTGCAAATGTTCCATTTGTATCGGAATATATTTTTAAAGTAATCCTCCCTATCCTGCTAACGATACTATCGCTGTGGTAGAGCAATGTTTAGATTACACACATTAGGCTACAACTAGCTACTTAACCGTGAAGATACAAAAATACAAGAATGACAGGATACAGTATCTTCGTATTCGTGGAGGCGTACATTTCAAAACCCTTCTCCAGTTTGCTACTGGGTGCCTTTGACGACGATTTGCACAGGCGATGGACGTCATTATTTGTACATTTTGGCAGCTCCGCCAGGCATCTGGTATAAAACAAAGTAGCGGAATCGCTGGAAGTAAGTGAGCCGTATTATTTGGCATTGTCGTGAACGTTCTACTCGCGTGCAAAATCTTAACCAATCAACATTCTAGAATTACATCCGTATGCGGATCGTTTTTGAGTCTACCCATCGTCTACTTACAGAGCCCATTGCAATCAGTTTTCAAGTCACGAAATGGCAACATTACGAAAATATCATTATCGGAAAATAAATATAGCTGTCTGTCAAAGGCAAAAGTGCTTTTATGGATACTGTACGTACCACTACAAAATATCTCAAATACCTCACTACAATTCTTCCAGTCATTTAGGCCACTCCTAATGAAGTGGTCATTTTTCTGTGAAAAGAGCTTGCAGCAGAAGCAATACAGAGTATTGTTTTTCCTTGAATATACCAGCCAGCTTCTCTTGATTTTCTCCCCATTTACTAATTTCCTGTAGAAGTGGTTGTGGTGGCAGCTTCTCCCATCATCTCTTTTTGGAAATGTAAAGTCTGGACTGGTCTGGTATGGTCCTCTGCAAACTAACTCTGTCCTTACCAGATCACAGAGGGCTGGCCAGTCAGCAGGATCTATAGGTTCTCCCTGGATAGCAGGAATTGTGGAGGGTGAGGTGTCTGCAGGCGGCAGTGTAGTTTCACTGGTGCCCTGAGTGCTTGAGGTGGTCCTGGAGGTCCCTTCACCTTCACCTGTATTCAAGCATATTGTATAGCCAGACAAGCGGTGTTTAATATAATAAATGAAATGATCATGAATGTGGTTGAACTTCTTTAAGAAAACAAGCTATTGTATTTAATACATGCTAACATGTTTCTATTGTACTTTAAAGTATGGATGTGGCTTGAATAAATACTATTAAATAGACTCACCTGATGCAGGCTGTGTGTTACTGGCCCCTTGAGTACTACTGGATGTCCCTTCTCCTGCAGCTGTATTTAAACACAGAGTTCATCCATGCTGTTCGTTACACAGTTGCATTTGGTCATTTCTATCATCCTACCACATAGTTGCATTGTACAAATACATTTTTTCTGACCATGTAACTTGTAGTAGATATATTACAATTACTGCCACAAGGCTAAATAATACTAGGCTACTGATTACAATTAGTAGTATTAATGTGATGTGATTATGAAAGTAATAATTGCTAATAATAATAACAATAACAAAAACAGCAACAGTAGTACTAGTTGTGTAGGCTACTTACAAAGTTCAGAGGGAGGCAAATCAGGCGTCCTTTCTACAGCGGCCTCTGCAAAAATTGCCTGAGTGCATCTGGCCAATTTAAAACAAAAATGTTATTAGTATATTCCTGGGGAGGAACTGTACAGAAGGGTGAACACCACCACTATCCCCAAAATGGTTACTGTGTGTGTATGCACCTGCTAGTTGTGAATTCACTAAACAGAACTTATGCAATTTATAATGAATGTAGACAGCAACTGTACTTTTCATAACTAGCATACGTTATCCAGATACTGGTCTTTTGACATTTACATCCATGTAGGTTATCAGTGAAGTTACGTTGCTAGTAATAACCTACGTAGCAAATTAGCAAATAACAGTCGCTAGCTAGCTATAGCTAGCCTAAGTGACAGCAATGAAACGTCCAATATTAGGTGATGCACAATACTACATGTATTTCGTTTGACACCTTAATGGCTGAGATGAGAAGACTTACCTCTATACTTGGCTTTCTTTTCCTCTTCTTCCTTTCTTCGTTTTCGTCCCTGTGCTCCAGATGGTTTTGACCGCTTCATTTTTGCGAATGTCACGTAGCTGACACGCTCACGGCTCACCCCACCCTGGTAGTGTGCAGGAGGCCTCACATAACTAACGTAACGTAACTTAACGCAACCCCCCCCCCCCCATCGACAATAACCATCAATTCAATCTAAAAATCAGGTTGAAGTAAACGTATGGCTGAAGGGGCGCCCTCGGATGATCATGATTAATAAACATGTTTTTATTTGCTTGTTATTCTAACTATGATTCATGGGAAGTAGGTCCAAGGGCGACACTAGAGGGCGCCCCCAACCCATTTGTCGCCCTAGGCAGTCGCCTAGTTCGCCTATAGCAATCGCCGGCCCTGCACGTGTCTCCTCCCGAGGATATTCTCTGGTGTTAGAACTGTGTAGGACACAGGGCCTGTTTGTGTGACAACTGTTGCTTGTATCCACTTCGGACCTTTACAGTAGTTCCGAGCAAGAACTCTCTCTCCAGCTCTGAAGCTTCTGTCTTTTGCCTTGCTCCGTCTCTCCACCTGTGCTCTTTGTTGTGTCTGTACGACCTGCTTAGTCTTCAGTGGTCTCAGAAGATCGAGCCGTGTGCGCAGCTGTCTTTTCATCATGGCTGACGCTGGGGCCACTTTGGTTGTAGCATGGGGGGTGTTTCTGTAGGTCAACAGGAAGGTGCTTAGGCGCTTGTTGAGCGATCCGTTTCCTTGTGATGATTTTAGAGCTTGCTTCAACGTCTGCACAAATCTTTCCGCTAGGCCGTTCGTGGCGGGATGATAGGGAGCTGACTTGATGTGCTGGATTCCGTTTGCTTCCATGAATGACTGGAACTCTTCAGACACCAGTTGCGGGCCGTTATCGCTAACGAGTTGCATGGGCAATCCAAAGCGACTGAAGATGGACCGTAGCTCTTCGATGGTTCTCTCTGATGAAGTGCTTATTCATTATGGCGACCTCTGGCCATTTGCTGTGTGCATCAACTACGACTAAGAACATACGATCCTCCAGTGGACCTGCAAAGTCTATGTGGACTCTCTGCCAAGGCTCCTCTGGGAAGTCCCATGGGTGTAGTGGCGCTAGCTGAGGCATGTTTCTCATCTTTTGACATGCAGAACATGACTTGGCCTTGTCTTCGATAGCTGCATCTAAGCCTGGCCACCAAAAGTAGCTGCGCGCAATCTCTTTCATTCGCACCATGCCACAGTGCCCTGAATGGAGTTCCTCAAGCACCTGCTTTCTCAGTGGCGGCGGAATGATGACTCGAAAACCCCATAACAAGCATCCAGCCTGAACTGTGAGCTCGTTCCTCCTCACCAGGTAAGGCTTTAGGCTGTCTGACAGCTCTCTTTCTCTCCCATGAGTGACAATGTCCATGACCTCAGACATCACTGGGTCAGTGCGGGTGAACTTCTTCACATGGGCTGAGGTAACTGGGGCGTTGCTCACTTCCTTGAAGTAGAAGATTTTAGCCTCAGAGTGCTTTGTGTGTGTGACAGGTAAGGGAAGCCTTGAGAGGCCGTCTGCATTACAGTGCTGCTCAGCTCTTCTGTACTTGATGTCATACTGGTGAGCAGACAACAGTAATGCCCATCGCTGCATGCGGTTGGCTGCGAGCGATGGAATTCCAGTGTGGGGTCCAAAGATGGAGGTGAGTGGTCTATGGTCTGTTAGCAGCGTGAATCGTTTTCCGAACAGAAACTGATGGAATTTCTTTACTCCGAAGATTATAGAGAGTGCTTCACGCTCTATCTGTGCATAATTGCTCTCTGCTTTGCTCAAAGTCCGTGATGCGAAAGCAATTGCCCTTTCTTCACCTGATGGCATTATGTGTGAAATCACAGCACCAACACCATAAGGCGATGCGTCACACGCTAACTGTAATGGCAAGTCGGGGTTGAAGTGGGTGAGGGCTTCTGAATGGACTAAGGCTCTTTTAGCTGCCTTAAAAGCTTCCTCACATCTGTCTGACCACTTCCACTGTGTGGCTTTGTTCAAAAGTTCATGCAGTGGTTTTAGCATGTTTGATTCGGCACAAACTTTGCGTAGTACGTCAGTAGTCCCAAGAATGATCGCAGCTGAATCACATTTTGTGGGGATGGAGCTTCCTCAACAGCTTTTACCTTAGATGGTGCCTTGTGCAGCCCAGCACCGTCGATAATGTGGCCCAGATACTCAACTGAAGACTGGAAAAACTCACATTTGTCTGTCCGGACCCGCAGTCCGTACTCCTCCAGTCTCTGTAGTGCAGCGTCAAGGTTTCTCAGGTGCTCCTGTTCGTCTTTACCTGTGATGAGAAGGTCATCGAGGTAACACTGGACACCGGTGAGCCCACTCAGTATCTGGTCCATAGCTCTCTGGAACAAGGCCGGGGCTGAGGTGATCCCAAAAGGAAGCCTCCGGTACCTGAACAGTCCTTTGTGAGTCACTATGGTCAACAGTTCTTGTGACTCTTCGTCAACATGCATCTGAAGATAAGCCTGACATAAGTCTATCTTACTGAATTTTTGTCCTCCAGCTAAACCAGCAGACAGATCGTCAATGAGGGGTAATGGATATTGTTCAGCTGTCAAGACGGGGTTCACAGTGACTTTGAAGTCGCCACAAAGTCTGATGGATCCGTCTTTCTTCATGACTGGAACAACTGGTGTAGCCCATTCACTAACACTTACTGGGTCCAGTACTTCACTCTTGACTAGTTTGTCCAGTTCAGCTTCAACTTTTGGCTTTATGGCGTATGGGACAGGCCTGGCTTTGAAGCATTTGGGCTTGCTGTTTGGTTTCACTGTCAATTTAACTGTAATGTCCTTCATACTACCAGTACTACTAGCATGGGGCGCTGTTGGCTCTGGGGGGCAGGTCCTCCCCAGAGTGCACAGTGCTCAAGTGGGCTATCTCCCGGCCTTTCTGTGTGGAGTTTGCATGTTCTCCCCGTGTTCACAAGGGGTTTCCTCCGCTAATAACCCCAACAGAAAAACATGCAAAAAGAACAGAACAATCCTGTCCGTCCCTGACCGAGACGGACGGTTCACTTGGTCCCCGGGCACTGAGAAGAGAGAGGATCCTGGAGGAGGGACGATCCGGGATGGGTTAAAGGCAGAGCAAAAATTCACGGCGACCTCAGGCCTGCGTGTGCGTGTGTGTGTAGAGTGTGTCCTGGTCGTCTCCATATATATATAACACGTGTGAGTTGTGCGTGCAATAAAAAACTGACTGCAGTCAGCCTTGTTTGTTGTTAAGTTCTCCCTTGAACACTTCAGCATGTTTCCTCAATATTCCTGGTAGGTTTATGTCCTCAACTTCCTGCCAGTTTAATTTGATCTTTTCCAGCCACGTGCGTCCTAGCAAAGCTGGCTGACTGCTCTTCACAATGTAGAGTGGTAGCTTTACCTCCTGTTTGTTGAGCTTCACTGTTACCGTCACGATTCCTCTCACTGGTACAGTCTCACCAGTGTACGTTTTCAGCGTGATCTTCGTTGGCTGCGGTGTGAGGTGATTTAGTTTCTCCTTGTATACAACCTCAGACACCAAGGATACAGCTGCTCCTGTGTCCACTTGCATCCGTACTGCTTTTCCGTCCAGTAGCGGTGTAACCCAGTATCCATTCCCATCATCTGAAAAAGACAAAAAATGCACAGACTCTTCCCCTTCAGATGGGGTGTCACTTTGGTCTTCCTCTGTGTATGCCAGTTTGTGCACTTTCTTTTTGTACTGCCTGAAGTCACTTTTCCTTTGTTCAGTATTTTTGGTTGAATGTCCCTTTTTGCTTTTACATACACGCTCAATGTGACCCTTTTTGCCACAACTTCTGCAGTCTAAGTCTTTGCACCACTCCTCTGCTTGGTGCCCTGGTTTCCCACAGCGATAGCATGGCTTGACACCTACAGTTTTGTATCTGAAATCTGTAGACACCTTACCCTGTAAGCAAAATGACGTCCCCTCAACGTCCTCTAATGGTCTTTCCGAACGTTGCAAAAACGTAAATGTGTATGGTTCCCTTGACAAACCTAGGACGTTTTGCACGACGTTCCAAGAACGTCCCGAGGATGTTGCGGTGACAATTGGGAAACGTTTTCTATAGGTCCTGGGGACGTTCTGCAGGACGTCCCAAGAACGTCCCGAGGATGTTGCGGTGACAATTGGGAAACGTTTTCTATAGATCCTGGGGACGTTCTGCAGGACGTCCCAAGAACGTCCCGAGGTCATTGCGGTGACGTCTGGGAAAAGTTTTCTAGAGGTCCTGGGGACGTTCTGCATGACGTTCCAAGAACGTCCCGAGGTCATTGCGGTGACGTCTGGGAAATGTGTTTTAGATGTCCTGGGGACGTTATTCAACGACATTCAAAGAACGTCCCGAGGTCATTGCAGTGACGTCTGGGAAATGTTTTTTAGACGTCCTGGGGACGTTATTCAACGACGTTTAAAGAACGTCCCGAGGTCATTGCAGTGACGTCTGGGAAATGTTTTTTAGACATCCTGGGGACGTTATTCAAGGACGTTCAAACGACGCACCGCGAATGTAGCAGGGACGTTGGGGTAACTACCGTTTTAGGAAAGCTAGTTGTGCTTATTGACGACCTTTAGTCGCCTTATATGGCACTTATTATTAATGTTATTATTATTTTTATTTGTTTCTGTCGCTGTGACTTGTACTAGACTTATACTATTTTATTTTCTCCAAGCTAAAAGAAAGACATATTCAGGATAAAACATAATTTATTCAACAATTCATAATACAATAAAATCTTCAAGTTTGGAATTCGTCTTCCACTTCCGCTTCCAATTCGTCCTCCTCCTCGTCCACGGGCGGACATGTGGGCATCTGCATAAAGAAGAGGACAACACCTTAAATCAGAATCCACTTAAAAGGTAAGAATTATAGACTACATTATAGAGAGAAGACTGTGTAGTGTATTAACTAGTGTATCAAAAGCAAATACTTAAGCATATGCCAGCAACTAGCACCTTGACTAGTGCTTAACTTGCACTTACAGCAGTTACATTCCCGCACTTCCTTTTCTTTTCTATGTCGTTTTTCTATTTCTTATGTAAAGTGGTATTTATTGTTATACCAGGTTTTTATTGCTCTTAGCTTGACTGTTCTCTCCCTTGTACATCGCTTTGGACAAAAGCGTCTGCTAAATTACTAAATGTAAATGTAACTAGCGAGCAAACTTCAGTTAGCTAGAAAAGCTAATGTGGACATTTCAATAGTCCAACAAGTAATTTCCATTAGGCCTACGTTGCACTCATTTATTTCATGTTTTTTTAATGTAATTATCTATTTTTGAATGTGTTGAGAAGCGCACCTGGCCACGGTGAGGAGCGTGTTTTAAAGTGGCTGCTATGCAGTCCTCCACGCACCTGCCTTTAATTTGAGGGTAGGCCTTATGACATGCTCCTGCAAGATTGGCAACAGTGGAAAAGGATTAATTAGGCTGAGTGAAAACACTGATGGGTTTATGTAAATATGACCTACTCCATACTTACTTATTAATGCCTGATCTGCAGATCCTGAAACGCCAGTTTCCCCTTTCTGCCCTTATAACTAAATAGACCCCACAGTCCATTGCTGCCGACTCATTCGCCTCACTCCATCTCCGATGCTCATCCCAGCCTGCAGACTCAAGTACTGAATCTGTAAAAATCAAAAGATCTGTCATGAGAATGCCATATCAGGAAAGAAGTCAGGTGAGAAAATGTGGAATGAATCGTTCTCACAATCTTTTTTTTGTATGGGGCATCTGCCTGGAGTCTGTGGCATAGCTCGACCATCTCCTCCAGGGTCTCCAGTGGCCGCTCCAAAAGGTCTTGTACCTTTTTGGCCACTGGCCTGTAGCCCTGGCCCTCCAGGAGGTCCACCACTTTGGTGAGGATGCTGTTGAAGCCCTCTTGCATCACTTCCAGCTTCAACAGCATCCTCCTCTCAAAGCCCTCGTGCAGCTTTTCAAGCTTAAACACCATCCTCTGCTCAAATGCATCGAACATATTACTGACCTCTGTGTGAAATAATTAAAATGTGGTGTAAAAATGTATGTTAAAACAATCAATCTCTTATTGAAACAGTGAGAGTGGGGCTATCGGCACGAGGCCAGACAATATCCTTGTTATTTGAAATTGGCTATGCCCTCATGCACTTCTGTTGTGATGCATTTACAAAATACAATATGTTGTTGTAGGTCTACTATTACTGTATATGTAGTTATTATTACAAATTTTCAGATTTTTTTTCCGTCCCCTCACTTGGCATTCTTTTTCATGACCTTGCCCCCATATCAGACTAATTAAATAGTCCTGCTGCACATTTACGTTCTCGTTGTAGCGTTGTGCTTACACCAGCAATGGGTTCTGATTCTACAGCTGTAAAGACAAAAAAAATATTACATGACCAACCTGAATTTAAAATAACTTCCCACAAATGAGAATTTATTTCAAAACATTGATGTAATGCGATTATTACTTTGAGGTTCCTGGATGTCCAGGGGCTGCCGGGGACTTTCAGTAACTGTAAAAACATAGGCAGAAAGGAGGGAGCTGGGTGGAGCTAAATATGTTTAAGTCATATGTAGAAATATTCTCCAGTGTTATACTCACATTGGGGAGCCCTGGGTAGGCCCGAAGGCCTTGACCTCTTCATAGGCGGATGTGCCGCTCTTTCATCTGTGTCATCAGTTTAAATGCAGTTTACAATATTTTACCTTTTTTTCGTACTTATTATGTAGGTAGCTTTCATTCTAGTTGTTTAGTTACCTTCAGATGTGTCATCTTGCAAATCGACTGCAGGGCAAGAAAAGAAAAAATTGACGTGTGTATTTGTAAGACCGCTAAAACATTTTGAACCACTATATGGCAAGAGTTGAGCTAATATATATTAGTATGGCTAATTATTGATAGTTGAAGAGGCCACATTTGTATATATGAATTACTTACATTCAGGTGTTTGTCTGACCTCAGTCTTTCCTCTTGTCCACAGGAGTAGCAGCTTCTCCATTACACCTAGGCAGCATTGGTGCATATAGTCAGCTGGGAAAGAATGGACCATATCAATTGGCAGGCTGCAAAAGGGAGATATGCTCTCATGGTGGTGTTCGGGCTGCCAACACTCCCTGAAGGACTGGTTGGTCTTCAAGGTGACACTGTCCATCTCTGGGTAGAGCATTCTTCCATCCCAGGCCCCCTTCTGGTTAAATTTGTTGCAACCGTAGTACCCTGAAAATAGCTTCACACCATGGCCTTAGCAGGGTTACACAACGGACTTCTACTGATAGGGATCTGCCCATCCATTCCAGACAATCCTGCATTAGTGTACATAGTTGTGTTGCTATTCCACTTATGAAGGTGATGTCCTTAGGTTTTGATGAGGCAGGGGACTTGGGACACATTTTCTGTTTTTCAGGGGGAATCACTCTACCCTCACTTTCATCCCGGCCACCCCTGCCTCTGCCACCCTTCACTCCATCCCCACCTCCACCTACTTCACTGATAGATGCGTGAATCACACGGAGTCAGTAGATATGGCTGTAGGTTTGTCTGAACCCTACACAAAACACTCCCATCCCCACCTCATTTTTACTTTTATGATTTCTTCTAGGCGGTTGGCAACCTGCACAAGGTTTTTTTCCCCAGATCTTACCATTGTTTTAATTTTATACAGCTTTGTGTTACTATACCTGAAAATGAAAATGTACCCTCATGGTTTAATAAAGTGTATAAAGGAATATTGTATTGTATTGCATTTAATTAAGACCACCACCTTCACACACACACTCTGTTACTGAACTCACAAGGTAGTAGGTTGTATGTATAATGTGCATTTCCTAGTCTGTTAAAAGATGTGTATAAGTTCTTATAGCTGCATTAAGGGTCAGTGTTTTTTTTGTTTGTTTACAAAACCAGCCAGAAATGTTTGCCCCATTGGAACACAACGCACATAATAGCTTGCTAAAAATGTCTATTTTCCTTTGATGTTATTCTTGTTGGTGATTGACCCCAGTTGCATTTTTGTATTTTATGTGAATGTCAACCATTATGGGTTAACACAAGTCAATCCTTAGAATAATCAATCCACTGAAATGGTTACATAAAAACTTGAGGGAGAGAAAATTGTTATGATTCTGCAGGTGCTATGGGGGAGCTATCAAATGAGGGTGATAGCCTATGTGTCACATGGTTCTCTACTACAACACCTCCCCACCAAATCGTCTATGATCTGTTTACATGTTTGCTCTCTGAAGCGTCAAAAGCGCTAAACCAACCGATTGCATTATTGTTATCATTATCTAGGCTACTTCCGATGGATGTGCACATCTGTGACGGTCACTGACAAAATGCATACAGCATGTTATAGTCCGCAATCCCAAATACTTAACTTTCTTTAAAACACTTGTGGAAGTAAGGGTTCAAGTTGGGCGCCAGGTGACCACTACCATGTAAGACAGTGAAATGAATCTTGGAATAATAGATAGAATTAACTAAAACAGTCAGAGTCAGAAATGCGTTAAAAAAGGTATATATTATTTCAGTTCACAATCATCAATAATCACATAGAGCCTTATGTATACATACAGTAGCACAGAGACAGTTTAAGGTGGCTCTAAATCTTAGGGAAAAAAGGGCCTTTTTGTTGCTAATCAACCGAAACGAGTCTTCGGCTACACAGGGGAATCAATGCATGCAACAAATCAGACAGCATTCATCAATGTTACACAGCTAACAATACCTTAGTTACACTGTACTCCAACCAAGCAAACTGTTCCAACCAGCTTTTACAAAAAGTCCTTTGCTGGACTCCAAACATGCGAGGTGGATATTTCTGGAGTCTTTTCGGGCCATCCTGAGCGTTCATGCTAATGTCACTGATGCTGCTAGCACCATGGTTAGCACCCTCAGTAGTGGTGCAGGGTTGACCTCCTTTACCACAACGTTCCTCTCCTTAAAAATCCACACCAGATACCCCTGGCATTTATTTTTCTTCTGCGTCACTGTCGTTTCTTAATCGTTCTTCCAAACGTGGAAATTGAGGTAGCAAAAACCGATGCATTGTTGATGTTAACTCGAAACTACCAAGCACTAGCTCGCTTTCTCCTTCAACTGTGAGGTAACGCCAGCGTTCACGCGTGCGGCGTGAACATTGGGTCAAAGGTTATGACAGCATGATTGCTCTGTGTCCAAAACAATCTGTTAATTTCAATCTGTTATCATTTTCTTTTGTGAGTTAAATATTATTATCACACAATAAATAACGCAGGATGAAATTAAATAACAATAATAAATAAACCATTATTTTATTGGGGGTAGTATGGCTAATCCAGGGGAGCTAGAGCACCCCCTAGCGCCGCCCCTGTTCATGAGCATGTTTCACAGACGCGCTTGAAAAGTATAGAAGTTACGCTATTTGTTAAAAGAGGTGAAAGACCGAATGCGAACGTCAGTGGGAGGTTTTTGAAGGACCGAATCTGAACGTCCCGCAGAGGACCACAGGTAAAGGTTACGGGGACGTTTTTAAAGGACGTCCTGGGGACGTCTGCTGAGATACCAAATCAGAACGTTCCCTAAAAACCAGATTTAAGGCTCATGCGAACGTCAGGCAGGTAAAGGTTACGGGGACGTTTTTAAAGGACGTCCTGGGGACGTCTGCTGAGAGACCAAGTCAGAACGTTCCCTAAAAGTCCGATTTAAGGCTCATGCGGACGTCACGCAGAGGACCACAGGTAAAGGTTACAGGGACGTTTTTGAAGGACGTCCTGGGGACGTGTGCTGAGAGACCAAATCAGAACGTTCCCTAAAAGTCAGATTTAAGGCTCATGCGAACGTCACGCAGAGGACCACAGATAAAGGTTACGGGGACGTTTTTGAAGGACGTCCTGGGGACGTGTGCTGAGAGACCAAATCAGAACGTTCCCTAAAAGTCAGATTTAAGGCTCATGCGAACGTCACGCAGAGGACCACAGGTAAAGGTTACTGGGACGTTTTTGAAGGACGTCCTGGGGACGTGTGCTGAGAGACCAAATCAGAACGATCCCTAAAAGTCAGATTTAAGGCTCATGCGAACGTCACGCAGAGGACCACAGATAAAGGTTACGGGGACGTTTTTGAAGGACGTCCTGGGGACGTGTGCTGAGAGACCAAATTACAACGTTCCATAAAAGTCCGATTTAAGGCTCATGCGAACGTCAGAGAAGGACCAAACGTAGACTTGCTACGAACGTCAAAAACGTTCTGGTAACGTCCTCTAGCGAACGTTGTGGCGGGGACCAATTGGGGACGATTGGGGACGTAGCGAATGTCCTGTTAACGTCCTGGGGACGTCCCCTGTTTGCGGGGTATGCACTTGGGTTGATGTACTTAGCTGCTGTGCATCTTTTTTTGCCATTTCCATTGAAGTACTCACTTCCATTGCTTTCTGCAATACTAAGTTACTCTCTGCCAAAAGGCGTTTCTGAATTGCCCCACTGCGCATGCCACACACTAACCTATCACGTATAGTGTCATTTAGAGAACGTCCAAATTCACAGTGTTCTGATAACTGTTTCAGCACAGCCACAAACTGTGAGATTGACTCCCCCTCCTCTTGATTTCTCTTGTGGAATCTGAATCTCTCAGCAATGATCAGTGGTTTGGGAGAATAATGTGCTTTCAAAGTAGCCACTATTTCATCATAACATCTGTCACCAGGCTTTTCAGGTGTTACTAAGCTGCGCAGTAGATTGAACGTTTTTCCTCCCATGACAGTCAAAAAGGTTGGCACAATCACATCTGCTTTGATGCCATTAGCTAACACAAAGTACTCAAAACGTTCTGTGTAAGAACTCCATTGTTCCACAGATTCATCAAATGGTCCTATATTTCCAATCAGTGCAGTCATTGTCTCACTTTTACTCACTGCCCTTTTTCTCTCAACACTCGCGAAGATTTCTTTATCTCCCGCGGCGAACTTTCCCTCAGTTGCTGACGTGCCGTTGGAAGCTAGCTAGCTTCACTCAGCTACCTCCTTGTTTTCTTTGCGTCTTTTTTTCACACGAAAAAAAAAAAAGTATTAAACTCGGACTTTTCACCGAAAATAATAACACAAACGTGAGAACGTTTCTTCCTCGTCGCCAGTTTTGTTATATAGCACACTCTATACTTATATAACTAGTAATGATAGGACATGAGACTGTGATTGAAATAGCGGGCATTCTTTTACTGTATATTTCATCGGACAACTATAACCAGCATTCTATGCGGGTTACCAGTGGGGCATTACGGATGCCCCGAGGGAACAAACACAATTGAATAACAATACACAACAATGGGTGTAGTTTTTTCCTATTTATAGAGCATGACAAATGAGGCAAATCACTAATGACACTGGAAACATGAACTTCAGCGTCAGATTTATCTTAAAGCAACTTTATTGGCTTCAGCTTAAAGGCTTTACAATTGAATAATTTTATGCCATAACGGTTTTGGTTTATGTAGTTGTAGTATTAGACTACAAAACATTCCAGTAACAAACTCACACAATTAAACTGTTTTTTCAAACATCCTGCATTCATTTATGCAATTGAGCTGGAAAAGCCACCTCTTATGGGTTAAGGCCTGGATCGATGTGTTCATGTTGCCAGCTATGGCCACATTCATACTGGAAAAAAAAGACAGCAAAAAAACAGCAGCTCATCTCTTGACAGTTTCTTGAAATACAGTAGAACTTCACATACTAATACTGTGAATATGTATGTTTAATGCTATTACGCAGTAAAGCTGTGGGGTGAGCAATGATGCTACTGTTAGCATTTATAGAGAAGGTTGACTCGCTTGATGTCAAAGCGGCTCATCTTGGAGGCCTTCCCGATGACCACATTGGGGTTGGGAATGGGGACGATGGTGGGCCTCCCGTTGCGGGAAAAGGATTTCCTGAAAGGCAAAAGGTACATCAATGTTTAAAGTCAGGGATTTACTACACTGTTTGACATTTCATTATTCATTCTTATGTCTATATGACCAGGATAAAACCTGAACTATTGAACTATCCATGATATAGTTTGTGTGTGTGTGTGTGTAAGTGTGAGAGAGAGAGAAAGTAAACTTGTTCATATATGCCCATGTGCCTGTGCTGGTGTTCCTTAAGGTGTGCAGGGCTCAGAACTCACCGACCGTAATGCATGATTGAGCCGTAGTCATAGGGAGTACCCAGGTTGTTGGTTTTAATCTTCCTGAAGTTGTGCTCTTTCCCTGAGGATAAACAATGTTTAGTGAACATGCAACACATAATTTACAAACTGACTGCCATGACATGCATTTGTTTGAGACTTATTTACCAATTCTGTACTCATGAAATCAAAATCAAAGATGGCACACACAGCTGACATCATCTGGCTACAAGGTTATCAATGATTCTATTTTGAAGTATGACATTCATCTAATTAATATGTTTCACTATATTCAGTTGTGTGTCTATGTATCAATGTATTGCAATGGTAATAGTAATACTTCTATTAGTACCAATTACAATAATAAAAAAAATATATATATGCCTCAATCAATACTACTATTAGTAACAATAGTAAAACAATTATATGTGCATTCTACCTGGCAGGATCTAGAGGTGCTTCCCAGAATAAAAAATACATAGCAGTATAAGGGAAAGAAGCAAGGAACACATTTAGCTGGTAATTCATTATGTGGGGAGGCAGCAGCAGGTCCTGCTCACCCTTGATGATGTTTTTATAGAGAATACGGACGTGTGAGTCACGGTCGCTGCGACTCTGCTCGTGGTTGAAGCCCAGGGCGTGCAGCAGCTCGTGCTGGATCACCTTGTGGTACACACACCCACTCTTAGCCAGGGACACCACCTGCTTTTTACCTCTACGCCCGACGAAGGACCAACACCTGCAGCCAGACGAAGTGTCAAGCATTACCATCAGTGGGAAACAACATCCCATCCTTTCAATTATTCAATTATGAATTTAATAATCAAAATGCAACTATCAAAAAAAAATTGTCAATATTTCTGACATGGCAGTGCTATACATTGCACCAAACATGGGCATTCAGCCTCCTTTAAAATTTCACTTTTGAGGACCTCTTGAGGAAGATCTAATCGTGGATGGTTCCTTCATTACTATTTCCAATAAAGTCTGGCTACTATTTCAAAACTATTGACATAACAAAGTTCATCAAAAGTATTAATAAAGGAATTCAAATCCTGGCTTATTTCACGGAAAAATCTAAAAAGCTCAATTTTAGGGGTCTTTTTAAGGTCTTGTATTGTTATGTTGTCTATTAGGCACAATACCCTGAGCGTGACTGGATGTACAAATAGTCTTTCTGCGATGTGCGTCTTGTGAAGCGGATGCAGGTGGACCTGGCAAAAGACTAAAAAACAGTAAAGAAAACACATATTTTAAAAATACACAATCATATCTGAAAATAGAGCAGAGTTTTATTAAATGTTCTCTGGCATTTAGAGACTCCTAACCTACTTTGGAAACTTGGCTATGATTGATATGTTTGTTGCTAAAATTATTCACACTAGGACTGAACACAACCTTTAAGGCGAAACTCAACTAAGATCCTGAACAGACACTGCGAGAAGTTTTAAGAGAAAACATACACTGAGAAACCAGTGGTTTCTCATAAAAAAATTAAAAACCACATTGCGTAAAGGTAGATTGTGATTCGGTTTAGGTTTTGCAAAAGGTTGTTGATATGTAAGTTCGACATCCAATCAAATGTTGATTGCCTGGGATTATTTATGGCTTGGTCCGAACCACTATGTTTGTTTCCCATTTACAGAGCCAGGACTGTGTACGAACACCGGAGCTTTTTCTGAGCGCAAACACTGAATGGACAGGGAGGAGCAATTCGCAACATTTTACAAAAAGTGTATGGGGTTAGAATAACAGACTGTACCTTTAAGAAGTATAATAACTGTCCAATAACACATGTTCCTTACAGTACTGCTTGGCGATGACGTATGGAACATAGACATTGCCATTCCTGGAGCTGCGCCATTTGCAGCCACGGGAGGTGCAAGGGTCAGCATTCTGGAGCCCAGTGTACACGGCAATATCACCCTTCACGATCTCCGGATCATCAAGTTCCTGCCCTGGAAATTTAAGCAATTAAGTAGAGATAGATTATGGGACATTTCATGTAGTCTACTCCATCAGAATGGCTAGGCCTATGTGTGCTCAAAATGGGTATAGCTATGATACTTCTCATCTTTAGATTATTTTCTTGGGCTCCTTTTATAAATTATGTTTATGTTATATATGGTTATATATGTTTAATTAATGGTGTTTAATTCTATCTTGACATTATTGCTGATGTTCTTTTGAGAGCTGCAACACCTCCTTACCTGCATTCTTGTTGGCCCTTTCGATTAGAGCGGACACGGTGTAGTTGTCCTCCACAGGGATGCTGTCTAGAGCATGAAATACCATAAAACACTTCAGGTTATGCAGGACCCATCTATAACGACACAAGGATCTTCCATTAACTGTTTGTTATCAGTCACCACGTAGTGGCTCCCATTACACTCAAAAATACAGCCACAAGTTTCGCTTGAGGGACATCATTAGCACTGACATATGTCGACCATTGCTCCGTGGCTTCATCGAAGGCATCAATGTGTCCGATGAGCGCTGCCATTTTCGCATTCGTTCCCTCTTGAATATCGCGTTGGGGCTCAATCACGTCTCTCTCTTCCTCATTCGACGGCATGAGTAGGTTACCTTTCTCGTCGCCAATTTGTAATGACTTTCCTAGTCAACTATAGTGTACTTATTCACTATTATATAGCATCAGTATGCAAGACAACTCTGAGTGACGACCGACCACATTTGGTTATAGTTCTACACTGGTTTATTTCTTATTGCATACATCTACTATTAAACATAGCATAGCATCCCCTACTGGTGTGGTGTGTCAATGCTATTACCAATACATCACAGCTTTCATGCTATGGATCCATGTGAGACTCAACTGTTCTCTGGTGTGTGGGGAGGGGCTTATAACTGCTCTAAACAACAGTGGATTCCTGGTCTCCTTGACCACACAGATGAGGCCACTCACAGAAGTCGCTGCTGATATAGTAGGGCACCTGGACCTTTCCGTTCTTGGACTTTGGCCACATGCAGCCTCGGGAGATGCTGGGGTCAGAGAATCTGCCCGTCTCAAAGTCATAAACACAATATTCAAAGCCTGCCATGATTTATGCAACCTTTTATGTGTGTGGTGCTGTTTATTGTTACCTTAGAGCAAAGCTGTCAGCATATATTTAGCACTGTTAAAGACTGGAGATTTATCCCCACACAGCATTAATTGACAGGTCTTGTGTGTCTGTCTGACTCAGGCCAAAGTTAGCCCTGTGCAGCTGCATAGAGACAGGAAGATCCTTAGAGGCCTCCTCTTCAGACATCTCTGCAGAACGCAAAGGAGAGACAACAGTGACAGAAGCAAATATGTAGACTGACGTGTGATGGAGATAATTTCCAAACACTGTTAATGACTTAAGAATATAATAATCAAGTGCCTTGTATTATTAATTACCTTATATGAATCATGTACTTATGAAAGCAGGAACATGGCTTTTCTGTGTGCGTGTGTAACTTAGAATATTAGGTGCCACTTAGTCTGCATATGTACAAGAGCATGTTTAGACCAGAGGTGATAAGAAGGGTCGAACTGTGCTTCTTCCGACCTTGCAAAACTTCCATCCTTGCCTCGGACGTCAGAAATCCACCACGTGATTATCCCTGCTGAACGCTAAACTTCTGTCTATATAAACCTTGTGCGATGTGTTTAATATTGCTTCACTTTCAGCCATTTTTGCAGGCGGTATTCCAGCCCGGTATACAGAACTACATAGGGCATATCCTGGATAGCAAAGACACAGGTGTGTATCTGTCCTTCACATGACCATATGCTATCAAAATGTATTTGAGGATGGTACCAAAACTAGTTGTCTATAAAACCATACCTCAAAAAGTGTCAAATTGTTGCATAGTGTTACTTTAATCCATGATGTACTGTACATTACTTTCACGTATATTTACACAGTCTAAAACAAACACAGTTTGCTCTTTGAACGACGAAAGCAAGAGTAGATTTCAACAACATTTCTTCTTAATACCTGACTGATGAAATGTGTAACAAATATTAAGAGGGTAAGTCAAAGGTGGAACTAAAGCGGTCCTGAACAATCTTCAGCTTGTTAGTGTATCTTTAGATGGTTTATCATCAAAACAGCATTGGCCTACCACTGAGAATATTCCATGGATAAAAAGATCACTTACCATTCTGAGGGTAATAAAGGAGATAGACAGAAAATTATTATTGTTTATTGAATTATTTTATTCTTCTCTGTACTGATTTTAGCATTATTATCTACATTCGAGAAAATACTTTACAGTAGGGTGATTAACATAAATATATACTACTCTTATTATTGGAAAGTTCAAAAAATGACAGAGTAGAAGGAATACGCAGTGTGTATCATTTCCTTGATGAATATAAACTGTACCGTGCATTTTGAAATTATAAAAATTTTATGACGTATTTTGCCTTCTTCATCATGCAGACAACGAAAAACGTAATGGCATTTTGTACACCAAACAAACTAATGAAAATAAAACATTTATGCTACTTTGATCTCTGATTTTGCTCATCCAGTGAGATAGACAGTAATAGATGCCTGAACCCTCACTTCACAGTCCAGACAGACGAGACCAACAACAGTCAGAAAAAGTTTGACAAATTTAAACCCAGCCGTAGCGACCCTACAACCTGAGTCACACCGACAGCATTTAAATCATGTCAGAGAAAATCCACAAAACTTCTGAAGACAAACTGCTGTCAGAGTTTAGCGACTCCTCTTTAGGCTGTATCCCTTGAACGTGGTCTTAAATGTTTGTGTATAGTAAGCACAGAAAACACAGAGTAGCATTCACCCTCTGTCTACCGTGTGAAAAATAGGCTGTGCAAATATTTAGGCACCCTAATCGTTTTCATGATTTAAATACCTGTAACTACTCAATACTGAATAATTGCAACACATAATTAGTCTGATTAGCTTGTTAAACCTTCAATTCCATAGAAAGGTGCATTCGATCATTAGAAAAACTATCTAAGGTAGCCAATTGCAAGATGTGCTTCTCCTTGATTCTCCTCTGAAGAGTGGCAACATGGGGGCCTCAAAACAACTGTCAAATGATCTGAAAACAAAGATTGTCAGTGTTGTGTTGTAACTTCAGTTGATAAATAAAGCAGTTCATATCCAGCCTGCTCATTGCAAATGTGTTTCTTCTTGTTCATATTGTGTGCGGTTAACAAATATTTTCCTTTTTAAGTTGCACTGAAATTAAGTGATTTAGTGTGTTCTTGGTCACATCAATTTGAAAGCTGGACAAAAATGTTTAATTTCATTCAATTACAATTAGGCTAAATAAAAAGTTACGTTGTAAGTACAGTCTGGAGTCTGGACAGTCTTTTTCTCTCAACGCCTCAATAGGTAGATCTTGCCTGTCACCACGGCAGAGGTTGTGATCTTTGGCCAAAAAAGATTGGTGACCACTGGTGTAGAGAGAATACCTGGCGTGAGTGTAACGGAGAGGATTGTTTATATGCACATCACTCTCATAGCTGGCAACCACAAGACACGTTAGGGGATAATTAGTGGTTGAGGTAACACTTTGGGGAGTGCCACTGTTGGAGGTTTTCCATCCCTGCATACATAGGGAGGTGAAGAACACAGTGTACACTGAACATGTATGTAGCCTACGCCTGTGTCTTAACCAATGTGTTTGACCTGCAAAGCAAAGAAATGTATTTATAATCCAGATCAAGGGTGTAGTTTTTTCCTATTTATAGAGCATGACAAATGAAGCAAATAACTAACGAGACTGGAAACATGAACTTCAGCGACAGATTTCACTTAAAGCAACTTTATTGACTTTATGAATCATTTTATGCCTTAGAGGTTTTGGTTTATCAATTCAATTCAATTCAATTCAATTCAATTCAACTTTATTTCGCCATGTATACAGATACGAGGAATTTGTTTTGGTATTCTCCATGCAGGCTATAGTATACAAACTATCTCCTGCACGAGATCTCCACGGCCGCTACACAAGCGCCATCGGACAGTACTACTATGTAGTTGTAGTATTAGACTACAAAACATTCCAGTAACAAACTCACACAATTAAACTGTTTATTCAAACATCCTGCATTCATTTATGCAATTGAGCTGGAAAAGCCACTTCTTATGGTGAAGGCCTAGAGCGATGTGTTCATGTTGCCAGCTATGGCGCCATTCATTCTGGAGAAAAACAGAAAGCAAAAAGCAGCAGCTCATCTCTTGAAAGTTTCTTGAAATACAGTACAACTCCACATACTCACTACTCCACATACTAATACTGTGAATATGTATGTTTAATGGTATACCGCAGTAAGGCTGTGGGGTGAGCAATGATGCTACAGTTTGCATCCATAGAGGAGGTTAACTCGCATGATGTCAATGCGGCTCATTTCGGAGGCCTTCCCGATGACCGCATTGGGGTCGGGAATGGGGACGATGGTGGGCTGCTGGTTGCGGGAAAAGGCATACCTGAAAGGCAGGAGGTACATCAATGTGTAAAGTCAGGGGTTTACTGCACTGTTTGACATCTCATTATCATGATCATTATTCATGGTCATTATTGTGTGACCAGGACAAAACCTAAATTATCCATAACATGATTGTGTGTATACTGTGGAAGTCTCTCACTCTCTCTTTCTTGCTTTATCTCTCTCTCTCACACACACACACACACACACACAGAGAGAGAGAGAGAAGGAGAGAGAGAGAGAGAGAGAGAGAGAGAGAGAGAGAGAGAGAGAAAGTAAACTTGTTCATATACTGTATGCCCATGTGCCTGTGTTGGTGTTCCTTAAGGAGTGTGGGGCTCAGAACTCACCGATCGTATTGCATGACTGAGCCGTAGTCATAGGGAGTACCCAGGTTGTTGGTATCAATCTTATTGAAGGCGTACTCTAGTCCTGAGAAAAAACAATGTTTAGTGAACATGCAACGTGTAATTTACAAACTGACTGCCATGACATGCATTTGTTTGAGACTTATTCTCCAATTCTGTACTCATGAAATCAAAATCAAAGATGGCACACAGCTGACATCATCTGGCTACAAGGTTATCAATGATTCTTTTTTTAAGTATGACATTAATCTAATTAATATGATTCACTGTATTCAGTTGTCTAGCACATGTGTCAATGTATTGCAATGGTAATAGGTACACTACTATTAGTAACAATAACATTAATAAAACAACACAATTTACATTCTACCTGGCTAGAGATAGAGTTACCTCCCAGAATTACAAAAAATACATAGCAGTATGTTATAAGGGAAGGATGCCAGGAACACATTTTGCTGGTTGGTAATTCTGTGGGGAGGAAGCAGCAGGTCTTGCTCACCCTTGATGATGTTTTTATAGATAATACGGACGTGTGAGTCACGGTCGCTGCGTGTCTGCTCGTGGTTGAAGCCCAGGGCGTGCAGCAGCTCGTGCTGGACTACCTGGTGGTAAACACACCCACTCCTAGCCAGGGACACCACCTGCTCTCCACCTCTACGCCCAACGTAGGACCAGCACCTGCAGCCAGCCGGAGTTTCAAACATTACATACCATCAGTGGGAGACAGCCCATCCTTTCAATTTTTCAAATAATAAATGTAATAATCAAAATGCCACTATCAAAAATGTTTTGCCAATATTTCTGACATGGCAGTGCTATACATTGCACCACACATGGGCATTCAGCCTCCTTTAAAATGTCCCTTTTGAGGACTGCTTGAGGAAGGTCTAATCGGAATGGTTCCTTCATTAATATTTCTAATAAAGTCTAGTTTATATTTCGAAACTCTTGACATAACAAAGTTCAACAAAAGTATTAATAAAGGAATTGGAATCATAGTCGCATAGTAAACTAGCGAAAATGGCAATCCACCCGTCCATACATATACTGACAAGGGGGTAGACAGGACGGGAAGACAAGGTTAAGGGAAGAATTGCAGCATAACATGAGGAAAGGGAGGAGAGAAAAAAAGGGTTCCCCCCAGACTATGCTCCTAAAGGAGTACAGTGTGGGAGCAGGAAAAAACACCTCAGCACATAAGCACATACATTTTACAACATGACAGAACTCAAGACTTGCAACGGGGAGGGGGGAGGGGTCATGGAGGTAAGCCAGCGCAAACAAGCAGCCATCTGATGTTGTTATGTATTGTTATGTTGTCAATACCCTTGGCGTGACTGGATGTTAACATAGTCTTTCTGCGATGTACGTCTTGTGAAGCGGATGCAGGTGGACTGGGCAAAAGACTGCAAGCCCTTCTCAATGGTGGCCTTCTGCTGGGAGGCTGTAGGGAAAAACAGTAAAGAAAACATATCTTTTAAAAATACACAATCATATCTGAAAATAGAGCAGAGTTTTATTAAATGTTCTCGCATCCTTACCTCCTTTGGAAACTTGGCTATGACTGATATGTTTGTTGCTAAAAGTATTCACACATTATGCACATATACAGTTGTCAGGTCCCAATGTATGCTCACACTAGGATTGAACACAACCTTTAAGGCCAAACTCAACTAGGATCCTGAACACACACTGCGAGAAGTCTAAGAGATAAAATCTAAGAGAAAACATAGATTGATAAACCAGTGGTTTCTCATAAACAAATAAAACCACATTGAGTAAAGGTAGATTGTAATTCGGTTTAGGTTTCGCTAAAGGTTGATGTATAAATTCGACATCCAATCAAATGTTGATTGCCTGGGATTCTTTATGGCTTGGTCCGAACCACTATGTTTGTTCCCCATTTACAGAGCCAGGACTGTGTACGAACACCGGACCTTTTTCTGAGCGCAAACACTGAATGGACAGCGAGGAGCAATTCGCTAAATTTGACAAAAAGTGTATGGGGTTAGAATAACAGACTGTACCTTTAAGAAGTATAATAACTGTCCAATAACACATGTTCCTTACAGTACTGCTTGGCGATGATGTATGGAACATAGACATTGCCATTACTGGAGCGTTGCCATTTGCAGCCACGGGAGGTGCAAGGGTCAGCATTCTGGAGCCCAGTGTACACGGCAATATCACCCTCCACGATCTCCAGATCATCAAGTTCCTGCCCTGGAAAATTAAATAGAATTCAGCAATTAAGCAATTAAATGAGAAGAGATAGATTATGGGACACTATGTGTGCTCAAAATGGTTATAGTGATACTTCTATATATTATGTTTATGTTACATATGGTCATATATGTTTAATTAATGGTGTTTAATTCTATCTTGACATCATTGCTGATGTTCTTTTAAGAGCTGCAACACCTCCTTACCTGCATTCTTGTTGGCCCTTTCGATTAGAGCGGACACTGTGTAGTTGTCATCCACAGGGATGCTGTCTAGAGCATGAAATACCATAAAACACTTCAGGTTATGCAGGACCCATCTACAATGACACAAGGATCTTAGCCTTAACAGTTAAATGATAGTGACTGTGGGTGTTGTTCTTGACACAAACAATTTACATTTACATTTTTTCCCACCTCTCCTGGAAATACTACAAAGTACAGGACCATATACACTATTTTAAATAAAGGTTATGGATTCAAAGATTAAATTCATTTATGTAATGTAAGGGACGTGATACATTTTGTAGGGGGAAAACTCACCAATTTTGCCATTTTTTTCAACATCCTCTGGATTTGCCTGCAACTACAAATATATTAGAAACACACAGATGACAATACATCTAATTACAAGAAAAAACATTTCAGGAATATATTTCTCAGATTGGGTCATGAAGTTCCATTAACTGTTTGATATCAGTCACCAAAGAAAACCGTGATGATCTAAAATAAGGCTTGCTGTGAAGTCACAGTATGCCATCAGCTTCCTTCCAGCAGCCGAGAGAAAAACTACTGAAACAGGACTGGACCCCATCTGACTCAGGTATGCGCTCAGTCAGGGCCAGATAAGATCACTGACTTCATCCCTGCTCTCACGAAGCTCCAGGACAGTTTAGGCCTCTTACCTCTTCGTGCTGACACTGGACTGTGTTAAGCGTGCCCAGTAGGCAGACGAGCAGAATGACTGAGGAGGTTGCCATGATCAGTCCCCGATGAACTGTTTCAGTCACTCCAACAGAAGAACTCAGGTTTATATGGGCAAGGAATGCAGAAGAGCTTCGAAGTTCAGTTACAGAAAAGGATCATGTGGCAAACCATCTTACGGTAATAATGACAGTTAGAAGTTGTAATGTTGCACAAATAAGTATAAGTTCTTGCAACATGTCCTCCTCTTAGTTTGTCTCTTGTCTTTTTCTCAGTGAAACCTTACAATCTACCCTTCACATGGTAGACAAATTGTCCAACAATCTCAAATACTGGGGTAAATAAATGCATTGACAAGCATTGGACCAATAACCAATACAGATTTGTGAATGTAGAAATATAGTTTAGTGGTGCAGGAGTGTGTAGAGTTGTATAAATATATTGTGAACTTCTGACCAGATACTCTACTAACTGCACAAGAGACTCTTAAACATTTGTCATAAAATGAAACTAGTAGCTATTTTCCTCTTTACAGTGGTGTGTGAACTAAATAATCAACAGACATGATAACTGTCATGGTTTGTGATTTTATTGACAGATGAGCGACTGAGTGGAAGTAAAGACCACAACCTTCATGTGGCTCCCCAACAGAAGGAAATACTTTCCCTTCAAGGGTTCTTCAGGATATTCTTTCATCGTTATTTACGTTTATCTGATAAGAAAAACATTGTCAAGAAAGAAAAGAAAGTGACAGAGGGCAGAGAAAAAAATCACATACAGTTTATGTATATTTGGAAAATTAAAACCTGCACTGTCAATGTCAAAACACACAATGCACTTCCCCCTCCACACACACACACACACACATACACACAAACTCAGTGTTTTTTTCTACTCACGACATTTGTAAAGTCTGTTCACTTTGATGATATCGTTCTTGCTCATCTCTCTGGCCTTGCCGAACTCCACGTCGTTGTTGGGGACGGGCACCATGGTGGGCTTCTTGTTCTTGGAGAAAGCGAACCTGAAATGATCAAGGACACAAAGACCAAATTTACACATTTTAAAAATGATATGTTTAAAGGACAAATATGTAATACATTTCCTGTACTAAATCATGAAATTAATATGATATGTGATCAGAAATTAACGAAACATGCTAAACTGAAAATTGGCTTCTCCGACAACAATGCTACAGCCAGTATATTCTCCTTTTTAAATTTCCATTACAGATCGGCACGTCTGTTTGTGTTTTGGCCTGTGCGATTCCACCCTTTACCCATTTCTCCAGTACCCCTTTATCACTCTGGACTGCCAGATAAGAATGAAAGAATGCACACAAACTGGACCAACAGACAATGTTTGATTCTACCTGACCAAAAAAGCCTCGTCATCCCTCTAAAAAGCTTCATGACCATAGAAGTAGTAAAATGTGAGTAAATGTTAGAAATGGATTTGAAAGATGGAAACAGCTAAGAGCCCAGAAGGTTTAAGACGGAGTTCACTCATTTTCTTCGGAACAGCATGGAGCTTAAGCTAAGGTTAGCTAACCTTAACTAATTTATCATGGCGACTAGTAGGGATTGGTGCGTAATTTCAACATTCCAGTACTCACATTCATACTGTGTGGCCCGTGTAGCCTACTGCTGGGTTATCAAGGCAGCGAGTATTGAGACACAGTCGGTGAAGTGATCACAAGTAAAGCTGGCTAGCTTCATGCGAACACACGCTAATGTACTGCTATCAGTCACACCAGATGTGCAACGGGCCACGGGTGTTTACTACCTCGTAAACAACTAGTATGACAGAAATATACTACAGAAACGGAAAAGTATTACTTTAAATTGAATCAATTTACGAATGCTATTAGTTTATATGTTGAATACTTCTATACTATATTATACGTCACTAGGTCTGTGTAGCAGTTTTAGGCTAATATAGTCAATGATGTTTCAATATTCAGCATCACTGAACATCTTATCTCGAGGTGAAAAAGACCTGTTGTAATGCCTCGCAAATGTAACAATATGTTTGCACATGTTGTCTTCTGTGTGTATGGGCAGTGGGGAAGGCAAAAAAAAATTCACGGATTTCAATCACTGACCACTGATTTCAGTCATGTTAACTTAACTGGTATGCAGGACCTCTCTTCTCTCTGTTGCTCTTCCTCTAGATCAGGGGTCGGCAACACTTTGTATCAAAAGAGCCATTTTGGTATCTCTCCCACCAAAAAAAAATCATTTGGAGCCGCAAATCATTAAATGATAGTGTTCTCACCTGTTTAATGTGATTTCTGTTTCTGAACATCACTGCTGAGCTTGTCTATGTCGGGGCTGTAGGACGTGACTTTCATCTTTACACAGGATTGCAGGCTAACATCTGTGAGGCGCGAGCGATATTTAGATTTTACATAGTTCATATTTGAGAAAATCTGCTCGCATAAGTATGTGGATCCAAAGATGGACAGGACTCCAAATGCATATGGTAAAAGCAATAGCCTACTTGACTGTAAAAGGAGCTTGTTATCGTTCATCAAACTATAATGTTATACGTACTGAAACTTTAATATTCAACACACGGTAGGTCTACCACAACATTTATTAGCTTGCAGCTAAATAACATTTTGACTACGAACTTTAATTTAATCCTGTAAACACTTCTCGCTCAGTATTCGTTCGTGCACTTGGCTGTCAATGGGCAAAGCTGCTGATTGGCGGTTTACTGGCATGTCCCGCCTCCTGCTTGTGGCATGTACTTCCTGATGCCACATACCACCAGTTAAAGATTTAGATCCTACTGATTAGCCACATGCAGAGGCCAAAAATCAACGGAGCTTTGTCATTCACTCCCTCCACCACCCCCCACCCCCCACCCCCCCGACTAGGAGTCCAGCGCGCGGCTCACGGTAGCGCAATTGCGGCCCCTCGTTTAGTTGACGAAATATAATTTTTATTTTATTTTATTTTTTTGGTAAAGTTGCAGGGAGCCATGGCAGAGGGGCTAAAGAGCCGCATGCGGCTCCGGAGCCGCAGGTTGCCGACCCCTGCTCTAGATCCTCTGCTTCTTGTACCACTAAGGTCTGCACTGTCTCCTCCCCCTCCTCCTCTCTCTAGCTAGCTCATCCTCTCCGCCCTCTGCGTCTCGTAGCACCTGACCTGCCCCCCTCACTGGCTTATCACTGGTGAGGGTACTTCATAACTGAGCTCTGCATTGGGCTGCAACAAGGAAGAACAGTAGGCTTCTTCTCCGAAATATTTGTGAAATAATGTATACGTTATCTGTTAATTGAGCAATATGTTATCATTATCGAGGGCCAGGAAAGAAGTAACTCCAACTTCTGTGTCTAGCCTATTTTCAGAGCAGTGGGCTTGTAGGGATAACAGGCTTAGCTTTGGCTAACGTACATAGCCAGCCGTGTATTTAGCTAACACTGACAGAGTACAAGATTCACATGAGCTGCTTTGTAATTTAAAAACAACAGAAATACTGCAAACGTATCTACTTATAGTGTACTACTTATAACGTCGTCGCTTGCCATTGTCAAAGTTTCATGTTGCGCTCGTTCGTGTAGGTTCCGTGTCCTATGCTCTCCAATATTTAGAATTTGGAATGCAGTACAGATTGTAAACGCTCCAGGCTACAGATACACAAAGATAGTTGATTGGAGGAAAAATTATCACTAAATTACAGAATGAATGAATTGAACAAACTGATGTACAGCAACATTCATCTGTGTGTTCAGCTGGAATGAATCAATCAATCAAAAAAGAAATGAACAAATAAAAGAAAGAAGAACTGACCTGTGGTACTGCATAACTGAGTTGTAGTCATAGGGGGTATTCTGGTTAAGAGTTTTCATCTTGTTGAAGTTGTGCCTCTTGTCTGTGTGAATATATGAATACATAAAGATAATGTGGTCCCTGTTTATTCTAATTCAGCTGGTTCAATGTACAAGCTGCAAGCCACTAACATGGTAAAGGTCCAGTTACCAGTTCAAAAAATGATGAAAACAGTGACAGAAAAGGATGCCTGTGCTATTTCGTTTTGGAGAGGATATAGTACTATCGATGATGTTCTCCCAGATCACTCGGATATATCTGTCACGGTCGCTGCGGGTCTGCTCGTGGTTGAAGCCCAGAGTGTGTAGCAGCTCGTGCTGGATGGTGCCCTGGTGCAGACAGCCCTTACGACTCAGAGAGACAATCTGCTGACCACCACGACGGCCAATATAGGAGTAGCATCTGGGGTGCAGAGAGCGGGACATACACTTGAAAGTATCCTTCTGGGGACTGGCCATTTTCTCAATTTTTACATATCTTTTTAAATTCCCCTTTTTTAAATTGCCAACATCTAATTGCGATTTTCCCCCCCAATATTGCGTTTGCGATTTAAGCGATTTTGTTTATTTTATCCTAATTTTTTTCCCAACAAATCGTAATGAATGATTTAAATATGACCAACACAATATTAGATACATTTAGTGTAAAATATTATTTCCCACATTTTACATTCTTATTTAACTGCTCATTACAGAATCAAGAACAACAAATTGGTGGCTTTGCCACTGTGCATTTTAGTAATTTAAACAAAGTCATTGTAAGAATAAACACAAGGCATGCACTTTTTAAACACTGTGCAAAATTTACCATCTTAAGAAGACTACGTTTTTAATCGCGAACGTTGCGGTTAGAAAATCGCGTTCTATCATATCGCGATTAAATCGCAAATGCAATTAATCATTCAGCCCTACATAGGAGCATGATGGTTTGGGTTTGTTTGTGTGTTTCCTAACTCCATGATGTTACTACTCACCCATTCTTGGAGTAGATGCCCAAATAGTCCCTTTCATCCCAACGGGGCTTGAAGCGGATGCAGGTGGAGGAGGCGAAAGAGTCCAGGCCGCGCTGGATGATGGCCTTCTCACGAGGAGCTGTGGGGGACGGCCAGGGAAGCAATGGAAGCAGCTAAATTACCTCTAAGAGCAGCGATGAACTGATTTATATCACCAGCCTGTAGTTCCTGATTATTAACAACAGTGAATTACCATTTTGTTGATTTGTTTATCAGTATTCCTTGGATGTGGTGTTCATATCTCACATTATCCTGGCTGAGGCCACTCACAGAAGTCGCTGCTGATGTAGTAGGGCACCTGGACCTTTCCGTTCTTGGACTTTGGCCACATGCAGCCTCGAGAGGTGCAGGGGTCAGAGAATCTGCCCGTCACAAAGTCCATGGTAATATCATCCACCAGGGGGGGCTCATCAGCAGCATGTACTGTGAGTTGAATAGGCGTTTCACGTAAACACAATATTCAAAGCCTGCCATGATTTATGCAACCTTTTATGTGTGTGGTGCTGTTTATTGTTACCTTAGAGCAAAGCTGTCAGCATATATTTAGCATTGTTAAAGACTATGGAGATAGTGCTTGTCGTTGCATGTCGTTAAGTAACTTACTGAGACTTAAACTATTTTGTCATTTGTAATTTATCACCACACAGCATTAATTGACAGGTCTTGTGTGTCGGTCTGACTCACTCAGGCCAAAGTTAGCCCTGTGCAGCTGCATAGAGACAGGCAGATCCTCAGAGGCCTCCTCTTCAGACATCTCTGCAGAACACAAAAGAGAGACAACAGTGACAGAAGCAAATATGTAGACTGACGTGAATTCTTTGAGGCAAGTGAAGAAGTAGCATAGTAAAACATCCAGTATTTCAACGAGGCACATGAAGCTAAGGAGATTTCTGAAGTTTTGAAGCCAATATGGAGACAAGCAGGGATGGGAGGTTATATTACACAGCCACTTCTTTAGTTACTTAAAGCAGCAATAAGGATTTTTTTTCCAAAACTAGCAAGCTAACCACCTAAAAGGCATGCAAAAACCTTGCAAACACTACTAACAGCCCAGTTGACACTGATAGAAGCTTACCAACACACTAACTGGTGTCTTTTGGCAGTATAGCTAGCAATGTCATGCTTGGAAAGATTTTCTTCTATTTTTGCCCATATGCTATGTGTTTGAGAATGAATTTGAGGAAGGTACCAAAACTAGTTGTCTATAAAACCGTATCCTCAAAAAGTGTTAAATTGTTGGATAGTGTTACTTTAATGTACTGTACATTACTTTCACGTATATTTACACAGTCTAAACAGACAGTTTGCTTTTTGAAAGACGAAAGCAGGAGTAGGTTTCAACAACATTTCTTCTTAATACCTGATTGATGAAATGTGTAACAAATATTAAGAGGGTAAGTCAAAGATGTAACTAAAGCGGTCTTGAACAATTTTCAGCTGGTTAGTGTATCTTTAGATGGTTTATCATCAAAACAGCATTGGCCTACCACTGAGAATGTTCCATGGATAGAAAGATCACTTACCATTCTGAGGATGGTAAAGGAGATGCGAGACAGACAGAAAAAGACATTTATTGAATTAATTTGTTCTTCTCAGTACTGATTTTAGCATTATTATCTACATTCTAGAAATACTTAACAGTCGGGTGATTAACATAATATATCATATATACTGCTCTTATAATTGGAAAATTCAAAAAATGACAGAGTTGAAGGAATACGCGGTGTGTATCATTTCTTTGATGAATATAAACTTCATGACATATTTTGCCTTCTTCATCATGCAGACAACCAAAAATGTAATGGCATGTTGTACACCAAACAAACCAATGAAAATGAAACATTTATGCTGCTTTGATCTCTGGTTTTGCTCATCCAGTGAGATTGATGCCTGAACCCTCACCTCTAGATCCGCAGTCCAGACAGACGAGACCAACAACACAGCCAGAAAAGGTGTGACGAACTTAAACCCAGCCATAGCGACCCTACAACCTGAGGCACACCGACAGCATTTAAATCTCTTCAGAGAAAACTAATGAAACTTTTGAAGAGTTTAGCGACTCCTCTTTAGGTCTTAAATGTTTGTGTATAGTAAGCACAGAAAACACAGAGTAGCGTTCACCCTCTGTCTACCGTGTAGAGAGAATACCTGCCGTGAGTGTAACTGAGAGGAGTGTTTATATACACATCACTCTCATAGCTGGCAGCCACGAGACACGTTAGGGGATAATTAGTGGTTGAGGTAACGCTTTGGGGAGTGCCTATCACAGTTGGAGGTTTTCCATCCCTGCATACATAGGGAGGTGAAGAATACAATACTGTGAAAATGTATGTAGCCTACGTCTATGTCTTAACCAATGTGTTTGACCTGCGATGCAAAGAATTGTATTCATATTCCAATTCTTCACAAAATATGGGTGTAGTTTTTTCCTATTTATAGAGCATGACAAAAGAAGCAAATTACTAATGAGACTGGAAACATGAACTTCAGCGACAGATTTCACTTAAAGCAACTTTATTGGCTTCAGCTTAAAGGCTTTACAATTGAATCATTTTATGCCATAAAGGTTTTGGTTAATGTAGTTGTAGTATTAGACTACAAAACATTCTAGTAACAAACTCACACAATTAAACTGTTTATTCAAACATCCTGCATTCATTTATGCAATTGAGCTGGAAAAGCCACTTCTTATGGTGAAGGCCTGGAGCGATGTGTTCATGTTGCCAGCTATGGCCCCATTCATTCTGGAGAAAAAACAGCAGCTCATCTCTTGAAAGTTTCTTGAAATACAGTACAACTCCATATACTCATATACTAATACTGTGAATATGTATGTTTAATGGTATACCGCAGTAAGGCTGTGGGGTGAGCAATGATGCTACCGTCTGCATCCATAGAGGCGGTTGATTCGCATGATGTCCATGCGGCTCATCTGGGAGGCCTTCCCGATGACCGCATTGGGGTTGGGATAGGGGACGATGGTGGCCTGCCGGTTGCGGGAAAATGCATACCTGAAAGGCAGGAAGTAGTTATCATGAAATATTATCATTATTCATGGTCATTATTATGTGACCAGGACAAAACCTGAACATGATTGTGTGGAAGTCTCTCATTCCCTCTCTCTCGCTCTCTCTATCACTCTCTCAAACACACACAAAAACACACACAGAGTGAGAGAGAGAGAAAGTAAACTTGTTCATATGTGCCTGTGTTGGTGTTTCGTAAGGTGTGCAGGGCTCAGAACTCACCGACCGTAATGCATGACTGAGCCGTAGTCATAGGGAGTACCCAGGTTGTTGGTATTAATCTTCCTGAAGTTGTGCTCTTGTCCTGAGGAAAACCAAAGTTTAGTGGACATGCAACGTAATTTACAAACTGACTGCCATGACATGCATTTGTTTAAAACCTCTTCTACAATTCTGTACTCATGAAATCAAAATCAAAGATGGCACACAGCTGACATCATCTGGGTACAAGGTTATCAATGATTTTTTTTTTTTAAGTATCTAATTATTATGTTTCACTGTATTAAGTTGTCCAGCACATGTGTCAATGTATTGCAATGGTAATCGTAATACTTCTATTAGTAACAATAACAATAATAAAACAATTATATTTACATTCTACCCGGCTAGAGATAGAGGTGGTTCCCAGAATTAAAAAAAATACATAGCAGTATGTTATAATAAGGGAAAGAAGCAAGGAACACATTTTGCTGGTTGATAATTCTGTGGGGAGGCAGCAGCAGGTCTTCCTCACCCCTCATGATGTTTTGATAGATAATACGGACGTGTGAGTCACGGTCACTGCGTGTCTGCTCGTGGTTGAAGCCCAGGGCGTGCAGCAGCTCGTGCTGGACTACCTGGTGGTAAACACACCCCCTCCTATCCAGGGACACCACCTGCCCTCCACCTCTACGCCCGACATAGGACCAGCACCTGCAGCCAGCCGGAATTTCAAACATTACCATCAGTAGGAAAAAACAACCCATCCTTTACATTTTTCAATAATGAATTTAATAATCAAAATGCAACCATAACAAATATTTTGCCAATATATTATAGACCTAGCAGTGCCATAGATTGCACCACACATGGGCATTCTCTCTCCTTTAAAATGTCACTTTTGAGGACTGCTTGAGGAAGGACTAATCGTGGATGGTTCCTTCATTACTATTTATAATAAATTCTGGTTTCTAATTCAAAACTCTTCACATAACAAAGTTCAACGAAACTATTTATTAAGGAATTAAAATCCTGGCTTATTTCATCGACAACTTGATCAAAAATCTGAAAAGCTCAATTATAGGGTCGTTTAAGGTCTTGTATTGTTATGTTGTCTATTAGGCACAATACCCTCCGCGTGACTGGATGTACACATAGTCTCTCTGCGATGTGCGTCTTGTGAAGCGGATGCAGGTGGACTGGGCAAAAGACTGCAGGCCCCTCTCAATGATGGCCCTCTGCTGGGAGGCTGTAGGGGAAAAACATATCACATATCTTTTTTAAATAAACAATCATATCTGAAAATAGAGCAGAGCTTAATTAAATGTTCTCTGGCATTTAGAGACTCCTAAGCTCTTTTGGAAACTTGGCTATGACTGATATGTTTGTCGCAAAAATTATTCACACTAGGCCCGAACACAACCTTTAAGGCTAAACTCAACTAAGATCCTGAACAGACACTGCGAGAAGTTTTAAGAGAAAACATACACTGAGAAACCAGTGGTTTCTCATAAAAAAATTAAAACCACATTGCGTAAAGGTAGATTGTGATTCGGTTTAGGTTTCGCGAAAGTTTGTTGATATATAAGTTCGACATCCAATTAAATGTTGATTGCCTGGGATTCTTAATGGGTTGGTCCGAACCACTATGTTTGTTTTACCGGCATTTCCAGAGCCAGGACTGTGTACGAACACCGGAGCTTTTTCTGAGCGCAAACACTGAATGGACAGGGAGGAGCAATTCGCAACATTTTACAAAAAGTGTATGGGGTTAGAATAACAGACTGTACCTTTAAGAAGTATAATAACTGTACAATAACACATGTTCCTTACAGTACTGGTTGGCGATGTAGTATGGAACATAGACATTGCCATCACTGGAGCGTTGCCATTTGCAGCCACGGGAGGTGCAAGGGTCAGCGTTCTGGAGCCCAGTGTACACGGCAATATCACCCTCCGTGATCTCCGGATCATCAAGTTCCTGCCCTGGAAAATTAAATAGAATTCAGCAATTAAGCAATTCACAAATTAGTGATAGATTTTGGGACATTTTATGTAGTCTACTCCATCAGAATGGCTAGGCCTATGTGTGCTCAAAATGGGTATAGCTATGATACTTCTCATCTTTGGATTATTTTCTTGGGCTCCTTTTATAAATGATGTTTATGTTATATATGGTTATGTATGTTTAATTAATGGTGTTTAAATCTTAACATCATTGCTGATGTTCTTTTAAGAGCTGCAACACCTCCTTACCTGCATTCTTGTTGGCCCTTTCAATTAGAGCGGACACTGTGTAGTTGTCCTCCACAGGGATGCTGTCTAGAGCATGAAATACCATAAAACACTTCAGGTTAAGCAGGACCCATCTATAACGACACAAGGATCTTAGCCTTAACAGTTAAACGATACAGTGACTGGGTGTTGTTCTTGACACAAACTATTTACATTTTACATTTACATTTTTTCCACCTCTCCTGGAAATACTACAACCTTATACACTATTTTAAATAAAGGTAATGGATTCAAAGATTACATTCATTTATAGCCTGTAATGTAAGATATGTGCCACATTTTGTTGGGGGAAAACTCACCAATTTCGCCATTCTTCTCAACATCCTCTGGATTTTCCTGCAATTGCAAATATATTAGAAACACACAGATGACAATACATCTAATTACAAGAAAAAACATTTCAAGAATATATTTCTCAGATTGGGTCATGAAGTTCCATGAGCTGTTTGATATCAGTCACTAAAGAAAACCATGATAATCTAAAATGAGACTTTCTGTGAAGTCACAGTATGCTATCAGCTTCCTTCCAGCATCCGAGAGAACAACTGATGCTGAAACAGGACTGGACCCCATCTGACTCAGTCAGGGCCAGATCAGGTCACTGACTCCATCCCTGCTCTCACGAAGCTCCAGGAGAGTTTAAGCCCCTTACCTCTTCATGCTGACACTGGACTGTGTTAAGTGTGCCCAGTAGGCAGACGAGCAGAATGACTGTGGAGGTTGCCATGACCAGTCCCTGATGAACTGTTTCAGTCACTCTGAGAGAAGAACTCAGGTTTATATGGGTGAGGAATGCAGAAGAGCTTTGAAGCTAAGGCACACAAGAGGATCCTGTGGCAAACCAGGTTAGGTTAAAAAAAAATATTCTTGCGTCAAAGCTTGGGTAAAAAAACCTAACAGGGAAGTTGCATTTTTCCATTCTTAGTTATGTACAATCTACCCTTCAAATGGTAGACACATTGTCTAACAACTAGAAATACTGTGTGGAAATAAATGTAACGAGTAAGCATTGGACCCAATAACCAATAAAGATGTGTGAAAGTAGAAATATAGTTAAGTGGTGCAGGAGTGTGTAGAGTTGCATAAATGTAGCATGAACTTCTGACCAGATAATCTATGTGGTCAAAGGGGTGGGCATATGATAATTGCTAAAAAGGTATTCTTTTTTTAAAGCATTAAGCATGTAAAACTACTTTGTGTAATCATACAATGCATGTCAATTATTAATTTACTGTATGTGAAAGGTAGATTACATGCATTGAAACCATTCTGCTACATTGTACTAAAGTTGATTGTCACAAGCCATCTCAGAAAAGTGATTGAACTGAAAAATTTATTTATTTTGGGGGGGAAATAATCCAAGGAGATCAATTTGTTTTTTATCCAAATTCATCGTCATGAGATGTGCAATATGGAAAAATGATTGGTATGTCTTCTGTACAGGAGACATTTGAGGAGACAGTTAGAAAGCAGGGTCTTGAAATGAGCTGCAACCCAAACCACATCCTTTACAAAAAGTATGAGCTCATGCCTGATTTTAACAGTGAAATGTGTATTGGGGTGGCAATGGGGGGCGGTAATGTGCATCTTAGTGTAGGGCATTGTGCAATATTTAATGCAATAAAATGTTTAATGCTGAATGTTGAATGTTAACTGTTGTGTGACTGTACATGTGTACTCTCTCAGATGCCCAAGACACATTTCTCCTAAGCGAAGCCTTAAAGGCTAGTTGTAATCCTAACCATAATGTCCAGTGATGCTGCATTGGAATATCACTAGTAGGTTTAGTATCTTTGCTATGTTCATGATTACATCAGAATCTCCCATTTTGTTACACTTCTCTGGATTTCAACCTACTTACAGAGAAGAGCCCTTTACATCACACACACAGACATGCACAGACACAGACAGACACGGTTCTCGTGCAAAAATGAAAGAGTACAGATTACCACAAACCACCAGGGAGGGTTTCAAAAGCATTTTGTAATAAAACAGAGTACCTCTTTAACAGATGTCTTGCAAAATCCCCATTTGCAACCTCTTGGGGAAAATGAAGATGTAATAATAATAATAATCATTTATTTTATTTGTAATGCACTCTTCATTCAAAAGAATCTCAGAGTGCCAACATATTAAAAACTAACTATAATAATACAATAAAATAAAAATGAATTAACATAAGCATAATAGAAAACTTTTAACATTTTAACATGCGATTTAACACAAGGCCAGAAATGCCTTCCTGAATAAAAATGTTTTTAGTCCAGCTTTAAAGGAGTCCGGCGTCTGCGTTGCCCTTAGGTGGTCCGGGAGGCTGTTCCATAAGTGTGGCGCTGCCGAGCAAAAGGCCCGGTCGCCCATGGTGCGGAGCTTGGTTTTGGGGACGCGGAGGAGCGAGCTGTTTGAAGACCTGAGGGTGCAGGTGGAGGTTTGGGGAGTAATTAATTCTTGCAGGTAGGGAGGTGCATGCCCATTTATGCATGTATGGGTGAGTATAAGGACTTTGTAGTCAATCCGGAAAGAGACAGGGAGCCAGTGTAGTGAGTGTAATATTGGTGTTATGTGCTCATATTTCCGGACCCTCATCAGGATCCTGGCAGCACTGTTTTGGATGTATTGCAGCTTCTGGATGTTCTTGCCAGTGATCCCATAGAAAAGCGAATTACAATAGTCCAGTCTTGAGGAGATAAAGGCGTGGACAAGCTTCTCTGCATCTAATAGGGTTAAAGTGGGGCGGAGTTTGGAGATGTTTCTTAGATGATAAAAGGAGGTTTTGCACAGGTGTTTTATATGGTCATTAAAGGTCAGGTGAGGGTCAAACCTAACTCCGAGATTAGTGACTGTGGAGGAGAGGGGGATGACCTGGCTGTCGAAGGTGAGATGAGTTAAGGAGGATGACTGAACCTGGTGTGGAGTGCCAACAAGAAGGGCTTCGGTTTTGCTACTGTTTAGCTGGAGAAAGTTGTTAGATGTGGTCTAAATTCCACACCTATAATAACACAATGCACTCCAAATGCAAACACAACAGTCATTTATGTCAGGTAATGAACAGACAGCGCTATGATAAACTTTGTAATAATTAATATGCTTCTAACTACTTCTGTTTATGACTGCTGCAATCACTGTAGCTTTGTTGCAAGCCTTTTGGATGAGTGACTTCTTCAAAACTCAGCCTGAGGCAAAACTTTTGAAATACTCCACCGACACCACAATTTGGATATGTCACATACTGTATCATCAAAACAGCATTGGCCTTCCACAGAGAATATTCCATGGATAAAAAGATCACTTACCATTCTGAGGGTAATAAAGGAGATAGACAGAAAATTATTATTGTTTATTAAATTAATGTATTCTTCTCTGTACTGATTTTAGCATTATTATCTACATTCTATAAATACTTAACAGTAGGGTGATTAACATAAATATATACTTCTCTTATTATTGGAGTTAAAAAAATGACAGAGTTGAAGGAATACGCAGCGTGTATCATTTCCTTGATGAATATAAACTGTACCGTGCATTTTGAAATTATAAAATTTTTATGACGTATTTTGCCTTCTTCATCATGCAGACAACGAAAAACGCAATGGCATTTTGTACACCAAACAAACCAATGAAAATTAAATATTTATGCTGCTTTGATCTCTGGTTTTGCTCATCCAGTGAGATATACAGTAATAGATGCCTGAACCCTCACTTCTACTAATTTAAACCCAGCCATAGCGACCCTACAACCTGAGTCACACGACATTTAAATCATGTCGGAGAAAATCCACAAAACTTCTGAAGACAAACTGCTGTCAGAGTTTAGCGACTCCTTTTTAGGCTGTTAGGGATAATTAGTGGTTGAGGTAACGCTTTGGGGAGTGCCACTGTTGGAGGTTTTCCATCCCTGCATACATAGAGAGGTGAAGAATACAATACTGTGAAAATGTATGTAGCCTAAGTCTGTGTCTTAACCAATGTGTTTGACCTGCGATGCAAAGAATTGTATTTATATTCCAAATCTTCACAAGATATGGGTGTAGTTTTTTCCTATTTATATAGCATGACAAAAGAAGCAAATTACTAATGAGACTGGAAACATGAACTTCAGCGACAGATTTCACTTAAAGCAACTTTATTGGCTTCAGCTTAAAGGCTTTACAATTGAATAATTTTATGCTATAAAGGTTTTGGGTAATGTAGTTGTAGTATTAGACTACAAAACATTCTAGTAACAAACTCACACAATTAAACTGTTTATTCAAACATCCTGCATTCATTTATGCAATTGAGCTGGAAAAGCCACTTCTTATGGTGAAGGCCTAGAGCGATGTGTTCATGTTGCCAGCTATGGCGCCTTTCATTCTGGAGAAAAACAGAAAGCAAAAAGCAGCAGCTCATCTCTTGAAAGTTTCTTGAAATACAGTACAACTCCACATACTCACAACTCCACATACTAATACTGTGAATACAGATGTTTAATGGTTTACCGCAGTAAGGCCGTGGGGTGAGCAATGATGCTACCGTCTGCATCCATAGAGGCGGTTGATTCGCATGATGTCCATGCGGCTCATCTGGGAGGCCTTCCCGATGACCGAATTGGGGTTGGGATAGGGGACGATGGTGGCCTGCCTGTTGCGGGAAAAGGCATACCTGAAAGGCACATCAATGTTTAAAGTCAGGGGTTTACTGCACTGTTTGACGTCTCATTATCATGATCATTATTCATGGTCATTATTGTGTGACCAGGACTAAACCTGAATTATCCATAACATGATTGTGTGTATACTGTGGAAGTCTCTCACTCTCTCTTTCTTGCTTTATCTCTCTCTCTCTCTCTCACACACACACACACACACACACACACTCACACACAGAGAGAGAGAAAGTAAACTTGTTCATATACTGTATGCCCATGTGCCTGTATTGGTGTTCCTTAAGGAGTGTGGGGCTCAAAACTCACCGACCGTATTGCATGACTGAGCCGTAGTCATAGGGAGTACCCAGGTTGTTGGTATTAATCTTATTGAAGGCGTACTCTAGTCCTGAGAAAAAACAATGTCTAGTGAACCTGCAACATGTAATTTACAAACTGACTGCCATGACATGCATTTGTTTGAGACTTATTCTCCAATTCTGTACTCATGAAATCAAAATCAAAGATGGCACACAGCTGACATCATCTGGCTCCAAGGTTATCAATGATTCTTTTTTGAAGTATGACATTAATCTAATCTAATTAATATGATTCACTGTATTCAGTTGTCAAGCACATGTGTACTACTATTAGTAACAATAACAATAATAAAACAACACAATTTACATTCTACCCGGCTAGAGCTAGAGTTCCTTCCCAGAATTAAAAAAATACATAGCAGTATGTTATAATAAGGGAAAGAAGCAAGGAACACATTTTGCTGGTTGATAATTCTGTGGGGAGGCAGCAGCAGGTCTTGCTCACCCCTGATGATGTTTTGATAGAGAATACGGACGTGTGAGTCACGGTCGCTGCGACACTGCTCGTGGTTGAAGCCCAGGGCGTGCAGCAGCTCGTGCTGGACTACCTGGTGGTAAACACACCCACTCCTAGCCAGGGACACCACCTGCTCTCCACCTCTACGCCCGACGTAGGACCAGCACCTGAAGCCAGCAGAAGTTTCAAACATTACTGCAGTGGGAAACAACAGCCCATCCTTTCAATTTTTCAATTATGAATTTAAACTATCAAAAATGTTTTGCCAATATTTCTGACATGGCAGTGCTATACATTGCACCACACATGGGCATTCACCCTCCTTTCAAATGTCACTTTTGAGGACTGCTTGAGGAAGGACTAATCGTGGATGGTTTTTCATTAATATTTCTAATAAAGTCTGGTTTATATTTCAAAACTCTTGACATAACAAAGTTCAACAAATAATTAATAAAGGCATTGGAATCCTGGCTAATTTCAACTACAACTTGCTCAAAAATTTTAAAAGCTCAATTTTAGGGTCTTCTAAGGTCTTGCATTGTATTGTTATGTTGTCAATACCCTGAGCGTGACTGGATGTTAACATAGTCTTTCTGCGATGTGCGTCTTGTGAAGCGGATGCAGGTGGACTGGGCAAAAGACTGCAGGCCCTTCTCAATGATGGCCCTCTCCCTTTGGGCTGTAGGGAAAAACAGTAAAGAAAACATATCTTTTAAAAATACACAATCATATCTGAAAATAGAGTTTTATTAAATGTTCTCGCATTTAGAGACTCCTTACCTCCTTTGGAAACTTGGCTATGACTGATATGTTTGTCGCTAAAAGTAGTCACACATCTTGCACATGTAAAGTTGTCGGGTCCCAAAGTATGCTCACACTAGGACTGAACACAACCTTTAAGGCTCAGCTAGGATCCTGAACACACTGCGAGAAGTCTAAGAGAAAAAATCTATGAGAAAACATAGATTGAGAAACCAGTGGTTTCTCATAAAAAAATAAAACCACATTGCGTAAAGGTAGATTGTGATTCGGTTTAGGTTTCGCTAAAGGTTGTTGATATATAAATTTAAAATCAAATCAAATGTTGATTGCCTGGGATTCTTTATGGCTTGGTCCAAACCACTATGTTTGTTTCCCATTTACAGAGCCAGGACTGTGTGCGAACACCGGACCTTTTTCTGAGCGCAAACACTGAATGGACAGGGAGGAGCAATTCGCTACCTTTAAGAAGTATAATACCTGTACAATAACACATGTTCCTTACAGAACTGATTGGCGATGACGTATGGAACATAGACATTGCCATTACTGGAGCGTTGCCATTTGCAGCCACGGGAGGTGCAAGGGTCAGCGTTCTGGAGCCCAGTGTACACGGCAATATCACCCTCCACGATCTCCGGATCATCAAGTTCCTGCCCTGGAAAATTAAATAGAATTCAGCAATTAAGCAATTAAATGAGAAGAGATAGATTATGGGACATTTCATGTAGTCTACTCCATCAGAATGAATAGGTCTATTTGTGCTCAAAATGGTTATAGTGATACTTCTATATATTATGTTTATGTTACATATGGTTATGTATGTTTAATTAATGGTGTGACATCTTGACATCATTGCTGATGTTCTTTTAAGAGCTGCAACACCTCCTTACCTGCATTCTTGTTGGCCCTTTCGATTAGAGCGGACACTGTGTAGTTTTCCTCCACAGGGATGCTGTCTAGAGCATGAAATACCATAAAACACTTCAGGTTATGCAGGACCCATCTACAATGACTCAAGGATCTTAGCCTTAACAGTTAAATGATTCAGTGACTGGGTGTTGTTCTTGACACAGACCATTTCCATTTTACATTTACACCTCTCCCGAAAATACTACAAAGTACACAACCCTATACACTATTTTAAATAAAGCTTATGGATTCAAATATTACATTCATTTATATCCTGTAATGTAAGATATGTGCCAAATTTTGTGGGGGGAAAACTCACCAATTTCGCCATTGTTCTCAACATCCTCTGGATTTGCCTGCAATTGCAAATATATTAGAAACACACAGATGGCAATACATCTAATTACAAGAAAAAACATTTCAAGAATATATTTCTCAGATTGGGTCATGAAGTTCCATTAACTGTTTGTTATCAGTCACCAAAGAAAACCCTGATAATCTAAAATGAGACTTTCTTCATCCCTGCTCTCACGAAGCTCCAGGAGAGTTTAGGCCCCTTACCTCTTCGTGCTGACACTGGACTGTGTTAAGTGTGCCCAGTAGGCAGACGAGCAGAATCACTGTGGAGGTTGCCATGACCAGTCCCCGATGAAATGGTTCAGTCACTCTGAGAGAAGAACTCAGGTTTATATGGGTGAGAACTGCAGAAAAGCTTTGAAGCTGGCACACAAGAGGATCCTGTGGCAAACCAGGTTAGGTTAAAATTATTTTATTCATGCGGCAAAGCTTGGGTAAAAAACCTAACAAGGAAGTTGCGTTTTTCCATTCTTAGTTTGTCTCTTGTCTCTTTCTCTGTGAAAATGTACAATCTACCCTTCCCATGGTAGACAAATTGTCCAACAACTAGAAAATACAGGGTCAAAAATGAATGTAAGGAATAAGCATTGGTCCAACAACCAATAAAGATTTTTGAATGTGTATAGTTTAGTGGTGCAGGAGTGTGTAGAGTTGCATAAATGATCTGACCAGATAATCTACTAACAAGTGTATAGTTGAAGGGGTGGACATGTGATAATTGCTAAAAAGGTATTCTTTTTTAAAGCATTAAGCATGTAAAACTACTTTGTATAAGCATACAATGCATGTCAATTATTCATTTACTGTATGTGAAAGGTAGATTACATGCATGGAAACCATTCTGCTACATTGTGCTAAAGTTGATTGTCATAAGCCATCTCAGAAAAGTGATGGATGCAATAAAATGTTAAATGCTGAATGTTGAATGTTAACTGTTGTGTGACTGTACATGTGTATGTGGAGACACTGCGTTCTCTCTCTCTCAGATGCCCAAGACACATTTCTCCTAAGCGAGGCCCTAAAGGCTAGCCCTAATCCTAACCATAATGTCCAGTGATGTTGCATTGGAATATCACTGGTATGTTTAATATATTTGGTATGTTCATGATAAGATAATCATTTCCCATTTTGTTACACTTCTCTAGATTTCAACATACTTACAGAGAAGAGACCTTTACATCACACACACAGACATGCACACACATCACGCACACAGACATGCACATGCACAGACACAGACAGACACGGTTCTCGTGCAAAAATGAAAAAGTACAGATTACCACAAACCACCAGGGAGGGTTTCAAAAGCATTTTGTAATAAAACAGAGTACTTCTTTACCAGATGTCTTGCAAAATGCCCATTTGCAACCTCTTCGGGGAAACGAAAATGTGGTCTAAATTCCACACCTATAACACAATGCACTCCAAATGCAAACACAACAGTCATTTATGTCAGGTAATGAACAGACAGAGCTATGCTGAATTTATTTATATGCTTTTAATTACTTCTCTTTATGACTGCTGCAATCACTGTAGCCTTGTTGCAAGCCTTTCAGAGAAGTGACTTCCTCAAAACTCAGCCTGTGGCAAAACTTTTGAAATACCCCACCCGCACCACAATTTGGATCTGTCACATATGCCAGTGAATGTTGACTCAATTAATTATAAACTTTGCTGCAATAGAGCAATGCACGCAAGCTAGAGTAAAAATGAAGAAAAATATGGTAACTAATAATCTAATATGAACATATAATGTAATATGAATATATATATTTAGATAGGAAGTTACAAAAATACATTTATATTTCAAAAATATTTGAATTACTTAGATATTAGTTTTATCTTTTGCTTCTATAATTTGCTTTCCCCAATTAATTAACCCACATCTTAAAATCTTAAAATGCTATCATGTCTGAAATAATGCTATTTTATAATATGGAATCTCAAGTTCTCATATGTTAAATATATTTTCTTAAAAAAAACACAGTTCTTTGTGCCATAAAACCACTGGAATTAATTTATATTATTTATTATTTATAAATTATTTATCATTTATTTTACTTGATATTATGATTTCTGCACTGTTTTTCATACTTTGAGATAACATTTAACACACACACACACACACACACACACACACACACACACACCCCAACACAGAGAGAGACAAACACACAGAGACACGCAAATAAACCTTATTCTTTGTACTACGATTACCATTTATATAACACAGACACAACACTTTTCATATTTCATATTATTTTATTATTACAATCGTATTTTCATAAAATAAACAAATTAATTGAGTAGAAGTCTGAGCAGACTTAGTGGTAGTTATCTGAGCAGAAGGCCTCAGATCTGAAAACAGAAAACGCAAGAAACAATGAGCATTATAACCACACAACGCAATGAGCATTAGAACAGGGCAACGCAATGAGCATTAGAACCACACAACACAATGAGCATTAGAACCACACAACACAATGAGCATTAGAACAGGGCAACACAATGAGCATTAGAACAGGGCAACACAATGAGCATTAGAACCACACAACGCAATGAGCATTAGAACAGGGCAACACAATGAGCATTAGAACCACACAACACAATGAGCATTAGAACAGGGCAACACAATGAGCATTAGAACCACACAACACAATGAGCATTAGAACCACACAACACAATGAGCATTAGAACCACACAACACAATGAGCATTAGAACAGGGCAACACAATGAGCATTAGAACCACACAACACAATGAGCATTAGAACCACACAACACAATGAGCATTAGAACCACACAACACAATGAGCATTAGAACAGGGCAACACAATGAGCATTAGAACCACACAACACAATGAGCATTAGAACAGGGCAACACAATGAGCATTAGAACAGGGCAACACAATGAGCATTAGAACCACACAACACAATGAGCATTAGAACAGGGCAACACAATGAGCATTAGAACCACACAACACAATGAGCATTAGAACAGGGCAACACAATGAGCATTAGAACAGGGCAACACAATGAGCATTAGAACAGGGCAACACAATGAGCATTAGAACAGGGCAACACAATTAGCATTAGAACAGGGGAATACAATGTTAAAGAGCTACTTCAACTTCAATGAGATATGAAAACAATGGAAACACTTCAGTAATGTATCCCTTCAGAATATTCTATATATGTTCTATTCTATCTATACTACTGGGTATCTCAAAGAAGATATTTCGAAGCCAGACATAACCACATAAATTGCTTAATACGTGGAGAAACACACAAACACATTCTAATGGTCTTACCCAAAGTTGAGACAGAGCTAGAGTAAAAACACTGTTACCACAGGAATGGTGTACGTAGATCCCCCAGGGGATAATAGTGAATGTTAGTATACTGTCATGTATGGACAGTGAAATACATGTCAGGTGGCTCTGCTTACAGAGGATTTTCCAATACCTGTGCAGACAGTTGATTGTAAAGTCTGACTTGCTGTATTTTCATTAAAGTACTAATCTGTGCCATGTCTGTATTTATATACAGTATATAATATATATTTGTTATATATCAGTATCGATCAATCCAAAAGCACATGCATAACTTACATTTTTCTCTTGCAGTCAGTTTTCCGTGTTGCTCCTGTTCTTTCAGGACTTTATTTATGGCAACATCCAAACATCTAATGTACCTGAACTTTTGTGGGCTCTTTGCAAAAGTCCAAATACCTTTTCCTGTTGCATTTCCCTTTGTTTCCTGTTCGATGCAGGAACTGTTGTCCTCGGCTGGCTCACCCTCTGTGATCCTTTCTCCTTTAATTTTCCTTTTATTTTTCAGGCATGTGGGACTGCTCTTAGACTGTGTCCCATCCTGGATGTGGGACTCAATCCAATCTCCTTGGCCCAACCGGCCAGGTAAATGCCCATTTTCATGGGTCTCACTGTGTCCACCCTGTTCTATTTTGTCAAAATGGACGATATTTCCATTTTTGGTGTTTTCATCACCTCTGCATTCATAGTCACCATCAAAGGGATATCTTGCTCGCATCCTCTCCCATTTTCCATGTACCCCTTCTTCTGACTTGGCATGTTCATTCATGTTTTGCAGATATTTGTGTCCATTTCAACACCTGTGCTTTCGAAACTCCACGGAGAGGTATCATAATCATAATCATCTCCAACATCATCAGCTGAGGCACTCAAGCTAGAAACAGTCCAGCCTTCATCATATGTGCATTCACACACACCATCAGAAGGATATCTCTCTTGCATCTTTTCACTTTCCTCACCTTCCTCCACCTCTAACTCTGACACTTCAGTCAGGCTTCCCAAATCATGGTATGGGTTCATGTCAGCATTTGTGCTATTGCAGCCCAATGGAGAGGTATCATAATCCCCAACATATTTTTCTACATCATTAGCACAGTCACTCAAGCTATGGATAGTCCAGCCATCATTATCTGTGTAGTCATGTTCACCATTAGAAAAATCTTTCTCTTGCATCTTTTCTGTTTTTGTATTTCCCCCAGACATATCATCACCAGTCAGGTTTTTCAAATCATGGTTTGTGTCCATTTCAATGTCTGTGCTGTCGGAGGTCTACTGAAAGGGATCATAATCCTCAACATATCCATCTTTACCACCATCATGCGAGTCACCCGAGCAAGAGACATCCCAGTTCTCTTGCATCTTTTCTCCTTTTGTATCCCCCCCCCCCAACAATTCCAACATTGTTGCTGTCGGAGCACCTTGGAAAGGTATCATAATCCTCAGTATCTTTGTCTTCACCATCAGCCGAGTCACTCAAGCGAGTTTCAGCCTTATTAGCGTCAACACCCTTATTAGTCTCTGTTTCTTTGGATACTTCCTGAGCTCAGCTTTTTCAAACCTTCTTGAGCGGAGGAAGTAGCTGATTTGTTTGGGGAGACATAATCACTTTCACACTCATAGTCAACTTGACAACTTGATTTAGCGTCACTGAATATGTAACCACACTCTGAGCCAACGACAGCCTCATTAACTAATACAATTTCTTTATGTTTTTCTTCTCTAAATCCCTCTTTGATTGTTGCCTCACACTGCCATTTAATTCCTTCTCTATTACTTTCCACATCCGGCAAGTCCATCCTTGCCTCTTTGCGAAGCATCAGAGATTTGTTTCCCTTGATTTGTAGGGTAGGCCACAGCGCCAATTGCCTTGGTGGATGCATCTGAAAATATGCAGAGTTATTTTCTTTTGGCCTTTGACAAAGATGGTGTTGTATAGGCCCAAGGGATGTGGAGCTGTCCAGGGTCCTTAAGTGAGTGACGCCATGTTTCCCACTCCATCCTCTTGTTCTCAGGGAGAGGTGAGTCCCACTCAATGCTGTCCACTGAGAGTTCTCTGAGCAAAAGCCTTGCATGGATTATCACCGGAGCTGCAAACCCAAGCGGGTCATACAGGCTGTTTACAGTCTGTGTATGGCTTGTCATTGTCTGACACCTAGAAGCTGAATGTGTCTGTAACGGTATCCCAGGTAAGTCCAAAGCTGCGTTGTGAGTGTGGTGTTTCTCCATTGAGGTCGAGATCTTTTATTTCTTTAGCATGATCCTCTTTGGGGAAGGCTTTCAAGACAGCAGAGCTGTTGGAGGCAATTTTGTGAAGCCTTAGATAGGACTCAGATAGCAAGGCCTGTGCACTCTGAAGGAGGTGAATGGCTTTGGCTTCTGTGGGCATTGCGGCGAGCCCATCATCCACACACAATTGCGCTCTATGAAATGCCCAGCAGCAGCGCCGTACTCCTGTTCACAATCTCTTGCAGCCTGTCTCAGTCCATATGTTGCCACTGCAGGAGAAGGGCTGTTGCCGAACACATGGACTTTCATGCGGTATTCTATGAGGTCCTTTGAGGAGTCATTGTCACGATGCCATAAGAACCGTAGGTAATCCCTGTGGTCCTCCCTTACCACAAAACAGTGGAACATCTGTTGGACGTCTGCTATTATGGCGACGAGCTCCTTCCTGAAGCGGATCAAGACGCCTATCAGGCTGTTATTCAAGTCTGGCCCGGTCAGTAGGACGTCGTTCAGAGAAACACCGTAGTGTTGTGCACGATCCTGATCTGATCCTGATCTGATCAGGATTCTTGGGATGATATATGCCTCAGGTTGGTAGATACCAGCATTCCTGGTCTTCTGGAAGCGTTGGTGCGACCTCTGTGTGATCATTAACAAATATTTTCTGCATTAAGCCTATGAATTGTTCTTTCATTGTTGGTTTCTTTTCCAGGGCGCGGCGCAGAGAGGAAAGACGACTGAGGGCCTGTTCTTTATTATTCGGGAGGTGCGGCCTGGGATGTTTAAAAGACAGGACCCAGCTGTTATACATGTGTTCGTCCATAATTTTCAAGAATTTTTCATCTTCTATAGAAAGAGCAAGTTTGTTGTCATCTTTTGTTTTCTGAAAGTCAAGATCTCCTAGTGTTTTTTCCTTTGCTTTGATTTTCATAGTATGTGAGAACTCCTTGATGGAGTGAACAATGAGGGATGTCCATTTTCCAGTACATTAGTCTTTGCACTGTAAACTTTTGGCTTGTGGGCAGTTCCCAGGCACATCTCACCAACTAACACCCAGCCAAGATCTAGCTTCTGGGCGAAGGGGGCGTTGTTAGGCCCATTGATTTGTTGTCTGACTTTATGTGCTCTGAGCATGTCTCTGCCTAGCAGAAGGAGGATGTGTGCATTTGGATCCGGCTGTGGGATTTGTGATGCAATGGACTTTAAATGTGGATGTTGCATGGCCACTTTAGGCATGGGTATTTTGGCCCTGTTATCCGGTATTTCATTACATTTAATCAGAGTGGGGAGTTCGAAGCTGTTGCCACCACTAATTGGTTCTATACGAAAACCGTTAGCCCTTCTGCCGCTCGTCTCCACTACACCAGCACAGGTCTTTAAAGAGTATGGCGCTTCAGTGTATAAAACACCAAAAAGGTCGAAAAGGTCGTACCTGGCCAATGACCTATTGCTCTGATCATCGAGCATGGCATACATTCTTGTGGCTTCCCGTGTGGATAAACTTTGACAAGACAAATCTTTGCACATGATCTTCCTGTGCGGCCTTCTCCACAGACCTCTATGCAGTTTGTGCTGACATTAATGGATTGCTCCTGTTCTGCTCCCTCCCCGCCGTCCTTTACAGCAAGCTCAGCAGCCTTTGATGACCTGTTCACGGTCACAGCCGTTTTTTTTTTGAATTTAGGTGTGGGCCTGTCATGTGGATTGAAGCTGACGCTTGACAGACTAATGCTCGAGTCATTTCTTATTTTTGCATCCAGACACACAAAATCAATGAAGAAGGAGAACGGAGGGTTAGTAACTTTGTGTTCGCTTTTGAACTCTGACCCTTGGTAGATCCACTTTTCTTGTAGCCCAAAGGGTAACTTTTCCACTATGGGGTTAATGCCACGGGCTGTGTCTAACACTATGAGCCCAGGCAGATACCCATCTGCCTTTGCAGAGAGCAGCTCCATTAGAAGTTCTCCTAACTCTCTTAGCTTGTGGTAGTCCCTACTGGAAATCTTGGGAAAGTTGTCTAGCTTTTTAAGAAGAGACTGCTCAATGGCCTCTGGAAAACAGTAGACTTCCTCCAGCCGCGCCCAGACCATCTGCCGGGCCGCATTGGGGTTCCCTATGTGGACTGATCTGAGCCGTATGACGTAAGTGGAGGATTCTTTGCCCAGCCATTTTGTCAGCAAATCGAATTCTCGCTTGCAGACAGGTTCAGGTCATTGATGGAATTTAAGAGTGATGACCTCCAAGCTCTGTATGACTGCACAATCGTCAAATTGCTTTAGGCCTGTGCTGACAATTTCCCTGTGTGCGTGCGTGTGTTCTCTGATATGCCCGTTTGTGTGTTCCATTTTTGTCAAGAAGAATTCTTTGATGTCACAATGGATTCTGATAACATCACACATGATGTCATAGAGCTGCACATGTAAATAATAGAATAGCGTGTGGGAGTGATCGTCGACCATTTTGTATGCGGGGGATGAATCCACATCTGGTAAAATAAATCAGATTTTTCAGGCGCTATAGTGCTTTAACGTTACGTTTCATAAGAAACTATGGGGCGTGAGTTCAGAGTTGTCTGTAACCATGGATCTCACTCTAGAGTCCCTGGTGTTGCCTTGGGCAAGGGACGCGATGTTGTCCATTCTTTTTCTGTTTAGCATTTTGGTAGCAACATCTTTATTTTTACGAGACAAGACAATAGTGCGTTACAAAAGACGAACCGATAACTACATTTTAACTCACCAAACTGCTTGCCTAGGTTTTCTACTGGCGTTGTTTACCTCACATCTTATTTTCACCAATTTTGCAAAAACCCATTCCTTTTTCCATAGGATTTTCAAATGCTAACACTAAAAACTACAAGCTTCCAGTCGACTTCCATAAGCTACTTTTAGACAAGTGTAGCCCAAGCATAGAAATCCACGTTGGACACTGATCAGCCTGAAATGTGGCAGCACCATGGACAGCATAGGTCCATCAGTTCCCTGCTGGGCCAGGGCTGCACACACCCTTCATCAGTGGCTGACACCTCACACTGTACATGCGATTAATCTAGTTACATTTGGACATATCTCCAATCCACACGATTTATAACTTTGCTGTATAGCATCTGTTGGACACAACATCGTATAGCGCGATTTTTGTAATAAATAAATCTCAATCTGGAGCAATTACTGGAATGCAACAAACACTTACGATACGAATTACTGTATCTGAAAAGGGTCCCAATCAGAAGTGCTAAAAGTCATCTTTCAATCTGGTTTCTGTGTTGGGGGTGCAGACAGAATGTACAGCTAACGTTAGTTAACGGCATTTTATCTAAATTTCAAAACGTGTGGAATATTCAGGAAATGTGAGGAGGTGATGGGCACATAGTGATAATGTGTTGCCACCTGTTGGATGCATTTAGGTTATAAGGCGAGAGTCACAGTAGTGACAGTAAAAACAGATCGCCATCTTTTCGTCTTCCTCCCTGATCACCTGATATAGGCTGTTTCTCATGTCACGTGACAAATTCTCGTTTCATCCGTTCCTTCCCTCTACGGGAGGAGGAGGAGGTTATTGTAAATTGTCTCCATAATGGCGGACACATGTGGCCAAGTTCTGCTGGGATCTGGACTGACTGTCCTCTCCCACCCTCTCATGTACATCAAAGTTCTAGTGCAGGTAAGACCGTGCTTGCTCGGTAGCATTGCGGTCCTCGCAAACGAGCACAACATGTCAGCAGATGCAAAAGTGTTTACGGTGACCCGCTGTCAGCTAATTTTTAGCTCGCTACTTTCGGTTTTCATTAGCTAACCTGTTTGCAAACCTTTTTGACATTATACACATTTTGTGGTCAGGCCTAAATTAGATTAGTAGAACAGTGCACCATCTCTTTGAAAGCTGAGCTTGTACTCAAGAAAGTGGCATTTTCAACGTAAAAGCTTGGTAGCACGCTAACTGTATGCCTTTCGTCGTTGGCTAGGTTGTTAGCCGGCTTCCCACTTTACGTCACTAAAGGTCAGAGTACAAGGGTTTGTGGATTCTCAACAGAAATACTGGGGTTTGGCTAATTAGCTTAACGTAGACCACACATCATCTTGATTTGACATGAACTACTTCAAAAGTCCCTGTTCAATTAGAATGGAACGGACGATTATAAGATATGTTTGACAGCTAATCTTTCCATCCCAGGACCTCTTGCAGGCTAGCATGAAATTGCTTCTGAGCTAACGAGTTTTTCAGGAAGTGTCCTTTGGCCCACTGTAAGGTTATTTAGGGGGTATAAAGTTTGCAAATACTGTGTTCATACCTAGTTAGCGATATGCGTACTGGCAGTGATAACAAACACACAGCCCTGACGGCGTTGAGTTCTGTTGCAAGATATTATTAAAGGTGTCCTTATTTTCAGTGAAAGTCTTGACCCCACGCCTGTAATCTTGCGATGTTATTTAGATTGACATGCTACTATGAATTCAAACTTTCTAATTTAACGGTCTTTAAACCTTTAACTAGCAAATTGCGTGTTTTGACTCGTTTTACTTGTATGATTTATTTGACAAACATTGTTGTCAAATTAAGATATATCTTGTGCGGGTGTTGCGCGTTGCTAGGTAGAGAACTCTGAAGAAATAGCTTAAGTAAAGATGTGAAATCAATGATCTTTGGTCTCTGAACCAATCTGGTCTATTACAGGTGGGACATGAACCTCTTCCTCCTTCATTAGGGAGAAATTTGTTTGGTCGACAGGTGTACCAGTTGCCAGGACTCTTTGCTTATGGTAAGGACCGTCGACTGTGTGTGTGTGTGTGTGTGTGTGTGTGTGTGTGTGTGTGTGTGTATATATATATATATATATATATGTTATATGTATATATAACCTGTAACAGACATTCGGTAAGGACCAGAGCTTCTGTTTAGCCATAATTTCCTTACTCATCGTTCACACTTCATATTTACATCCAGTGACTTGTATGATGGGCATTCCGGATTTTTCTCCATAGACAGTGTGTTTTAGCTGTGTACTTGAAATATAGGCTATACTGTCCAAACGTGTGTGAGATGATGACATAGCCTAATACAAATCATACGGCAACTTTTCATAATCTGTTATGTAATTGTGATGCTGTACCATGATTGTATTGCTTTATATTTAAAGTTGTTTAGTTAAACAAAGTGTTGAGATTCAAGATAGATGTGAAGTACTTATCTGTGATTGTCAGTATTCATGTTGTCACATGGAACAGGTTTTACAGTTCTGCAACCACATTTTATTTCAATAAAACAGACCAGTGTTTTATACATACATTGCCAGTATTCAGGCCCAATGTACAGCCATTGTTGGTTCTGTGGAATGTGGTTTTCTTTTGAGTAGACAGAAGGGCTGATAAGGTAGTTTACCTGCTCTTATTTCCTTATAGGAAAACTGTGAAGTCACCCTCAATTCACTGTTAGCAATTGCTTTTTGTTGTTGTGCATGGCTGTATGTTGTTCTTTTATTTCTCCTAACCTTTCTATGTTAATTTCCCTTTAGCCAAACACATTGTGAAGATTGATGGCAAAGCAGGCCTGTTCAACGGCTTAGCACCGCGACTCTGTGCGGGGACCATCGGCACAATCGTTCACAGCCGTGTCCTGCAGGTAGAGCCTGGTTAACATTCTAGCAGACACTTTTGTTCAATGTTACTTGTTTATTAAAGTGGGAATGAACCTTAGGCCTTTCAGTTGATTGCTTCAATCATGTTTTGGCTTAGAGTGACCACTGTGTGTGAAGCTGGAGGGCTGTCTCTGTGCTCCATTATTCACCCATCACTACAGTATATCCAGTATGCTCTGGAGTTGTCCGGAATTGTTCTGTTTTGAGGGGTTTAAGGTTATATCGGCTGGACTGTTTGGCTGTCTATTTGGCTAGCTATCGTAGAAGTTTGGGTGAAAAGTATACATCGGAGATGTTGGGGACCGAGTTCCGGTCCCTCTTTGGGGCGTTCATAGGTGGTCTCATCAGCAATGGGTGTTGGACTGAAATCTAACTGACCATTGCGACTGTTGACCCTGTCTTCTGAAATTACATTGATGAGCACTGTCACAAAAAAAAATCTTGTGTAAAGCATGTATTGGAAAAGCCTATCCCCAAAATAACTTAGGTTGAAATTACCTGCATGAAGAGCAAAGATAAAAGCCGTATCCTCTTCCTGTTTCAAGGGAGTGGTGTAGGAAGGCTATTATATTTCCTCAAGTAGCTTTCACATCCAGAATAGGTATTAGCATCCCCTCCACAATCATATCTCCATAATGACACATTAATAGTATAGTAATATTAATTTGTTTTTGTGGTACTGTAGAGCTGTTTGACATGACAGTATGTGGCTATGTAGCAGCTAGACATGCAGAATACTCACCACAGTTGGTGGTATATATATCTGTCCCCTTTACCCAACTTGAAATGCCCTTTCACTTTCCACCAGCAGCTAAATAAGGAGACAACCGATGCCTCACATGGTTAGCAGATGAGGCAGCTTTGTTGGATGCGATTGCTCTGAATTTAATGTTACTTTTATTGTGTTTTTCAGAAATGCCAGGAGGGTAAATATGAGGTATGTGTGAACAAAAACAGTCCTTAACATACATGACACACTAGTATTTTGTACTCACTGTAGGAGATTGGTATAGTTACATTTCTGTTGCTGTTTGTCTCATAAAGTCCTGTTTCATCATGCTATGTTAAATCAGTAGAAAGGCAATCCCTGAGAGAGAAATGTTTTTTCATGCAAGTTATTTGACAACAGGTCTTAATTCTGCGATTTTTATTTTATTTTTTTTAATTATTATTATTATTTATGTTTTAGATAATTGGGAGCAGCAATCAGAAAGAAGAGGAAGGATCCATTCAACATGTTGTGAATGAGGTGAGTACAATAGTTGCTTAAAATAAAATAAATCAAATTGCATGAATTGTAAAGACATTTCTCTGCTTCATATTTTTAATTACTCCATAGTGGAGATGTCTCAAATGAGGGGCTGCTTTTACTGTAAAATCTATTGCCTATTTGTCCGTACGACACATTGATGATGCTGAAAATCATCCCGGTTAGGTTTTATTAAGTTTCCATGGTTCAGTTCAGTTCACTGCCCAGTTAGCACATTTTGCTTATTTATGTACAGAAGTGATTCCAATTCGGCCCCTCAAATCTGATGGTGTATACAGCGGTAGCAAAGACTCTTACCACCACTGTACTAAATTAATACATGTAATATTGAAAATATGCATGCATATGTGTCATGCATATGTGACAGAACTGACAGAATTATGCTTTTCCCTCCTCTTTTTTTTTTTTTTTTTTTCTTCTTCTTCTCCTCGCTTCACCCTTCCTCTTCCCAGACTACCAGAGAGATGATTGCTCGCTCCTGTGCCACTATCGTCACCCACCCCTTCCATGGTAACTTTGATGCTGATTGCTTTCTCTGGCTCTTTAGCTTAGCTGTGGGATGGAACACCAATTCAATGACTTGATACCAAGTTTGTCACTTATTTAACCGTAGTTAAGTGTTTTTTTTAAGGTTTTCCCTAAATGGTGTGGTAGGTTTGCCATACCAATGAGATGTATCAGATTTGGATTGATAGGATTTTTAAAAAGAAAATGTATTTATGTTTTTTTTGCTTCAAGTAATTACCCTGAGATGCATGGTCCAGTTCATTGGCAGAGAAACCAAATACAGGTGTGTGTACAGTCATTGTTTTTATATTGAAATCTTTTGAAGACTTTTGAAATGCATTGTTTATTGTGATAAACTGCATCTATGAACAATACAATTATATGTATTAAACTTAAAAAAAAAAAAACGTATAAGAAACTAACAGTCTTTTTGTTCTCCTCAGCGGTGTGTTTGATTCCGTTGTAACAATCTACAAAGAAGAAGGCATTCTGGGATTTTTCGCGTATGTAGCTCAACTGTAGATGAGAAATTTGTCAGTACACAAATGGTCTTGAGGTCAATGCAAAAAGTGTTTTTTATTTTTTATTTCCTAGTGGCTTGATTCCTCGTCTGTTGGGTGATGTCCTCTCCCTGTGGATCTGCAACATGCTCGCCCATCTCATTAACACATATGCTATTGATGACTCGGTAAGTCCTTCATCCATAACGTACGCGCTCTGTCACAGTGGTCTTTGACTCTTTGTTCTGAAAGACTTCTGAGAGACTGACCCTCTGCCTCTCGTCATAGATGAGCCACACCGGAGAAATAAAAAACTGCTCACAAGCCGTCACTGGGGTGAGTGCTTGTTTTTCAAACTCTGCATTGTGCTCCTGTATGTGTCATAAGTGTGTGCTGCAGAAGAGTATCGTTGGAGGAGGGAGAATTTTTTTTTATTGACTAATTGCATCTCTTAATTTGTCCTCCTTTTCTCCAGTTTTTTGCCAGTATGCTGACATACCCATTTGTGTTGGTGTCCAACCTAATGGCTGTTAACAACTGCAGGTAAGACTAGCAGCAGGACACTGGAAAATTCAGTTCTATGCAGGTGTGATGTTCAATATACTCAATGAAATATCCACTTCCTGGTTATGGAGTGATAACCAGCAGTCCTCCGCTTCAGTTAGTAATTGGGCGGGGCAGTCAGGCAATAAGCCAATCAGCACAGTGCTGCAGAAGATAAGAGGGCCTCTAGTGCATGCTCTCGCTTTGTTTGTGTAAATTCAGCCGTAAAGACAAGAAATGATTACGTTTGTGAACACAATAGACAAATATATTAAAACTATATACCTGCAATTCTTTTTTACAAATGAATAATGTCAAGAAGGTAAAGTTCATTGTTTAAAATGAACAGAAGGTTTTCAACATGCCAGTCTATTTTATAATTTTTTTTTTTTTTTTAAACGGTCTGCCATCTTTGTGTGTTTGCATTGCAGTCTTGCAGGTGGCCTCCCCCCATATGCTTCTGTGTACCCAACATGGGTGGACTGCTGGAGACACCTCAGTCTAGAGGTCAGTATCTCAATCACTTGCAAAGCCACTAGGCTTCTTTACAACATTAACTTAAAGTTATAACCACTTTCTACAATACAGTACATTGCTGTACTTTTCTTTCTGTGTAGTATAGTTGTGTAGCACTGTAATACTGTGTAGTAAGGCGAGTTGTACTGTTGTATTTTCGTTGTATAGTACTTTATTGTTACACTTCTCAGAAAACCACTGTTTCAGGGCAGAAGCTGTACATTTTTATACGCAATCATCTTGTGGACGATAGCATGTAGTCAAAACAAATGAGAATTTTTCATTCAAAACATATTCAAAAGTACAGAAGAGCCTTGACATTAGATAAGATGAATGCTCTTACTCATCCTGTCAATTTGTCTGTTTTCAATCTACAGGGAAATATGAGCCGAGGCAACAGTTTATTTTTCAGGAAGCTACCTGCAGGGAAGACGTACGCCATCGATCAGAAAAGATTTTTTTAAACCAGAAGTTGACGGCATAGCATTTTATTGTAATAATATAAATGATGATGGCCAGGGTGGGTGAGGTGGACCCTCTAATCCTTTGTATGCACTTGTTTACAATAACAGACTATTTTTTTGTTGTTTTTTTTTTTTTAACAACAAACTGTCAAGTCTGCCTACAAGTAAATGAAAACATTTTCACCGCAACTCGAGCTGCTTTCATTGGAAATGTGAAGAGCTTTATTTTAATAATTAGATTTATATTAATGATTAAATGAAACAGGGGTATCTCACTTGTGGGGAAATGGGAGGGGCTACAGAATGACAAAGTTGTCAATCAGCTTCACAGAGGGTCGGGGCTAGCACTCGAGGACTGGCACAGTCCTGCCCCCAATCCTAGGATCTGGCGCTCGGTAAGAAGTTCCTGAGAGATTGTCAAAGATATGCACGCCTGGCTCCCCCAGATGACCAACTTTTTTTTGTTCTTTGACCTGGATAGTCAAGATGTTTCCCCCCCCACCCAAGGAAATAAATGCATGTAGCTATGTTATTGGTCTAACGTTAAGAGGGTGGGGGGCTGTCCAGTCCGCCCTGATTGTGAGTATTGTGGTGTACAATGTTTTCATGCTGAAATCCCAGACAAGGGCCCATGTGGCGACTCTGTCACTCACTAGCTGTCAGTCTAGTGGAAGCTGATATGTTGTGCAAGTAATTATTAAGAGGTGCAAGTCCATGCCTGGATGAAGTCTTCAAATCAGATGTCATAACACTGAGCTCATTCTGATTGATCCAAATAAACTGCATTTTTGGGGATTTTCATGTCCTGTGTGTGGTTTTGTTTGCACTGGATGTATTGTATGGGATATCTGTCATTCAATAGACCTTTTTTTCATGCAGAAGCATGCAGTGAAAGCTACATTAATATATGTAGATGATAAATGGTTTCCTGTACTGAGGTGACCAGGTGAGCACTGGTCAACAATTCCGTGTCCCAATACTTCAGTTGCAAATTTCAGTCGCTGTGAGATATTGATGAAAAAAAAAATAATCCAAATCGAATTGATTTTCAACATTTATGAAATATGTTTTTGTTCATTAATTGGATTAACTAATTAGCCACCTCTCGACCTTTCTGTCCAGTTGACCAAACCAGCTCTGGAAATTCAAGTCTGGCGACTGATGGACAAGCTATGAGTTTCAGTCCGTCTCTTTCTTACACAATCTGAAAGGCTGTTCCAGGTGGCCTTCATTGCACAGCGAATGGCTGACCAGTAGTGGAGGTGCCTTTGACAGCGAGGCATTGAAGCGTGTTTCGAGAACGTCAAGCACTTCCAGCCAGATATCCGTGTGGTTTTGGCGAAATAACGTCAGTGGTGACGTTCGAAGCCTCGTTTGAGTCCACTGCTTCGAGAAGGGGTTCACTTTTGGCGAGGCGCTTCGACTATAAGATGTCACAATTCCCATCTCGAACTCACAACACAAATAATAACAATCTTTTTTAACCAAAACGTTGTATAAAAACAAATAGGGTTCCCCCCCTCGTCACACAAGCACATCCACTGCCCCCCTGTCCAGTTTAACAAATTACGGTCACCCCCTTTTCTCCGGTCTGAAAAACCCCATCACTGCCCTGCTGAGCAGTTATCCAAAAGCACTTTAACTGCCCTCTGTTCTACCATGTCTGAAGGGCATACAGATAATAATAATAATACAACTTTATTTATATAGCACCTTTCATGCAAAAGAATGCAGCTCAAAGTGCTTTACAGCAAATACATAACGTGCACAAAGAAATGACATGCACATAATAGACATCAAAGAAACATAACTCAAAAATAGTATAGTGCAAAAAAAAAAAATTATAAAATTGTATACATAAAATGCATAGCAGAAGATAGAAAATAAAACTGCAGAGATATATTTAATCTAACCCCTTAATATCACAAGTAGAGATTTAAATTAAATTAAATTAAATTAAATTAAATTAAATTAAATTAAATTAAAAGTATTTATATATACAGTACTCAAAAACAGTACTCAGTACTCCATTCTTCCTCCCTCATCCTTGACAGATTGCCTTTCTGCACTTCATACCTGGTTCACCTCAAACTTCCTCAAACTTAACAGTGATAAAACCGAAATCCTTTTAGTCGGTACTAAATCCACTCTACTCAAAGTTGACAGTTTTTCCCTCTCAATTGACAGCTCCATAGTTTCCCCCTCCCCCCAGGTAAAGAGTCTGGGTGTCATCGTCGACGGCTCACTCTCCTTCAAATCTCATATCAACATCTCCACCCGCACCGCCTACTTCCATCTCCGTAACATAAATCGCCTCCGTCCCTCCCTCACCCCCCACACCACCTCTATTCTTGTACATAGCCTTGTCACCTCCCGTATCGACTACTGTAATTCTCTCCTCTTTGGTCTCCCCCAGAAATCCCTCCATAAGCTCCAACTGGTCCAGAACTCAGCTGCTCGTATCATCTCCCTCACCCCCTCTTTCCACCACATCACCCCCATCCTACAGCAACTCCACTGGCTTCGAATTCACTTCCGTATCAACTTTAAAATTCTTCTTCATACTTTTAAAGCCATCCACAACCTTGCCCCTCCTTACCTGTCTGACCTCCTTCACACTGCCACCTCCACCCGCTCCCTCAGATCCTCCTTTTCCATCCACCTAACTGTCCCCTCTGCCCGGCTTACCACCATGGGGAGCAGAGCTTTCAGCCGCTCTGCTCCCAAACTCTGGAACTCACTCCCACCTGACATCCGAAACATTGACTCCTTCCCTCAGTTCAAATCCTCTCTCAAAACCCACCTTTTCAGGATTGCATCCTCACTGTAGTTGCCATGCTGTTTTTACTTGCACTTTTAATTTTAATTGTTTTGTTATTTGTTTGCTCCTGTTTTAAATTGTAAAGCGTCCTTGAGTGACATGAAAGGCGCTGTGAAATAAAATGTATTATTATTATTATTATTATTAGTACCAGTCAAAAGTTTGGACACACCTTCTCATTCAATGGTTTTTCTTTATTTAAATTTTTTTCTACATTGCAGATTAATATTGAAGACATCAAAACTATGAAGGAACACATATGGAGTTATGTGGTAAACAAAAAAAGTGTTAAATAAACTAGAATATGGTTAATATTTTAGATTATTCAAAGTAGCCACCTTTTGCTGTGATGACAATTTTGCACATTTGGCATTCTTTCAAGCAGCTTCACGAGGTAGTCACCTGGAATGGTTTTCAATTAACAGGTGTGCCTTGTCAACAGTTAATTTGTGGAATTTTTTGCCTTCTTAATGTGTTTGAGACCCTCAGTTGTGTTGTGCAGAGGCAGGGTTGGTGCACAGTTCTATAAAGTGAATAGGCCTATTCGACTACAGTTCTAATCCATATTATGGCAAGAACCACTCAACTAAGTAAAGAGAAACAACAGTCCATCATTACTTTAAGACAGGAAGGTCAGTCAAGCCGGAAGATTTCAAGAACTTTGAATGTATCCAGTGCAGTAGCAAAAACCATCAAACGCTATGATGAAACTGGCTCTCATGAGGACCGCCCCAGGACAGGAAGACCAAGAGTTACCTCTGCTGCAGAAGATAAGTTCATTAGAGTTACCAGCCTCAGAAACCGCCAATTAACTGCACCTCAGATTAGAGCCCACATAAATGCTTTGCAGAGTTCAATTAGCAGACACATCTCAACATCAACTGTTCGGAGGAGATTGCGTGAATCAGGCCTTCATGATGGAATTGCTGCAAATAAACCACTACTGAGGAAGAACAAGAAGAAGAAGAGACTTGCTTGGGCCAAGAAACACAAGGAATGGACATTAAACCAGTGGAAATCTACTTTGGTCTGATGAGTCCAAATTTGAGATTTTTGGTTCCACCTGCCGTGTCTTTGTAAGAAGCAGAAGAGGTGAGTGGATGGTTTCTACATGTGTGGTTCCCACCGTGAAGCATTGAGGAGGAGGTGTGATGGTGTGGGGGTGCTTTGCTGGTGACACTGTTTTGTGATTTATTCAAAATTCAAGGCATACTAAACCAGCATGTAGCAAAGCATTCTGCAGCGACATGCCATCCCATCTGGTTTGCGCTTAGTGGGACCATCATTTGTATTTCAACAGGGCAATGACCCCAAACACACCTCCAGGCTATGTAAGGGCTATATGACCAAGAAGGAGAGTGATGGAGTGCTGGGTCAGATGACCTGGCCTCCACAATCACCCAACCTAAAACCAGTTGAGATGGTCTGGGATGAGTTGGACCACAGAGTGAAGGCAAAGCAGCCACAAGTGCTCAGCACCTCTGGGAACTCCTTCAAGACTGTTGGAAAACCATTCCAGGTGACTACCTCATGAAGCTGATTGAAAGAATGCCAAGAGTGTGCAAAGCTGTCATCAAAGCAAAAGGTGGCTACTTCTAAAAAGATCTAAGAATCTAAAATCTATTCTGGTTTGTTGAGTATTTTTTAGTTTACCACATAATTCCATATGTGTTCCTTCAGAGTTTGGATGTCTTCAATATTAATCTACAATGTAGAACAAATTAAAAATAAAGAAAAAACATTGAATGAGAAGGTGTGTCCAAACTTTTGACTGGTACTGTACAGTACACATATGGAATTATGTGGTAAACTAAAAAATGCTCAACAAACCAGAATATATTTTAGATTCTTAGATCTTTTTAGAAGTAGCCACCTTTTGCTTTGCTACATGCTGGTTTAGTATACCTTGAATTTTGAATAAATCACAAAACAGTGTCACCAGCAAAGCAGCCCCACACCATCACACCTCCTCCTCAATGCTTCACGGTGGGAACCACACATGTAGAAACCATCCACTCACCTCTTCTGCGTCTTACAAAGACACGGCAGGTGGAACCAAAAATCTCAAATTTGGACTCATCAGACCAAAGTAGATTTCCACTGGTTTAATGTCCATTCCTTGTGTTTCTTGGCCCAAGCAAGTCTCTTCTTGTTGTTGTTCTTCCTCAGTAGTGGTTTCTTTGCAGCAATTCCACCATGAAGGCCTGATTCACGCAGTCTCCACTGAACAGTTGCTGTTGAGATGTGTCTGCTACTTGAACTCTGCAAAGCATTTATGTGGGCTCTAATCTGAGGTGCAGTTAATTGGCGGTTTCTGAGGCTGGTAACTCTAATGAACTTATCCTCTGCAGCAAAGGTAACTCTTGGTCTTCCTGTTCTGGGGCGGTCCTAATGAGAGCCAGTTTTATCATAGCGTTTGATGGTTTTCACTACTGCACTTGAGGATACATTCAAAGTTCTTGAAATCTTCCGGCTTGACTGACCTTCCTGCAGTGGCGGCGCCAGACATTTTTTTTCTGCAGGTGCTATGGGGGAGCTCGGCGTTTTAGCGAGGGTGCTATGAAATGAGGGTGATGGCCTGTGTGTCACATGGTTCTCTACTACTACAACAACTCCCCACCATATCGTCTATCATGTGTTTACATGGTTGCTCTCTGAAGCGTCTTTGGGGTCCATGAAAAGCGCTAAACAAACCGATTTTATTATTATTATCATTATCTAGGCTACTTCCGACGGACGCCCACATCCGCGACGGTCACTGACAAAAGGCATACAGCATGTTATAGAGTCCGCAATCCCAAATACTTAACTTACTTTAAAAAACTTCTGGTAGTGAGGGTTAAAGTTGGGCGCCAGGTGACCACTACCATGTCAGACAGAGTGAAATTAATTAAAACAGTCAAGGAGTCAGAAATGCGTTTAAAAGGTATATATTATTTCAGTTCACAATCATCAATAATCACATAGAACCTTATGTATAGCACACAGACAGACTGCTTGCCCTAGGCTAAAGAGTCTCTGTTTTTTTAAGGCGGCTCCAAAAAAATTACAAAAAAGAGGAAAAAGGCAAAAAGTTCAAATCTTCGGCAAAAAAAGGGCATCTTCGCTGCTAATCAACAGAAACGAGTCTTTAGCGACACAGGGCAATCAAAGCATGCAACAAATCAGACAGCTTTCATTAATGTTATACAGCAACAATACCTTAGTTACATTGTACTCCAACCACGCAAATTGTTCCAACCAGCTTTTACAAAAACTCCTTTGTTGGACTCCAAACATGCGAGGTGGATATTTTGGGAGTTTTGGTCTTCTCGGACCATCCTGAGCGTTCATGCTAATGTCACTGATGCTGCTAGCACCATGGTTAGCACCCTCAGTAGTGGTGGAGGGTTGACCTCCTTGACCACAACGTTCCTCTCCTTAAGAATCCACACCAGATACCCCTGGCATTTCTTCTTCTTCTACGTCACTCTCGTTTTTTTAATCGTTCTTCCAAACGTGGACATTTAGGTAGCAAAAACCGATGCATTGTTGATGTTAACTTGAAACTACCAGGCACTAGCTCGCTTTTTCCTTCAACTGTCCAGTAACGTCAACTTTCACGCGTGCGACGTGAAAATTGGGTCAAAGGTTATGACAGAATGATTGCTCTGTGTCTAAAACAATCTGTTAATTTCAATCTGTTATTGTTTTCTTTTGTGAGTGAAATATTATTATCACACAATAAATAACGCAGAATGAAATTAAATAACAATAATAAATAAACCATTATTTTCTTGGGGGTGCTATGGCTAATCCAGGGGGAGCTAGAGCACCCCCTAGCCCCCCCCTGGCGCCGCCCCTGCCTTCCTGTCTTAAAGTAATGATGAACTGTTGTTTCTCTTTACTTAGTTGAGTGGTTCTAGCCATAATATGGATTAGAACTGTAGTCGAATAGGCCTATTTACTGTATAGAACTGTGCACCAACCCTGCCTCTGCACAACACAACTGATGGTCTCAAACACATTAAGAAGGCAAGAAATTCCACAAATTAACTGTTGACAAGGCACACCTGTTAATTGAAAACCATTCCAGGTGACTACCTCGTGAAGCTGCTTGAAAGAATGCCAAATGTGCAAAATTGTCATCACAGCAAAAGGTGGCTACTTTGAATAATCTAAAATGTAAACCATATTTTGGTTTATTTAACACTTTTTTTGTTTACCACATAACTCCATATGTGTTCCTTCATAGTTTTGATGTCTTCAATATTAATCAGCAATGTAGAAAAAAATTTAAATAAAGAAAAACCATTGAATGAGAAGGTGTGTCCAAACTTTTGACTGGTACTGTATATATCGTGCGAAGTGGTAGCTAGTTAAAGGCTAATGTTTTTAGATTCCAGTGATATTTCCTATGTTCCTAAAAGCTTGTATATGGCCCTCGTCCTGTTGATCCGAAGGGGGCCCACATTCTTGGTTGTGTTAGAATGGAGGGAGGCCATATGCCGACCCACCCGGAGACAGCTCCGCTGTGGAATGTATATGTTGTGAACCATCCTAGACCTGGCTGAAGGACATTGATGGACTGTCATGGCCATGTATGTGTACGAGTGTACGTGTCAGAAGAATTGTTATACATTTGTGTCCGTTTACGTAATACCCATAGTTAAATTAGGTGGTGCCCAACGCTCCACGTTCAGACTTCAGCTCGCGGAGAGAGAGACGGACATCCATCTCCTGAAGACCCCGACACACGGCGACTCTCAGAGCTCTGTTCCACTTAGACTTAGAATACTTAGACTCAGTAAAGTACTTAGAGATATTTCTTGTCTGCCACAATAAATATCTTGGCTCAGATCCGAACCGCTCCAGCTTCATTGATTGCAACAACCAACTACACCACCCCTTTAGAATTAAGTATAATAGACTGAATATAGAAAAGAATATAACAATGTGAAGCGGTACATTTTTAGTTTTCTTTTAAAGATGTTAAGCGAGCTGGCTTCCCTGATGTCTATAGGCAGTATGTTCCATAGCACTGGGGCGTAATTGACAAATGCTGCGTCCCCGATTTTCTTACGGCTGTTGCTGGGAACCTCCAATAAACCAGCATTCGATGATCGTAGTGTTCTTGAAGGCAAGTATTTGACTAGTGAGTTTGCAATGTAACTTGGTCCTAGCCCATGAAGGGCTTTGTATATTAGGAGAAGGACCTTAAAGTCAATTCTAGAAGTTACTGGAAGCCAGTCCAGAGCAGCTAAAACTGGACCAATGTGCTCTCTCCTCTTGGTTCTGGTTAATAGCCGAGCTGCAGAGTTTTGAATGAGCTAAAGTCTCTCAGTTGTTTTTTTTTTGGGAGGCCAGTAAGGATTGCATTACAATAATCAAGCCGGCTTGAAATAAAGGCATGAATCAGTTTTTCAGCAAATGATGTTTTCGTCACCTTGTTAATGTGAGACTTGAAGCTTAAATTTGAATCTAAAATAACACCAAGACTTGTAACCTCCGATTTAATCAAGGGAGTTCATTTCCCCAGAGTATTAAACAGCATTTCTCTTTTTGTTTTAGGGCCGACTAGTAGGATCTCAGTTTTGTCCTTGTTTAACTTTAAGAAATTATTGCTCATCCACTTATTTATCACCAAAAGACAGGTAGTAATGGAGTTCATTGCTGCAGATGACAGTAAAGATAATTAGCAGACGTTTTTATGCAAAGCGACGTATTAAAATTCATAACGTTCGGAAACTAAACGGGATCTTTCACATGAAGAGCGACAACGCCACTGTCACAGAGTGCAGTCTACTATAAAAGATTCAATATTTGTATGAAACCAGGGCTGATGGCTAGATCAAATGAACTGTTTCAATTTCATTATGGAATTACATTGAGCATAAATACTTAAAATTAACCAATTTATTTTTTCACCATACTTGTGTGTATGCATGTTATTGTAGCAGGCCTTTGACCATGATGTATAGAATATCAAGTTCACTGTCCCGAGAATCTTTTCTACACCGTATTTTCACTGACCAGCAGGTGTCCTTAGAGTGCATTTGAAGCCTCAATAAACTAACGACTTTTCAACAGATCTGTCTGGAAAGCTTCAAGGTTTCATGAAGCTTCATTTCACCACTACTACTGCTGCCCAGTCACTATGGAAAGAGACTCTTATGTCATTTTCTGAGACAAATGGGTCACTGAGTACAACTCTGCCCAGACGAAGAAGAACGGGCAAAGCAAGAAAACAACAGGCTGCCATACCAATGAAAAAATGTTTTATTTATTTTATATCAATGGAAGGACTAATGTGATGGCATACCAGTCACTTTCAAAGCAGTCCAGTCCAAATACAGTAAGGACTGGTACACTGAAACACTTCTGTGTCATGCACAAGAGTGGGAACTACCCCACAAGGTTATAAAAGGTCATTCTGTCAATTCAAGGACCAGTGATCACCTAATGTGAGTGACACTTGGCTGCTTGATACAACCTCCCCCACCACCACCACCACCACACACACACACACACACACACACACACACACACACACACACACACACACACACACACACACACACACACACACACACACACACACACACACACACATTCGTACAAATGCAAACACACACACACACACACACACACACATACAGACACCGAACGCCATCCCTTGACTCAAGCGTAGTACTGCAGGTTGGCCTTCTTCTTGGCCTGCACCTCCAGGATGCCCTCCATGTAGTCCTCATGGTTAAGCTCAGAAGCTCCCCTGCGAAGCGCTATCATACCCTGGACAGACAGAATGACAACATGATTTTTATCTGGGCATGTATACTAGTATTCGCTGCAACCCGAAGACAGAAAGCACAGACAAGCACTTGAGGAGTGCCTCACTTAAATGTGCGGCCAACAGCCTTGTGTGGCAGGCATACTGTACATTTGGTGACCTAATGGTTTATGTGCACCTTATGATATAGTGGCAGGAGTAAAAGTATACTTACGGCCTCCACGCACACAGCCTTGCACTGGGCACCGTTGAAGTCATCTGTGCATCTGGCCAGCTCTTCATAATTCACATCAGGACTGGATGAGGAGAGGGGAAATGGTGTTCTAAGTGTAATGAACCTCACACACCAGATAGACACTTGTAGTCTTTGGATGAAAACCCATTTTGCACGCGATGGACTTGAAACATTAACTATGTCAATACAGTCTACGAAATAAAACCTGAAGTACCATATGTATGTACCACACGTGTTAAAACATGAAAAATCTTCAGATTGATAAAATATGTCATGATGGAGTTGGGATCTGGTGAGCTAAAATAAATACATACAATTCAAGAATCTCCCAGAACTCCTGTGCTGGTACATGAATCACATAAGGGTGTGACCTTTGCCAAGGGTGATGACGCCTGTGCAAACAAAACTCCCCCCCCATTTCTTCACGTGACCGTAGGGCAGCTTGAGCCTACCTGACGTTCATCTTGCGCGAGTGGATCTGCATGATGCGGGCACGCGCCTCTTCGTTGGGCATGGGGAACTCGATCTTACGGTCCAGACGTCCAGAGCGGAGCAACGCAGGGTCCAGGATGTCCACTCTGTTTGTGGCAGCAATGACCTGGAGGCAGAGGACCAATCCAAACCAGGGTGATGAACATGCATACAGCCAGACCAGGCTTTGTTGTATTTCACGCAAGCACAATAAAATCCAGGATGTGAAATCTGGTTTCATACCGAGTAGTACATTACAAGCACACCTCACATGCACCTACCCTGTCCGTGTAGTACATTACAAGCAAACCTCACACCTCACATGCACCTACCCTGTCCGTGTAGTACATTACAAGCAAACCTCACATGCACCTACCCTGTCTGGATGGCCCACATAGACCTTATCCTGTAGTTACACAAATGTTTTCCTGTTTTGTTTTTGCACTCTTAGCATTTAGCAGTAGTTCAACTGTTACAACACAGTGCTACCATAAAACTGAGCTGAAGGGTATACCTTCACTGTAAATGTATTTGAGGACACATGTATCAAACGGCCATATGTGTGTGTGTGGTTAGACACAACAGCGAAAAAACAGGGAACATGTTTCAGTTGATATCCAATCCAGATACCAGTCGTAATCTATACACCCACCGCTACCGAAACATGTAAGGTTGATTGATTAAAGGTTTTACGATCTTTAAATGTTTATAACGGTTTCTTTAATCGCGGGGGCAGAACTAGGGAACACTACGATAAATGATCGAGGCTATTTATAGCCCCTTTCACATATGAAATACATTAATGTGTCAGATAAGAGACACGGAAAGGACAACTATTGTTCATTCCCACTCAGTCCTCCATGACGAGTGGGAATTGGGTATGCATAAGGCTTGAATGCAGGTACCTACCTTGACTTGCATGTTGGGCTGGAACCCGTCCAGCTGGTTGAGAAGCTCCAGCATGGTCCTCTGCACTTCACGGTCACCAGCCTTCTCACTGTCAAACCTACAGGAGAAGAGGAAAGGTGGCCTATTTGAGATACGTCCTCACAGGTGCCTGACAAGAGGGGGCTTGTAAGATTGTTGTGCTGCGACTCTTTTTAATCAACCCACTCAGATTGTCAAAATTGACTGAAATCATACAAAGACTGAGCAGCAAGTGTAGAGATTCAGGTGCAGTTGTGCACTGAAATGGTTCTTGAGTTCCGCTCAGCTCCCTAAAAATGTTACTGAAGTCTCACACAAAACATATACGCCACATCTGCCTAAAACAAGGTAATTATTAGTCGCGTACTATCCACATCTTACATTCCCCCTACCCTTCTTCTTAGGCCTCAAAAGGCTACAAGAGCTTGGAACGTTTGTGTAAACACAGGTGTCATCTCAGCCTAGGCAGGAAGGCCAAACTAATGCATTTCTCACTCACTGTACCACATGTATAGCACAGAAACATGCACAACAGCCATCCCTAGGTAACTAGGTAATAATACTATGAGTGTGTTAATCCATGTTATTATAGCAGAGCTGCCAACATTGTATTTTCTGAAGTAGTAGCAAGCCGAGCGAAGCGAGGGTCTGGGGGGCGCCGAGGCCCCCAGAAGCCAGAGACTTTACGTGATCTGAGATGCAATCTAGGTCGTATTAGGACATGTTTTTCTGCAAAATAACTGCAGTATTGTGAGTGTATAATTTACTCTTTTCCCTGTACTGTTGCACAAAATTATACACAGACATACACAAAAAAGTGTTTTATTACCCAAACACATGAAATCATACTGAATTACCAAATACAGTGCTGATACTGTAGTGTCAGATGGTGGTCACTAAGCACTGAACATTAGAGCAGAGTTCAACATAAAAAAAAAAGATTTCTCTACTGATCTGTGGTATATTTTTGATTACTGTATGATTCCAATAATTTTAAGCATTTTTGTAATCAAAATCTCTGAATTTGCGCATTTGTCCTGTTCAAACAGAGAGGAGACACGCAGGCAGCGACAAGCTGCGTCTCATCTCAGATTGTGCAATCCCTCACAAACTGGGTTGGGCGCATGACTTTTGCTTTGTCATTGTTCGTCACCACTGTTATATTTGTAGACACTTTTATTATATGTCCTTTCTATCCATAGAATAGGTAGCGTATTTCACGTATTTGTAGAACCTATTTAGTCTTGCTGATCTGACAAAAAACCGCAGTGAAAAAGCAGAGGGGAGGCAAACAGTACCTATGCCTCAATGAAGGGGGCGTGCGAGGGCCTGGAAACTGGACTTTTACTCGAAACGTGAAGTGATAAATAATGGGAGACCAATGCCGGAGCTAAAAGGTTTGTTTCAAACGACGGGACAGAAGATAACTCGATCGACTTCTCATATTCAAAGCCAAATTGCTTTTTGGAACTTCAAGAATAGATTTGGCTTTGGACAAACACCGGAGACTAAATATTAGCAAGGGCCTGCTCACCCCTCATTTGCTAACATTACATTGATATCAGAGTAGTAAGCCCTTGCTCCGTTGATTTCACCTTATTTGTCTGAGGATTGTTTAATGTCTATGTGAAGCCATTTAACATCATACAAGTGCTTGTGATCACTTTGAACCCAAGACTGCTTTTTATTGGTGAGCTGATTTTGAGAAATTAAACTTTGCAGCTTAAGTTGTGTTTCCTGGTTGATAAGGTTATCTAGTTGCTATGCTAGCTAACTAGCTAGCTAAGGACACTTTACATAACCATTAACGATTTAAATGGAAGAGTCCAATTTGCATAAAATGATAGCTAGTTATCTAGCTGATGTTATGGTATCCTCGATTTAACTTATAAAATAATAATGGGAAAAGGTAAAAAAAGAAATAAAAAAAACTCAGGGTGCCTGTGCAACTTCGTATGAAAGAGTTCATATTCACAGATATTAACACGAGTTCATCACAAGCTAGCAGCTGCCAACTGTATGTACCTTACCTATGTGGGTGTAAAGAATGCTGATATGAAATATGAAAAACATCCAGTAGTCAATGTGCAAGCTGCCAATTGAATGGTGATTTAAGCTACTCTATAGGGTTCATATATTTGTAAGTCAGTGCCTGACCAGCCACGAACCTCACGTCACTCGTCTACATGTATAGAATTCCTCATCAACAGCGGGAATCCTTAAACTACAAAACAGCATAGCATCCTTTTAAAAGTAGTGACGGGATTTTAAAAAATTAAGTACGGCCGATCCTATTAGCTCTTTGCCGACGCAAGGGACGAATCATAATACGACTTATATGTGAGCTTTAGGGTTGGTTGGATGTCAACCCATGCACGTGGCTGCCTGCTAGAATAATCATATCGATTTGTTGGGTAATGCGTAGGATATTCAAGTCAAGCGTAGCAGCGTAATTGGGGCCTGGAAATCGTATCTGCTACGCCAAAATCGTGTATGTTGGCAGCTCTGATACAGGGCTTTCATTATAACACTTCCCATCAAGGTCCTAGCAGGCCAACTCCATCCCAAACAAACCTTCATTACCAATACGAGAGGACTGAATGTCAAATGTATATAAATGCATGTAATAAGTATAAATGGCCTATACATTAATACCTGCAGCAAAACAGCTGCTCAACAAGAGCAAGCATGTATGTAAGCATACAGAACTGTACCTTTTGGTCCCAATAGCATCCAGCTCATCAATGAAAATGATGGATGGGGCCTTCTCTTTGGCCAGAGCAAAAGCATCACGGACCAGCTTTGCACCATCACCAATGAACATCTGGACCAGCTGTGGACCCGCCAACTTCAAAAAGGTGGCCTTAAAAGGGAAAAACAAGACACAGAGGTTCAGGATAAGAGCATATGAACAAGCATTTATATACAAAACCACACATACATTTATGATCTATAAGGTAGGTACACCAGTGAAGACGCTCAGCTACAGCCATATTGCACAGGTATGACCTGCGACCTCTAGAAAAACAGTGGCCAGTTCCGTTAAGTTTGTATTTCTCCCACTGCGTGCTGTTGGCATTATGTTTTGGGCTGTATGGATAGTTGGATGTTAGGTCTACAGCCTCATCTTGGAGTTATTAGAATAAATCGCCTCGTTTTCCAGTTCAAGATTGAGAATTTCAGAACATCAGACACACATGTGGGAAAACTTCTGGAAATACCTGAAAAACTTTTTTTTAATATTTCTAACCACAACTTTAAGAACATATTATTTTATTATGTTAAAGTTATTTTTGTGACAATATTTGCAAGCTTATCTACAGTAATCAAAATGGGCCTATGGTTACTTACCTGTAGTTTCTGTAATCATGGGGCTAGAGAGGTTGTTTTTTTTATTATTGTTTTTGCTGTGTTAGTTCTCTTTCCAGTAACACATACAATATATATAGTGTCAGAGTTAATTTCCACTGCCATCCCTACACCTGGCATCTCAGAAAGAGACATCCTGAAAAGCTTAAATGTTTCTTCGTTCACCCACCACTTACACACACAAACACATCCACCGCAAACACATAAACCACTCACACTCACCATTCGCACACACAAACACATCACGTCTTACCTTAGTCTGGGCAGCACAGGCCCTGGCCAGCAGAGTCTTTCCTGTTCCTGGGGGACCATACATCAGTACCCCCTTAGGCGGCTGGATGCCCAGGTTCTCAAACTTCTCTTTGTGGTTCATAGGCAACACAATGGCCTCCACCAACTATAGGGAACAATCACACAGTCACCACAACAGTCTCAACTACAAACATAATTCACCTTTAACTCAGGCATGTTTTCAGGAACTACTGGCTGATAATGGTTTAACTTCATGACTTTAGGTTCAGTTGTAAAATACAAACTTCCAATCTAGGAGGATGGTTAACAGCGCCACAAACCACACCAAGTTCATTACCAATTCACCACTACTGCTATTTATTGTTACGTTTTTGATTTATCTAGTCAGTTCAGGAATGGGATTAAGTATTGTTAGTGTACCTCTTGGATCTGCTTATCAAGGCCTCCAATGTCGCTGTACTGCTCAGTGGGGCGCTCGTCCACCTCCATGGCCTTGACCCGAGAGTCATACTCAGTTGGGAGGGTCTCCAGGATCAGGTAGGAGTCCTTGTTCACTCCCTGTGTGCCAACGAACAACTCTCCATCACCATCAAGCCACAATTTAACACATTCTGGATAAAGCACTGTTCCCTGAATCTGGTCCTAAAATCTCAATTCAGTGCTTCTTCTTATTTAATTTTTTTTTTTAAACAAGGGGCTTTTGACAATGTCACTGGTAACCAAATCATTAGCGCTGGTATCAGGATAAAAGAGGCTAAAATCTGGAAAAGCCTTTCATTTTGAATAGGACAAGAGCAAGCAAAGAAAAACAAAAAGTATTAATGGGAACCAACAAAAGCTTCTCTGCCTGAAATGAAATACCTACCACAAGGTCCCCTGGCTTCAACTTCTCGGCATCCACCAGACCAATGACTGGCAGGAAATATGTCTATAAGGGAAAATATATATAAATATATACAGACAAACACAAGTGAATACCTAATGTGGAAGTCATATATTCAATTAAACAGACAAATCAAACTCCTATTAATACTACGAATAAAACCGCAGGACTTCTTTCATGAAATTAATGGAGCACCATCCTCACACTGTAAATGCCACTAGTTTGGTTCCCAGATGTGTATTAACTACTGACAGCATGTCCAGTGTAATGTGTTTATGCTTCGTTGATGACACAGACTGATTACACATGACATTGCGCTTGAGTGTCATGAAGACGCACCTGTCTCGTAGAGGTCTTGATGACAGCACATTTCCCCTTCCTCTGGGAGTCCAGATCAATATTGGCTCCATCTTCCTCCTGGTCGTTGGGATCTACGTCCAACAGCTGCCAATTACAATGGGTGTTATGCTCAATATTAACTCTGCACGCCAACCCCAGTGGAAATATATTTGTTTTAGCCCAATTGCTTAGGATGAAGGAATGGTAGCAAAGCTATTTAAGAAGTTAAAAGAGTGTGTTGAGTGTGAAGGTGCAAATAACACAATCTGGATACAGTATGAATCTTACTATGTGTCCTTGTATTCATAGTAATAATTGTTATGTAAAATATGTTTTGCAAAATACTATAGATTCGAAACATGTTTAAATGCATCTTTATTGAGAGGTCAGTGACAAGGTATGAACCAACAATTACCTCAATAACATTGGAGACCAAGTACGGCAGGGTCTTGTTGACTTTAATCTTCTCTGTATTCTCTTTAATTTTATCCTTCATAGCTTGGAGCTCATGGGTCACCCTTAGGACCTCACTCTTCATGATCTGAAAAGGTGTTTAGATTTAGTTTGAGAGTTTTCAAATTGACACACATGCAGACGATCACTCGTGGGACATTAGGAGCAGTTCAGCTATCCTACCTTGATCTCACTGTCCAAAAGACGCGTCCGCTGAACAATTTCTTCAGTGGACATTTTGAGGACTTCCTCCCCAATGCCATCCTATAAAAAAAAAAGTCACACATAAGTTAAACCTGAAAAAACTCCAGATGACACAAATAGCAACCAAAACGTCCATAACGTTAAATCACAAAATGAACACTAAATATTCAATAAGAATAAAATGTCTGTTGGTATATGTGATAATGGCACTTGGTGAGATTGAGTTTAACGAACCCTGCTGAAAATACAACGAAAGCTAGGTAACGTAGCTAACGTTAGAACAGATCTACCTGAAGACGCTGTTTGGCTAGTTAAGTTAGGGAGTTGCTGATACCATCATTATAGAAGATGATAGAAGAAAGGAAATAACACACACTACGTCCACTTTTATGGCGTTTTGTCTTCACTTTATACCAAGTCATGTAATAAAGGGTCAAGCTAACGTTAGCTAACTAGCTAGCGAGACCCCGAGCCTTGATACTTTACAGGCAGCTAGTCAGTGTTCCACTGAAGCTAACGTTAAACCAGATCATTGTATTTAAAACTGTTGACGTTACCTAGCACGCTAACCTACATATATTACTTAAATCAATACCGCTGACTTGACACATCAAATAGTTATAGAGGTCGCGGTGACAAAACGAGTACATAATCGCTGTCTGACAATTTAAGAAGCCAAGTCGTTGTTTTTAGTCACAAAGCTCAGTGGCTAGATATTAGCTTGCTAAAACAATGTTAGCCTCTATGCTACCTAATTTCCTGTGTCATGCTGAAAACCGGGTAGCTAATAAGCTAGCTAGCTTCACAGGGTTAGATTGTGTATACTATCAGTATTTTTGTAATACCAGACTGAATTACTCCAAATGCGTATGGAACCCATGGATTTCATAAGACACAAAACCAACTAAAATTTTGTATCTTATGAAATATGATACATAAAAACAAACCTCCACCTCATCCCACACTGATCTGTCATTCAGCGACGACATCTTGGAAATTCTCTGACTTCTTTTTGCGCTTCTTCTTTCGGCTTATTACTGTTGCAACCAGTTCCAAAAAACGACCAATTTTCGCCATCTACTGGTGTGGCATATACATTAAGCTTTGCCTTCACGGTACTGAGACTTTCATAGAGGAATGATGGTTCGAACAGGAAGAGAGGAGACTTTGATAATTCTTATCAGTCTTTTCAATCATTCTATCAGTAGTTTTAAGGTTAAAGTTGAGGTATTTAGCTGATGCTTTTGTCCAAAGCGATTTACAAAACATTACACACAACAAAAGTATCAAGAATGATACAAAAACTATTTAAAATTAAAAATAACAATGAATAATCATAATAATAATACCAAATATCAAAAGTATTATTATATTTAGTATTTAAGTAGGCCTCAAACGAATTCACTTAAGTGGTGTAGATAGAAAATAGGAGGGGTCCAAGTGTAGAGGATGCCATGGTTCACTGTATCAAAGGCTGCTGCTGCTGCTGCGGAAGTGATAACTGAGCAGATGCTTTTGCTACTCTAGTTCTTCAGTTACAGGAGCAGTTTCAGTAGAATGTAGAAATCATTTCCTACAGTCCCTGGCATTGTCAACCTTTTGTTTGGTGGAATACCTTTTCAGAAGCTGTGACTGAGGAAGAAAAGGGAGACAACAGAAACTGATGGCTACCAAGATCAGAATGGAACTTTCTGAGGGGACATATAGATTACAGCAGGGGTCGCGTAAATAAAAATGGCAACACCCCTTTTTGGGGGAAAACAAACAGGTTCTATTCAATAGAAACAAGTGGTGGTGTACCTACACAGGAAGAGAAAAGGCCTTAAAAAGTTTAAATCTTTAAGAAAACAGTAATAAAAGGCAAGAGAGGGTTGGAGTGAGAGTTATCTTAGTGTCTGAGGGATGTATTTTCATGAATACAATCTTTTCAAAAACATTGCCCCTTTTTTCACAGATCGCACCTTGAATATGAGTCAATTACTCAGATTACACTGAAAACCTGACAGTGCTGCAAAACAAATCTGAATATTGGCATCTGTACTGTTAAATATACCTTGAAGTTAAGTGATCACTTTCATATTATTGGCACGCTGCCATGTCAGTTACGGCAGTAATAGGCTTATGTGTGCAAGGATGCAATGATTGATACATGAACCATATAGCCTACTTGCATCACCGTTAGTTCCTCCTGATGTCGCTTATCTGCAAATTACAAATATTACATTTACATTTACATTTTGTCATTTAGCAGATACTTTTGTCCAAAGCGACGTACAAGGGAGAGAACAGTCAAGCAAGCTACGAGCATATTACACATACGACACCACCTCGAGACCATGTGCAGAGGTACGCATGTTTTTCCGGCAAATATATTTTCTTAAATGCTGTTTTTGCGGCCCCATGTGGCCCTAGGTCTACACTCATCACTTACTAATGAATTTAAATCTTTGTGGCAAACAACAAATTGCCCCCCTTGTTATGGGAGTGAAATTGAATCATTTATTCTATTTTATTGTATTCTATTCTATGTGAACAGTTTCTTTCCGACGGCTGTTTTCAGCCCACGGACAGCTATTCAATGCGTGGTATTGTCGCAACCTTGCAATGTTGCACAATTCCAAGATTCTGCTTTTAAATTCATATTCAAAGTTCAAAGTTCAAAGTACTTTATTTGTCATTGTCACAAAAACAACGAGACAGTAGTTCAATTTATTTACATATTAAGCCCAAACAGAGTCACGTACATTAGGCCTACAGTCTTCGCCTACAGAAATACAGCTACCTCTCCTATGTCTTCCCAACTGATATGGAGGCAAAGGTTACAAAGTCAGAGGTAAATAACGTGAAAATATAATGTTTTCTTCTCTTTAATACACTTCTGGAGCTGTATCCAGAAAATAAGGAATGTTAGAATGTCATCTTTTTTTCACCATCCACCACTGTTTTTATATTAAATGTATGTATTTCTGTGTGTGTGTTGCAATAAGTGTTGCATATCCATAGATATTTTAAATAGGTCACATAATAGAGGAAGTTTAACTCACAACTCTGTGCTGCATATATATATATATATATATATATATATATATATTCAACACTGTCTATAGGCTCAATTTGTTCAGTAATGTATAGGGTGTTCTATGACTCCCCAGCGGTATGAATAAATGTGGCCCTTGGTGTGAAATGCAACTTTCTGGATGTGGTGATCTGTACTAGATTAAATGGAGAAATAAAAAAAATAAAAAATGCTGTGTACCCAGGCTTCAGTGGCGGCCCCTAGCGGAATCCGGGCTTCCTCTGAATTACATGATTTAAGATGTGAAAATCTCTGTAACAATACACATTTTGCAATATTATATATCAATTTAGCTTGTGCACATTATATTTTTACTCTGACTCTGGTGGCAGGAAAGCTTTTCAATGTCAAATCGAAGTCGAACTAGGTTCACACCCACTTGGCCTCCTCTCACAATTGTGTTGTACTGCTCTGAGTGGACAGTGAAAGAGTCCTGTGGGTGTGTGGAGAATGCCCAGGAATGTTTGGCTTCCATGAAAACATACAGCAAATTGCCAGTGAGGGAATTTAACCTGGTATCATCTTCACACCAATCAGATTAGAAATAAAATCACACCAATATATGGCAAAGTATTGTATTAGAAATTATTCTAATTGCAAGGGTTATTGTGTAAAGAATGTCATGTGAAATATTAAGCAGAACTGGGGTGATTGTTTTTTCTGTCCTTGAGAATATAGTGTGCTGGAACAGAGTGATACTCCCTGTTCTTCTTATCTCTGTAACCCTTTTAAATAGACACTGCCTGTGAGAGAATTCATCCGATTCTCACAGACTGCTTGCTGTTCACTCTGTGTGTTTCTGATCCTTCTGTAGAAGACTAATAAACGTATCACTAATCTCTAATTATAAGACTGATCTAGCATTAGACTGGTTATTATCAGATTTCCACCACACTATTTAACTGAATGAATGCGCTGATGTTGCTTGAGAATGGCCTCTTGAGTGAAACTCTCCCACACAGACAACAAAAGTACGGCCTCTCTCTTGTGTGAATATGCTAAAATGTTTTGATAACTCCCAAATAATGAAATTCTTGCCACTTGGGAGCATGAGTAGGGCCTTGACCTGTGTGAGTGCGCTGGGGTCATTTGACATTTTCCGCTACAGTGGAATACTTCCAACTCTGTGAGCAGGAGTATAGCTTCTTTCCTCTGACCCCAATGATGCTGTTGGCATAGCCATTCTCACTAGGCCAGTGGTTCCCAAACTTTTTACAGTCCCGTACCCCTTCAGACATTTAATCTCCAGCTGCGTACAGGGGACATTTGGGCGATTTTGATGCACAAAATGATGTTTCCGTCTGAAAGTTGCAATTCTGTTTCAAACAGTACATTCTGCGAATTCCTCCCGTTTTCTGCATTTCTACATTTTCTCCCCGCGTACCCCCTGAACCACTTCGCGTACCCCAGTTTGGGAACCGATGCACTAGGCTAATGTAGGGATAAACTTATCATTTACGGAGGAAATCAATCACACAGCTCAAATCGGTTAGTGGTAGACCGAAAAGAGAAAGACTTTATTTGCGTGGCAACATTTATACTGAACATCACGCATAACGTATGACGTATGAGATCACGTATGTTAACAGATGCAGCCTGAGCTGAGACCAGAAGTGGAAGGTTTTGCCACACACAGAACAGCAGTATTTTTTGGGTTTATCTGTGTCTGCATGAGATGGAGGGGAGTGCTGAGAAATCTGAGGATGAGGGAGATGATCTTTTTCCTGTTTTGCCAAACAAAACACAAAATGAGGAGACAAATATCGTTCGTCAAAACAACAGAGAAGTGCTTAATCACCAGTTGACAGATTAATTGGTACACGAAAACGAAAGAAAGTTGTGTGTAACATTAGTGTAAGTGTTACAATGTAGCTATTCTTGGACGGCACCCCAGTCAGGTGCAATCGCCTTTGGACCAGTGCAATATGTCAGTATTCCATCCATATTCATCTATCATATTCAGAAGCATCCTGTCTTCCTGGTGTTATCTGGTTTTAAACGCACTAACAGTGCATTGCTCTGTCGGATTTGGTATAATGCCTTGAGCAACTCTGGTCCCGCTAATCTCTAACTAGCTATCTGCTAGTTCATGACTAGCATATCTTATGCCTCATAACTGAAATAATGAGTTGTATAAAATGAGCTGTTGTTGTAGTGAAAACAACCTCTTCAAATCTTAGAGTTGATACTTCAATGAGAGTCAGCAGGCCGAATGCGATGAACTGAAGTTTATTTAATCTTGCAGACTTTCATTCAAATCGAGAGTGGTGGTCCATGGAGCAGCTCTGACTCAAAAACCTGTGCACTAACTTTTAAATGGCACATTTCGTCACTATGCTTTTCCAATCAAAAACCCAAAACGTATTCAAGTTGAACCAATCAGAATATTCTCTCAAACCTATACATTTTATCCAAGCTCAGCCAATCAGAATATTCTGCTCATTAATTGCAGAGGCACCTTTCAAGATGCTGACTTTTAATGAGCATGTATGCCCTTATCAGTAGTTTCACCACTCCCGGTTATGATATATGAGCTCTGTCTTAGGAACTTCTAGCTGCTCTTTGATAGTTCTGCATCCCCTTATGCATAAATCTTCCTAATTAATATTTGGCTGTCTTTGCAAGCCTGCACCTGTGGAAACTGTGTAGTCTTGTTCTTAGAAAACAGGTCTCTGTTTGGCCTGACCTTCATCTCTGCACACAGGCCTCTCTGCACGTAGGCCTCTCTGACTGACTTTACATGACACTCGTTCTTGCAAAACTACTTCATGTTCACCACACTACTGTATTACAACCATGATTTTCTACACTGTATACAAGAATGGACAGAGCGCTGTTGAACTTGGTGAACACGTGTTGTGTTTTTATGGGGGGACTGATTTTTTAAGCAATTATACTGGAAACAATGAATGATACATGTACTGATGAATTACACATATCACACAGTGAATGGCAAATACAGGTGGCATTAATTAAGGTTGTGACGGACCGAGCCTCGGTTGCCGTCAAAAATGGGGGTTTGGCCCTAAAAGCCCAGAGACAGAGGGAGGGTTCAAATATAAGTTTTAATATGGTTCATCATATCCAGAAGAACTGCTAAGCCTCTCAATAAACAGAGGACAAAAAGTAACAGTCTCTAGGAATATCACCTGCTGTTAGATACATTTATATAAAGACGTTAATATTAACGAGACAGAGACCAGCAATCAGAATTTCAGCGCTTTATCTTTTGCAAAAGAGTGTCACAACCAAATCATTTTGCTTCTCTCTCGTCTGTTGCAGTCTGGGAGTGAGCCTGGGCTATACAATTATAGGAGGAGTTAGGTGCCCTTAAAACAACCTGCACAGCAGATACACACCGAGATGCAATAAACTTCAGATCTACACATCCAGCCTCATGACGTTTGTTTAAGCAACAGGACATACGTTTTTTGGCAAGGGCGGGCGAAAACTGCTGACAGCATAAAACTGTTCCTACAAGACGCTTGGTACGAAAGGACGGTGAGTGTTGAAAATAAACGTAATTAAAAAGCCAATCATAATTTGCATGTCAGACTGTAGTATTTATGGTGACGTAGATTCTAATTTAAGATACTGAAATAGGTCTATATATTTCACTGTTATTTTGGTTATCATTTGCTTTGCAGAAGTGATAAAAACTTGCCATGTAGGCCTACGTACATAGCCAAGAAAAAGGAGTGATTTCACTTGTTTATATTTTTGTTTCCAAATTTGCAGCTTAACAGGTCTGCAACGAATTACTTTGCGGTTGTTGGTGGCATATAGTAAATTTTGCCATGTATGTCACATTGTGGCTTATGTCTGCCTAAAGGAGGTCCCCATTGTCCGGATCATATGTTTCTCATGTTCCTTGTTAGGAAATGCATATTGCAGTCCTCAGGGGCAGAAAGGAAGAGCATATCTTTCACACTTACACACGGTAAAAAGAAAACTTATCTCCACCAAACACTTTAAGGTGTAGTAACACAAAACTTAGCCTTCGGTATACTATATTTATACTGAGTGCCAGTGTTCATTTCATGAGGAGAATATTCATAGTGCATTAGAATAACTGACAGGAGTCAAAAAAAAGAAAAGCATTTCTTCAAAACCGTATGAATTAACTGTCACGGAGAGCTTTGACTTGGGTTACGCTGCACAAAACGATCAACCTTTAGTTACCTGTTATTGTTTTTCCCTGTCTCTGGAGTTTAACTGCTCGCTTGCTCTTGCTCTCAGGTATCTTTTCTGCTATAAGGAAAGGTCTAGAAGCCTACTCCTCTGTAGCTAATATTTTTTGTTATCCTTAGATTTCTTTTATTGTTGGATTCTTTAAGATTCTTAAATTCTTTGTGATTTGTCATATCTGCAATGCTGACTGGTTGATTGTGTTATCTACACATTGTAATCAAAATAGAATTCACGGATATAATATATAACATTGCAGTGCACCGGGGCCCAAAAGCATGTCATGGATGGAAGGCGATTTGTTTTGCTACTTTACTATTTCAGGTGATGCCTTTAATCAGATAGGACATTAGAGAGAGACAGAAAGCGAGCTGTCAGGCAGCTGTCTTTGTTTGATTTCCTGCCATTTTGTAAGCACACCTGATTTCTGTTTGTTATGATTGGTTTGTGGGTATTTAAGCCCGGTGTGCCTATCCGTCTTTGCCAGATCGTGCCAGTTTGTTACCTGTGCCGGTCCAGCGCTTAGTAAGTCTTACTGTACTCTGTTTGCCCGTGATTTTGACCCTTGCCTGATTTTTGACCTGACCCTGTTGGATTCTGTGTTTTGGATACTTCTGCCTTGGACTTTGTTTGACTGTTGCATTTTTGACCTCTTGCCTGCCTGTTGACTTACGAGACTTTATTAAAACTAACACTGATCCTTGAGCTGTGTTGTCTGCTAGTGGGTCCTTCACTACTGAAAGCTTAACCAATTGGCTGTATAAGTTATTAGCCAGCAATAGCTGGACCTAGTGGGCTACTTGTTGAATTTGTCATTTTTTTTCACAACCCTGTTGAAAAACAATTCTTATCCGTTTTATCTTTTATAGTCAAAATGGATGTCCGTTTGTCACCATCCCACGGTTACCAAGAAGCCATCATTAAACAAGAAAAGGATATTCCTGACCAGAAGCTTATTGTGATCAATCAAAAGGAGCAAACTATGTTAGGAATGTCCATCATGAAACAGGAAGATAAGAGGCCTAATCTGAGAGTAACTATGTCTATAAAGAAACAGAAGATGACTGAAATGGAAGCAGTGGCTCCAGAACAGGATGTGGAGACCCTTGGTAAGTTCTGCAAGACAGCTGTGGACTTGGTTGGTTCAGTTTCACCTATGTGTTTTTTTAATGACCCTAAAAGTATTGTGGGAAGGAAGTTATGTATGAAATTTGATATGTGCAATTTTCTTACCTAAACAGAAACTCCCTTACAAAACGTGTCGCATGTGCATGGGTCATTTTTGAGCAGTTGTTTCTGTGATATTTATCCTAAAATAGAAGTCACATTAAATTCAATGCTTTCAGGAATGCACTTTCAATCACTTTATAAGTGGTGGCCGACGTAAAAATGGAACTCACCTTTATCTACAGTTACTGCAAGTTGCACATTTATCATGCAATGCATATATTCTATTTTGATAAGAAAATGGTTAACAATGTGAAAAGTTATCAATTTAATTTGAAGTTGAGCACAATAATTTTGTGTGTCTGTTATTAATCATTCATTATTTTTATAGGTAGTTCTGGTAGCAGTCCTTCTGCAATCAAGGACAATGATGCCCATACTAAAGTGAAACTCAATCGTGTTCGTCAGAGTGGAAAGAAACGTGGAAGGCCTGCTTTACAGAGGCCAGTTCAGTGCACATACTGTGAGAAGACCTGCAAATGCCATGGTAGACTTAAAGTACATTTGAGAACACACACTGGAGAGAGACCCTATGAGTGCTTAAAGTGTGGGAAAGGTTTTTCACAGGCTAGTGTACTGAAAAACCACCAGACAGTACATACAAATGAAAAGCGTTTTCCGTGTACCGAGTGTGGACATTTTTTCACATCATTAAGAGGTCTGAAAGTGCACACGCGAATACACACAGGAGAAAAACCCTATGAATGCACCTTCTGTGGAAAGCAGTTTAGACAGTCAGGAAAATTGAAACCACACTCGTATAAACATACAGGTGAAAGGCCATATCAGTGCCGTCTATGTGGTAAGGACTTTGCTAGGTCTGAACATCTTGAGAGACACCAGATTGTGCATACTAGAGAGAGACCACATCTCTGCCGATATTGTGGGAAAGGCTTTTCTACAACATATGCTCTTAAAATACACCAGAGGATTCACACAGGGGAAAAGCCCTATCCTTGCACATTATGTGGCAAGAGCTTTAGCCAGTTATCAAGCCTAAAATCCCATTCAGCCTCACATGCAGAAGATAAGCCTTACCCTTGCACCCAGTGCAGCAAGACATTTGCTATACCAACGCACCTTAAAACGCACCAGCGTATCCACACTGAACAGAAACTATACTTCTGCTCACAATGTGGGAAGTGTTTTCCTAAATTATGGGGCCTCAAACAACACCAGAAGGCCTTACCACTGTGTACACTGTGAAAAGAACTTCAGTAATAAAGGAGCCCTCGAAACCCATCAAGCAGAACATGACAGAAACAAAGAAACGCCTTTTCCTTGCTTTGCCTTGTCTATGAATTAACAAGTATGTTATCCTGAAAAAAATATATATATATGTGATACCACATCTGCCTTTTGACACCATGATCCATTCTAATCACTCAGAAATGTCTATATTACTACTTGTATAGAGGTTACCAGCCTGACAAAGGCTGTGTCCTGCAATTTAAATAACAGAGCACTTACAAGAAGTTAGATGTGTCAGGGTGTCAAAGAGTTTGCTAATTTCAGCCTTATGGGCAATCAGGGCTCCAGCAGCGGTGGTAAAATTGCAGCTCTTTTATACTGGACCTCAAGTGTGTTAAACGGTATGTGTAAGCACTGTCTGTGTAAATATGGACACAAACATCAGATTATAAAGCAATTTTAAAATTGTGCTATACTAGCCTCAGCTCTCTGTCCCCAAGTCAAACATTTCCCCCAGTCTTTTACCATGGGAAGACCTAAGGTCCACATCTGTTGATCTCTCATTCATGTTTTTAGCAGCTGTATCAATTATAAAACTCTTTTTATAGGTAGTTCTGGTAGCAGTCTTCTGCAATCAAGGACAATGATGCCCATACTGCCCATACTAACTCAATCGTGTTCGTCAGAGTGGAAAGAAACGTGGAAGGCCTGCTTTACAGAGGCCAGTTCAGTGCACATACTGTGAGAAGACCTGCAAATGCCATGGTAGACTTAAAGTACATTTGAGAACACACACTGGAGAGAGACTCAAGAGTGTTTAAAGTGTGGGAAAGGTTTTTCACAGGCTAGTGTACTGAAAAACCACCAGTCAGTACATACAAATGAAAAGCGTTTTCCGTGGGCCGAGTGTGGACATTTTTCTGCATCCTCAAGCAGTCTGAAAGTGCACATGCGAATACACACAGGAGAAAAGCCCTATGAATGCACCTTCTGTGGAAAGCTGTTTAGACACCTAGGAGATTTGAAAACCCACTCATATAAACACACAGGTGAAAGGCCATATCAGTGCCGTCTATGTGGTAAGGGCTTTGCTAGGTCTGAACATCTTGAGAGACACCAGATTGTGCATACTAGAGAGAGACCACATCTCTGCCAACACTGTGGGAATGGCTTTTCTTCAAGATATGGTCTTAAAGTACACCAGAGGATCCACACAGGGGAAAGGCCCTATCCTTGCACATTATGTGGCAAGCGCTTTAGGCAGTTAGGAGAACTAACATCCCATTCAGCCTTGTATGCAAAAGACAAGCCTTACCCTTGCACCCAGTGCAGCAAGACCTTTGCTTTACCACTGCACCTTAAAACACACCAGCGTATCCACGATGAACAGAAACGATATGTCTGCTCCCAATGTGGGAAATGTTTTCGTAAATGATGTGGCCTCCAAATTCACCACAGGACCCACACAGGTGAAAGGCCTTACCACTGTGTGTACTGTGAAAAGAGCTTCAGTAATAAAGGAGCCCTCAAAACACATCAAGCAGAACATGACAGAAACAAAGAAACATGTTTTGCTTTGCTTTGCCTTGTCTATAAATTAACAGGTATGTTATCCTGAACAAATGTTTAAAAAAATGTAATATCATATCTGTCTTTTGACACTATAATCCTTTCCAATCACTCAGAAATCGCTACTTATATTGAGGTGACCAGCCTGACAAATGGATTAAAGAAACTGAAGAGTGCACATGCATTTGCCTGATCTGGTGTGTGATATTTAGTATGTATGATGTCAAATGTATGATTATCTTATGTAGAACATCAACAGGTAAGGAGCAAATTATGTGATCACAAAAGCCTGTCAAAAACAAGAATAAGGAAGTTGGCTCATTTTGATTCTTTGTTGTCATCTCAACCCAAGACCCCATGACTATTTTGTGCATAGGAATGGCATTGACAGTCGGAGTATATATACATTCATTTAGCAGCTTTTTGGTCATTGCCATAAATCAACAATGAAAGTCAGTTGTCAGTTTTTTCACCCTTTTCAGCAGACGAAGAGCAAAAGTGAGTTTTACTTAAGGCCGATTTATGGTCGTCCGTTTACAGACGCACAGAGACACGGAGAGCCCTCTCCGACGTTGCAAACCCTCTCTGAGCACCTCTCCGTGGCATGACGTGCACCTCCCAATTTTTTTAACTTTCCGACTCCATCAATCCGTCAATACATCAGTATTAATGCTTTACAACACCCACAACCGTCAGAGAACCACAAATGAAAACGAGTCCATCGCGGCAACTGCGTGACCACAGAGTAACGGAGACATAGAAGTATATTTCGGCCTTTAGGAAATGCAGGTTCAAGGGAACAAAAAACAGGCAGACGACCAAAGCACAGGTCGAAAGATTGAGATTGTATTATGTGTTTCTGTTGAAGTTGCCCTGACAACCTCAAGTTTTGAACCCACATCTGATCACAAATCTTCCCTTGATTAGAGGAGTATCCATTTACAATTTGTTTAACACAGTGGATGGATATGCCCATAGATTATGGCCAGAAATATGTGTCCCTAGAAATCTGGTTTGAATCATTTATATTTGAATTACTCAACATGAATAATTACATTAAAGCGAAAAATTATGCGAGAATTTGTATTTTTTGCTACTGAGCCCCTAAAGTTGTGGAGTGTAGTTCACTTTTACACCACTGTCGTTAATACATATCGCGCTTTGAGACCACCTTATGGAAAGTGGCACATGTGTATTTGTTGACAAGCTGAAGAATGAAGAAACTGAACAACATCAAAAGCCAAAGAAGCATGTTGACTGTCAAATATTATTACATGTGTCACCTCTGCCATGATGTCCTCTGCCACTAGCTTCTTATAGCTAGCAGATGGGTCTAACTGTTGTTGTGTGAGGTGGTGCCATAAAGCATTATGTAGTTCTCGTGAGAGGTGTTGCACCCTGTCCACCAAAGTAACATAGGGCAATACCACGCTGTGCCACAAGCGCCATTCTCTGTATTACATGTCAGTGTACCACCAACATTTTTTTTTTAATGAAGCTGTTTTTTTTTCAGGTAAAATTGTTACATAATGTTGCTTTAAAAACCTGACTTTTATTTCACATAGTTTAACTTCAATAAGTCCATTGGAAAACTGAATCTGAATGGCATCATTTGAAATGTAATGTATTAATTTGGAACAGAATTACAATAAACTTGAAACTGAATGTAATATAAAATGTAATTAATTTGCTCTGAAATTGTATTTGATCCTAATTGAAAATTGAACGCACTTTACAATCAGTTTCCACTTCCAGTATTTTAACGCTAATTCGACTGGCCAATTCACGTCATTTCCGGCAGTGGCTTGACAACTCGCTGAAAACAAACATCTGACAAAACCCGACTGTCGCTACACGATGGTAGTCCTTTGGGGGATAGTAGTCCCTCACATTGCGCATGCATCATTTTGCGACACTGTCGACTGCTGTCGACAGCGAAGCCGCGCATGCATGTTGACGTAGAGCCTCATGCTGTTAGCCGTTTACAACATAATTAAATATAACATTAAATATACCCACATTATGCGTTAAGACAAGCCCCATATGTTGACGTTTAAACCGTTTACAACATTATTAAATATTACGTTAAATAAACCTACATTATGCGTTAAGACAAGCCAGATATGTTGATGTTGATGTTGAGCCTTATGCTGTAAACCGTTTTGTTGTCTGAGCATGCGCGATTATGTTGAGCCTTATTCCATAAACCGTTTGTGTCTGAGCATGCGCAATGTGAGGGACTACTATCCCCCAAAGGACTACCATCGTGTAGCGACACCGACAACCGATTATGTAGCCACTCGCACAACAACTTTTCGGCACGTTCAATTATTTAGCTTAGAACTGATACAAATAAATGCCAAACGCTGAATCTGATAGTTGTTTGAATCATATTATATACACTGCTGTGCAAAAGTTTTAGGCAGGTGAAAAAATGCTGTAAACTAAGAATGCTTTGAAAAATATAAACAATAAATGTTTATTTGTATCAATTTACAAAATACAAAGTGACTGAACAAAATAAAAATCTAAATCAAATCAATATTTGGTGTCACTAGCCTTTGCCTTCAAACTATCATCAATTCTTATTGGTACACTTGCACAAAGACAGGGATTTTGTATGATTATAGTGCGGTGTAGGATCAACCAATTATACCAAACAGGTGCTAATGATCATCAATTTCACATGTAGGTTGAAACACAGTCAGTAACTGAGACAGAAACAGCTGTGTAGGAGGCTTAAAACTGGGTGAGGAACAGCCAAACTCTGCTACCAAGATGAGGTTGTGGAAGACAGTTTCATGTCAAAGGTCATATATGGCAAGACTGAGCACAGCAACAAGACACAATGTAGTTATACTGCATCAGCAAGGTCTCTCCCAGACAAAGATTTCAAAGCAGACAGAGGTTTCCAGATGTGCTGTTCAAGCTCTTTTGAAGAAGCACAAAGAAACGGGCAACGTTGAGGATCGTAGACGCAGTGGTCGGCCAAGGAAACTTAATGCAGCTGATGAAAAACACATCAAGCTTATTTCCCTTCGAAATCGGAAGATGTCAAGCAGTGTCATCAGCTCAGAACTGGCAGAAACCAGTGGAACCCAGGTACACACATCTACTGTCTGGAGAAGTCTGGCCAGAAGTGGTCTTCATGGAAGAGTTGCAGCCAAAAAGCTCTACCCCGACATGGAAACAAGGCCAAGTGACTCAACTAAGCACGAAAACATAGAAACTGGGGTACAGAAACATGGCAGCAGGTGCTCTGGACTGATGAGTCAAAATTAGAAATATTTGGCTGTAGAAGAAGGCAGTTTGTTCGCCGAAGGGCTGGAGAGCGGTACAATAATGAGCAGAGGTGTAAAAAGTACTGAAATGTTGTACTCAAGTAAAAGTACAATTACTTTGATGAAATTTTACTTAAGTACAAGTAAAATTACCCATCTAAAAATCTACTCAAGTAAAAGTAAAAAGTTGTTCATTTAAAATGTACTTGAAGTAAAAGTTACTTAGTTACTTTCAACAACTTCATGGGGGCCACTCCTATATAGTGCAAAAAAGGACAAGGGGTCATAAATCCAATACAAAAACTAGTTATTTTTAATTAAAGGAGAATCCTAAAACATTAAACATTAAACATGTCAACACAACACTTAATAACTTTTGGGAGGAAATTTCAAGACATGAACCACATGACAGCTAAAATAAAAAGTTAAAATGCCGCTGCCCCACTGTTTATTTAAACTTAGGTTACTTTACTTGTGTCCACCTTTTGAGCATTAGTCTACAAACTTCTTGTTGAGTTTGAGCAGCAGCTGATTTTCAAGGTGAGTAGAGTTCATCCGGGCTCGGTTTGCAGTGAACAGCAATGAGTCGCTCGCAGGCGGCCGAGGCAGGTAGGCCAGTATTGAGTTTCAGGGACAGTTTTTTGATATTCTGAAAGGAGTTCAGCAGATCCATATTGACTGAGATGCAGGCTAGGTACCCTTCTAACTCCCCTGTACCTGCTGACCTTCTGGACTTCATTGAGGAAAATAAATCATCTTCATCTGATGAATGTTGTCCAACTTGCTCCAGCCTCCACCATCCGGTCAAGGTGTTGTCTGACATAGACTAGACCTGTAGAATCACAAACAACATTTCTGACAATTAAGTATTGATCTGCCATCAAGAGTGCATCATAACACAGAAATAGCTATAAATAGCTACTCTAGATGACAGACCTACAGTATACAGAATTTTAGCATTATTTTCTATTTCTACATGCATCACAATTCATAATCCTCAATTCTTTCTAACCGAGAGCCCTGCGCATGAACATGAAAGACGCACACGTTGCAAAGCCACCACTTATCGTTATCAATATCTGACTAATCGTGATAAATTCCAGAAAACGACATACACATTGACACTGACTTGTCCAACTGTCTGACAAAGATGGAACGCATTCACATCGTTCCTGTTTCAGGGCATGGGAGGCAGCCAAATGATTAGCCTAATATCAGTTTATGTGGTGTATTTCATTGCTGATGACTGATCTGCAGTTTTTAACACAATATGAGAGACTGAACAAAATAATGCTATGACCTGAAACGAATGGAAGACAGGGATGGAATTATTATTAGTCTATTGGATGACTGCTGTTAACACAAGGATGGACACAAGGGGTGTACACTAGTGTATAGCTAGCCTATCGTCGACGTTAGCATACTCAGGGCAGTTGCAAGTGCTAGCCAAAATTAGGCTATAGTGCCATGAAACACATATTTTGCTTAATGGAGCAAAGCTAACAAAACAACAAAAACGCTGTATGAACTACTAATGGAAAAGAACAAATACTGTACTTACCAACACATGCTTGCGCAGATTTGAAGATCAATTTTTATAAGCAGAAAGTTCTGTCTTGCGGGGCAGGCACAGCCTACACAGCATTATATGGGCCATTCTACCGAATTGGTGCAAAGTGTGGTCCCACAACAATAAAAACTATTTACAAAACAATTAAGTATTCAGACATAGATATTTACTAAGAATATGTTATGGTCTATTTAAACCCAAGACATTAATTGAGATAGGGATAAGCTAAATATATACAAAATCATCATTTATAGGGTACTTTCTATTGGGAAGTAGCTGTCCCTAACCCTGGCATCTAAATTTCAATGTCTGTAAATAACACTTTTTAGATTTTTTTGATTTTGTTCAATGATGTAATTTCAAAGACCTTTACGATTAAGTTTAAACAGAACTTGGAAGATTTAGATTTATTGTGGGTTTAATTTAAAAAAAAAAAAAAACTATACTCAAAAAATCATGTCCATAGTTTTCATGTCACTACCAAAACACAGGAGTTTTAGTCCATTGGCTGAGCCTGTTTTTTAGCCACACCCCTGCATTTATAACCAGGCAGTGATACTGCATCCCTGTCCCTCATGGCTGATTGGTAAGTAGCTAGATCCCATACTTTTGATATAAATGTGTTCCAAAGTCTGAAAATCAGTGTGTAAACTTAAGAATTGTCACTACCGAACACCTTTTTTTCTTCAATTAAGTAAACTTTTTTGGGTTTTATGCAAAGTATTATGTTTGTTTGTGTGTACACCTCTACAACGATTTGTTTGCTAGCCATGTGCTTGCTATAATTATTTATTTATGCTCAAATTTAGCTAGAATTGTCACTACCGAAACAGTCACTACCGAAACAGTTACTACCAAAACATATGGTAAAGTTTCGGTAGTGACATGATCGTTTCGGTAGTGACAAAATGGAATGGTAAGTAGTTCAATCCCATCATTTTGAAATAAATGTGTTATGTGGACTAAATGGTAAAAATGTAGATAATGCTGATTTCTATCTGAAATTGTTCAGGAGAGAAAGAATCATAAGACAAATCCAAAGCCAAAAGGAAAAAGTGGAGCAGAGAGGCTGAGAGAATACCGACAAAGAGTGAAGGATGACCCAGTGAAACACCAATAATATTTAAGGAAGGAAAGAGAAAGAAATAAGAAACGAAAGGAAGAAGGAAAGTTGAAATGTATCAGTGATTTATCCAACAGGGAGCAAAAGAAGGTCAGAAAATCATGGAGGAAAAGACAGCAAAGGGCACAAAACATTTGTGTTTTTAATATTCCCAACCTAAAGGATGGTATGAGTTAAGGTTAAGCAAAAAGGTTGAGGAAATATGATTCAACCTTGCAAACAAAATACTGTGGTCACTACCGAAACAGTGCTGTCACTACCGAAACAGTGCAGTCACTACCGAAACACTGGATGTTTTGTAAAAAATAAAGTATATTGAGTTATCAACTAAAATGTTATGATACTGATTGGTTTAATGTATGTTCAATTTCATCAATCATCAACTCTGGAATCAATATGATCAGTATTTTGCATTTTACAAAGAAATATTGCACTTAGATTTTGATGACTTGTATAAATTGAACTTTGAAATTTGGTAAAAATTTCATTTTTATTGATTTCATTGTGAAAACCTTCAAGAAATATTTGTAAAAATACTCTTCAGAGAAGGGAAGGAAACACAATCTGAACAGGTTAATAATAATACGTTTTCTTATAGTTTATTACTATGTTTCGGTAGTGACAATTTTTGGGAGAGGAAAAACATTCCAACACATTCTGAAAATACAATATAAAAATTGACGGTTCATTTACTAGATATGTGTACTTTAGATATGGTACAATATATATATATATGGACAAAGTTTTGGGAATAAAACATACAAATTTTCTAAATATTTCCAACCTGACTTTGCTCCAATTCGGTAGAATGGCCCATATAGCTGTTGCCTCTTTTACGTTGGAAGGCAAACTGCTTGCTGAGATGTGGCCACGAGTTTTCTTCATCTTCTTTAATTTCAACAGTGGTGGAATGTAACGAAGTATTTTTACTTCGTTACTTTACTTCGTTTTTTACTAAATTTTTACGTATCTGTACTTTACTTAAGTAAAAATAATAGTGCATACTTTTTACTTTTACTCCATTACATTTTTTAGCTATTATCTATACTTTTACTCCGCTACATTTCTACAATGTGCTGTTACTCGTTACATTTTATGAACATAGTTTCGCCAAAATGTTGCCTACACAAAACTATGGATTGCGTTGCTGTTTTGGAAGTTTAAACCAATCAGGTGGCTCTATCAACTCCAATGATATCAGAGTGCGCGTTTGGCAGCAGCACTAGCGGTAGCTTTGCCTGTTATAGTTGAACATTCAGCCTGACTACTGCCTATTCAACATGGATCCAGAGTCGGCCTGAACTGAGCCCTCTGATATGAGCCACCCTTGGCCCTATTTAAAAGATATGTTCGAGTTCAAAGGCCCCAAGAATGACTCCTGGAGGTTTCAATGCGTTTCCTGTCTCCCTCAAAAAAAGGAGTTGCTAGCCTTCAATAATTCGCCCTCAAATTTAAAGTAGCATATCGAGGTAAGCAGAGTGATTGCTATGCTAAGTTAATGTCCCTGACTTTTGAATATTGATATATGTATTTAATTCGTTTACTGACATGATATTATAATGTTATCTAGCGAAATGCATGTTGACATACAGCAATAGCATAAAAAAAACATGATTGGACCTTCATTATATATTTAACGTAGTGGTAAGATAAAGCTGGTAGGTTAACTATGTCAAGCTAGCGTGCCTTGTTCTGTCCAGTTTTACAATCACATTTGTTTTTCATGTTCCATGTTTCCCTTTTTTACACGTTTACAATTAAATAAAAGATTTAAAGATAGCACATGGTGTCTTTATTGGTTTGGCTTAATGGTATTAACTTTGCAAATAATCCCTGGTAGATAACTTGTCATCCGCAGAATTGTAAGATATAGTGTGAACAGTATTACAGATGGTAGGCACAATAAGTACACCAACCTTTCCAATTAACACATGTTGTTGCTTATAATTATTACTAGTAGTGACATCTATAGAGGCATTTATTACCAGTAGCTATTTCTTTATCAAAATGGCACAGCCTAGACATTGAGAGACAACCCATTGCGTGAGTACTTTTACTTTTAATACTTAAAGTAAATTTAAAAGTAAGTACTTTTTACTTTTACTTAAGTAGGATTGTTGATGTAGTACTTTTACTTTTATCTTCCTGGGTACTTGTACTTTTACTTAAGTACTAAACTTCAGTACTTCCTCCACCACTGAATTTCAACTGGTGGAAAGTTCGGTGCTTCAGCTTGTTGGTCGTCCGTAGCTTGTTGGTAGTCCTCACTATCATCTTCCTCCCTCTATCTTTCGTGACTCGGCACCGGCGGCTTGCATTGACTCCATCATCCACTCTATGTAGCATCCACCACTGCACTCGTGCGCGATTCACGCCTTTTGGTTTCCTGCCTTGAACTATGTTTTTTTTTTACTCAGTAACGGATGTAATTTCCAATGTAGCGAAGTACAATACTTCAGTCAAAATCTACTTAAGTAAAAGTAAAATTAATGATTTAAAAAACTACTTAAAAATTACAAAGTACACAAAAAAACTACTCAATTACAGTAACGTGAGTAAATGTAATTCGTTACTTTACACCTCTGATAATGAGTGTCTGCAGGCAACAGTGAGGCATGGTGGAGGTTCCTTGCAAGTTTGGGGCTGCATTTCTGCAAGTGGAGTTGGAGATTTCGCCTGTCTGATCACCTATGTTTAAAGTATTGTGGAGCATTCAGGGACGTAATTCACAACTACTTCACACATTTTATTTAATGTTTGGAATGTCCTGAACATATTCAACCCACCTTTCATTGAGACACAATCTTTAGTTTCATCAGCAAAGTTTGATACGTGTCACATGGCAATACCCTGGCATTGGATATAATCCTTTTTCACCTGTGTGATCTGTGTGTCAAGTGTTTTTTCACAGTGAATGGCCAGAATAATTACTGCTAAACATTTTTTACCCTTTCTTTACAGTGTTCTGAACATGTTCAACCAACTTTAATGAAGACATACTCCTTTTATCAGCAGATTGTTGTGTGTTTTACTGTTTCTTACTACAATATTTGCGATATTGCCTGTTTAGTCAGTGTTCCCTATATTTAAACAAGAAAATCATACTTTTGTAACATCAGTGAATCCTTTTGAACCCATTTTGATTAATTGTCAATTTTCAGCTACAGCTTAGTCATTATTAAAGTATCCTGTACGCTTAAAATTAACTCACTATATCTTACCTTGTTTTAAAGCAAGGTAATATAATGCACAGATAACAAAATACTATTATAAAGTCTGATCTAGCGAGTAGACAGATTAGGACTTTATAATGACAAATAGGCTGCTATAACTTTCAAACACGCTTTTAACTATTTTCTCGATCATTAGGACAAATGCAACAATAAAACTCGTTCCATAAAAAAGGTTTTTATATTACCCAGTCGATTAACAGGGTTGTTTGTTGTAAAAACTTTTCATTTGATACAACAAACTCATTTTACTTCCTCGTTTCGTTTTACTTCCTGGGGTTATTGTGGGTTATCGTTGCTAGCAGAACGGAACTGACTGGACGAATGCATTCTAACCCGGATGCGCTTTCATATTTATTTATTATTTAACAAAACTTGAGTCGTATCGCAGGGCAGCGTTTCGTGATAATCTACTGTCAAACCGAATTTGAAGGACTTTTCGAGGGATTGCAGATAATACTGATCCACACCAACCTAAGTTACTCGGACACATAATAGAATAAAACTTCTTACATTGCATTACGCCATTTTCCCCACTTTTCTCATTTGTTTGGGTTGCAATGTCAAATCCCATGGAAGTCTACTCTCAGGCGAAAGAGTTTTTAAAGGAGCATGCAACGGGACTCGCATTTGTCTTCATAGCTGGTAAACGTCCTCTGCCTCGACTGATTCTCTGCTTATAATTCAACAATGAGCGTGTCTTAACTGGGCTACTAACTGAATTTACTTTTCCTACATGTCTTACTAACTAGATTGCCAGATTTTGAACTTTTACTTATAGAGTTAGAGTATTGAACGGTCTACTGTCTGTTGTGCAAAACTACCAAACTCTTGTAATGTGGTAGGTACTGGCCTTATCGCGACCCGCAGATGGATGGCTGGTGGCGTGTGCCGCAGTAAAGCCAGACTGGATGGCAAGACGGTGCTGATCACCGGAGCAAATACAGGGATAGGGAAGGAGACAGCTGTGGATTTAGCCGGCAGAGGTGGGTTCGGTTTCACCTTTGTGCTTAAAATTAACTCAGAATTATTCTGCTGCTATAAAGAAGTTATAGGCGTACAGTTGATCAGTGCAACGACTAGTCTATAAGTACAAACTATTGTGCTCCCTGTACCTCTCTAAAACCAGGTGCGAGGGTTATCCTGGCGTGTAGAGATATGGGCCGAGCGAACCGAGCTGCGGACGAGATCCGGAACCGGAGCGGGAATGGGAACGTGGTAGTGAAGCAGTTGGACCTGGAATCGTTGCAGTCTGTGCGTGCACTAGTTGCTGATGTTAAGACCAGTGAGGACCGTCTAGACATTCTCATCAACAATGCAGGTGTGCTCCTTGCTCCCATAGGCTACCAAAAGCACAATTACTCATGGAGGATCCGATGTCCTTGGCACCTAAAATTTGATTTAGTGTCAGTTAAATACTTAATTTGACTTGCATCGAGGGGTTGATTTTGCTGCAAATGTTTTCAAGCATATTACCTGTCCGGGTAGTCTCACCTCACTCCAAATGCAAAAAATTTGTAAATACTGGGCTTAAAAGTCTATGAAGCATTGCATTTTCCATGAGGTAAACCATTAGAAGACGTGGTCTTGATTATTACTTTGGCATTGGCAACAGAAAGGTCAGAAGATAGTGGTTGTACCAGCAAGAATTTGGCAAACACTAGACTGGTGTTAGGGACTCAAGACTTCCTTTGTAAATACCACAGCAAAGGCAAAAGGAGACATGATGTTTGTGCCAAAACGTAAACATTTGAAGTTGGATTTAGTGCCATTTAAATGGCAACATAAGGACAGAATATCTTAAAAATCTCTGGCCTGGGCTGCCATCACCCTTGTGGCTACATGTTAGCTCCGAATGGCCTCAGTCACCTGTTTGCTTCCAGGGATCATGATGTGTCCAAAATGGCAGACCGTGGACGGCTTTGAGATGCAGTTCGGGGTGAACCACCTGGGCCACTTCCTTCTGACCAACAGTCTGCTGGACCTGCTGAAGAAGTCCAGCCCCAGCCGTGTGGTCAATGTGTCCAGCCTGGCCCACGAGAAAGGTGCTCGATAGGGGTTTGATGTTGCAACAACTTATTATGTCCTACATATATGTACATTTCTACTTAGTCGTACACTAATTCAATTTCCATCATTGTTTCCTGAATGTGAATTTGTTATTCATTCAAATGACTATTTTTGCTTATTCTCATATACTTGCTTATTATTACCTCCACCAAGGAGCTTATGTTTTACTAGAACAGTTTGTCTGTCTGTTTGACTGTAAGCAGGATTATGCAAAAACTATCAGCCCAATTTTCATGAAATTTGGTGAAATGTTGTAGCATAGGCCCAGGAAGAACCCATTACATTTTTTAGAGGATGAGACTCATGGGATGCCTCAACGATTTTAGTTTCACTTTCACTAAGGTTGCGAGATACGACATTTGGCCTTGGCAGAGGTCTTCACTCTCTAGTTATGTCAACTCCTGTTTCAATTGGTACAGAAATGTAACTCGTTTTTTTGTCAGATACGCTATTCAGAGATTGTAGCTGTTGCTCAGCGTTCATTGTAACTTGTGGTTTACATAGGATGTTCTTTTGGCTTCCCAGGAGAAATTCACTTTGATGACATAAATTTGGATAGAGATTATGATCCTATGAAGAGCTACAGGCAGAGCAAGCTGGCAAACGTGCTCTTCAGCCGAGAGCTAGCAAAGAGCCTGGAGGGTAACTCTGTCCTACAGATATGTGCCTTTGCCTGTCGAACACACACAGACACACACACACACACACACACACACACACACAGGTTCTTGTGGTCCCTCTCTCACACACACAAATGTGGGCCAGTTGTTCACAAGCCATTGATGTGTGTGTTTTATGTATGAGGATATGACTCACTTTAATCAGCTGCCTTTCAAACACATGAGTCGACTTAACTCTTGTGCACACTAGAGAATCCTTAATCCTTAGCCTTTAGATTCCTAAGGACACACTAGAACCTCTCTCACACACACAAACACACACACACACAAACACACAGACACAAACACACATACACACACACATAAACTCACTCACTCACTCAGATGGAGCGTTCCTCAGTAACTCCGTCTCTGTCCCATACAGGCACAGGTGTGACTGTGTACAGCCTCCACCCAGGTGTGATCCGCACGGAGCTGGGTCGGCACCTGTGGCCCACCATCGCCCTCTGGAAGCGGCTGCTCTTTAATCCCCTCATGCTGCTCATCAAGTCGCCCTGGGAGGGAGCGCAGACCACCATCTACTGCGCCGTGGACGAGAGCCTGCAGAACACCAGCGGGCTCTACTACAGGTAAGCTGAGATGCGCTGATTATTAATCTAGACTTCAAGCACATAAGCAGACATACACAGACACATGTGGTGACATTCATGTTATATCTTATTTATTACAGATAAGTATTTTTTGTTCCAGGTGAAGATGTCCTAATTTGTGTGTGTGTGTTTGCAGTGACTGTGGCCCTAAGCAGGCAGCACCCCAGGCATGTGATGATGTTGCAGCTAAGAAACTCTGGGACATCAGTGCCTCAATGGTGGGACTGGCCTAAGAAGAAACTCACTCACTCATTCCCTCCCTTCCTCTATATCACACACACACACGCGCGCACACACACACACACACACACACACACACACACACACACACACACACACACACACACACACACACACACACACACACACACACACACACACACACACACACACACACTACCAAATTCGTTATAAACACACCATCCAAAGTGACTTCCCATGCTATGATGGCATGCATGTTATTAGTGTATGTGTGGAATCTCTCTGAAGTACTATCTTGCATTTAAACATTTTACTTGCATGTCGTAGTGGCCTCACAGGGCCTCAAACCCGTGGTACCAAACCTGCACCCTGACTGCAATGCCAAAGAGCCAGGCTTGTTGGCAGTCAGAACGCATCCTCAACTGACTCTCAGTGTATCCTGGAATACACTGTAAATAATGTACTTTTAACTGAATTAGTTCACTTAACATTTAATTTGTCTGTTACACTTGCAACTACTCAGATAAGATCTGCTGGTATTCTCGCTACCACTACCCCTCTCAATAGGACAACATAATGTCCCTTTACTACAAGCTTCTTCAGCGAGGTCAGATAAGAGTATTCTGTAAATACCTCTAAACCTGGTCTCATGGTCACAACCAGCCTTGTCCAAATGTGTTTCTGATCAAGTAGAGCTGATATTGGCAAAGAAGAATTTCACCTTTGACCTTTTTCTCCCCCGACATGCTTTGTGAATGTGAGCCTTAGTGTTATCGCAGGCCAGTAAGAAGATTTGTTTTTGTTGCTTTGCTGTTTTGCTTACAGCAAATACAGTATACTAATGTGCAAATACTAATAAGTAGTGATACTACTTCATCTACATCACTTGATATTCTCACAATATCTTTGTTAGCCTTAATGCTGGCACTTTAAAATGCTCCTATCATGCCTCTCTAATATTTATATGCCCTCTATATAACTTATTTATGTATTTTATAATTTTAGTACTTTTAGTAATTATACTAATTGCTATTCTTGTCTAAAGAAGCAAGTATATTGGTGCTGAGCCAAATAGTACAAAATCGTACACAAGAAATTAGAAGATTGCTGATTTGTTTCTGTTTAGTGAAGTAAACGGAATGTATCTGGATTGTCCCAGAACTCCAGTAGAGGGCAGCATATACTATATTAGAATCCTCTTGAAATGTTTCTATCTTCTGTAGATGCAACGACTATCTTTATAAATGTAATTAAATTAATGTCAGTAATAAATAAATATAAGGCACATACTGTCTCTTGTCTCATATTTGACTAGTTATTGCTGTTTTATTAAACACTACTGAGGGACCTTTGAGTACTTATACGCACATCAGGACCTACCAGACCGCAGTTCACAGCCAACAGCAAACCAAACATGCAGTGAAAGGGTTCCACCACCAGGTGACTAGCCTCCCTCAAGACTCAAGAGGACACCCAACCCCTGCTTAGTAAACAATGAATAACTAAATAAAGTTACGGCACCAGATGTTCAGTAAAAGAATGAAAAGCAGGATAAGCAGACTAAAACAGCTTTGGAAATTTCAAGGACAAAGAGCAAAAAGACACGCAACATCACTGAGGCATTACCCACAGTTTTAGGCAAAGCCTGCATGCAATGCAATTTCCTTGCACGATACAACTGAGTAGGCTATACATTGCTAAATAACCAGACTTTTATAGGGGAAAAGGGTATTCCAAATCTGAAAATCCCCAATCACCACTAGAGGCCCTCGGAAACCCTTACAATCTGAATCTGAAAATCTCACTGGGGGCCCTAACTGAAACTTCTGTCAGGGAGCCTAATTATTAGCAGTGTCCCTGTCACCGACACATACACACGCTAAACATTCAAGGACATATAGGACCTCACATATGGTATACATTTAAAGCAGTATAGGGATGCATCCGAATACGTTATTCAGGAAGGAGATAATGTGATGTAAACACATTTCTTCTACCCGAAAAAAGTCAGCTCAATGACTAACATGTCTTTGCATCAGCCACCATGATTCGATCATTGTGGATGGCCACAAGATAAAAATGCCCATTGTGTTTGCAACATATGACTTTGAATTAACTGACTAGTAATTTCATTCACTACAAATTATTGAAAAGAGATCGCTATATTCTGTTGTCGCCCACAGAGTCAGCATTTTACTGAAAGAGACGTCAATGTCATGTGCAGATTCGTTTCAAACCCAAACCCCTAAACATACACATCACCTGTCGTTTTAGCTGTATGTGTTAATTTCCTCCATAAAAAACCCCCAATGTTTTACCTTTTTATCTACGTTTTACCTTGTATTTCAGTCAAACTGGTTATTTAAACAGACAGCTAGCAGATCCAGAGGCCGCCATGTGCATGTGCACGCTTAATTCAGTTTATACGTTTTTAGTTTCGGCGGTGGAGATGTAAGAGACAGAGAGCGAGCGCAGCCCCTTGCATTATCAGACCCACACTGGCAGCAGGTGGTTGCTTGCGTGAGACTGGCAGCCAGGGACGTGCGGTCATATGAGGCAGGTGAGGCAGAGCCTGTCATCTTGAAAAGTAAAAAAAATTAAATAAAATATTTTATTAAAAAAATTATAAAATAAATATTCATATTTCTCTACTAATCTGTGGTATAGGTGTAATTTCTGCATGATTCCAATCATTTCGAACATTTTTATAATCAAAATCGCTGAATTTGCGCATGTCCTATTCAAATAGACGGGAGAAAACAAGGGACGTGCCTGTGAGTTAACCTGTATACCAACGACTAGGCAGCCCGGCAGTCAACACTACTCAAGATGCCTCAGAGTTATCCAAAGACAGGTGGCTGCCTCAGAGTTGTCCTTATTCCAAAGCAGCCTGGAAGTCAACCAGTCTCAACGTCATTTGAAAGATAACCACTAACCATTAACAATCACTAAAATACAGTGATTAATCTACAGTAATTAATCTTACTTTGTAGGCTTACTGTTACCTAATGTTTTAACCAGAATTAGCTAGCTAGCAGGTTGAAATGACATTACCACAGCTAAGGTTAGCATAATCTATCTTTAAATATGGTTAACATATTGCATGGTAAAGATAACATTAGCCGGCCCATTTTATACAGTGATTAATCTACAGTAATTAATCTTACTTTGTAGGCTTACTGTTACCTAATGTTTTAACCAGATTTAGCTAGCTAGCAGGTTGAAATAACATTACCACAGCTAAAAGTAGCATAATCTATCTTTAAATATGGTTAACATATTGCATGGTAAAGATAACATTAGCCGGCCCATTTTACATGTACAGCCCTAAAGCAAACACTATTAGCTATTTCATGTTTAAAATATAAATATATTAGCTACGTACCTTTGAAAATTTGGAGCTTTCACAGTTGGTTGAGAGGTGGAATGAGAGCGCTAAACAGAAAGTTTGAATATGCGCTCCAAGTGGGTAGCGCATTGATTGGATCAGAGTTTTGGGGGCGGGACCACCTTCCAGGCAGCCGCTGCCTTGAAGACGACGGTGAGGGCTCAAAACACCATCGAGCGCTGAAGCAGTTCTCAAAACTGGACTTTCAGTCCAAACGTGAAATGATTAATAATGGGAGACCCATGCCGGAGCTAAAAGGTATGCTTTAAGCGACGGGACAGAAGATAACTCGATCGACTTCTCACATTCAAAGCCAAATTCCTTTGAACATGTTTGGAACCTCAAGAATAAATTTGGTTTTGAACTTACAGCGGCAGCTCCGTTGATTTCCCATTATTTCTCTTGGGATTGTTTTATGTCTATGTGAAGCCATTTAACATCACACAAGTGGTTGTGATCACTTTGAACCCAAGACTGCTTTTTATTGGTGAGCTAATTTTGGAAATTAAACTTAAATTGTAGGTAAATTGTGTTTCCTGGTTGCGATGGTTATCCTGTTGCTACGTTAGCTAATTAGCTAGCTAAGGACACTTAATAACGTTGGGTTACGGCTGTAACCTTGGTTCTGTGAAGGAAAGAAAGGCTACCAGACGGCTAGCCCAGAGGGCTGGAATATAATCCGCGCATGCGCGATTTCTGAGGAAGACTTATATCAAAACAATACTCACGTAGGTGTGCCGCGTCACTCTATATAAAGCTGAGCGCGGCACACAATCGTCCTCATATAAATCCTGAACGCGAAGTCCAGAGCGACGACAAAGTCTGGCAGCCTTTCTTTCCTTCACAGAACCAAGGTTACAGCCGTAACCCAACGTTCTGTTTCAGTCAAGAAAGGCTGCCAGACGGCTAGCCCAGAGGGCTGGAATACATGTATGTCACAACGTCGCGGAGGACGGACCACCCAGCAGAGTTCAATAACGATAGGACAAAGAAATGTCTTTCAGGCTTTTATTGAACGCTGCACACAAGAGCATCCACCTGGAACTCTGTAGGATACTCAGTTAGAACTCAAAACTGCATTCCCGAATGACAAGCGGGATGTCACATTTAAGGAGTAAAACCTGGCAAAGGTCGAAGGTGAAGACCAGCAAGCTGCTTGGCAAATCTCATGCAATGGAACTCCTTTCAGGAGAGCCCACGGCGTAGCAATACCCCTTGTTGAATGGGCCACCGCAGTTGTTGGTGCAGAGAGTCCTGACAGCTCATAAGCGCACTTAATAGCCTCCACCACCCAGTGTGACAATCTCTGTTTGGAAATGGCTTTCCCTTGCTGACCTGCACCGTAGCATACAAAAAGCTGATCTGTTACCCGGAAACTTTGCGTACGATTGACGTAGCAGAGGAGGGCCCGCACTGGGCACAGACAATTCAATGTTTCATCCTCCTCTGACCCAAAGGGAGGGGGATGAAATGGGTCCAAGGCCTGGTTCAAGACCTGGTTCAAGTTCTGGGCTGAGAGGATCTTGGGCACGAAGGCTGGGTTAGGACGCAGCACAATCCCAGCCCCGTCCGGCTTGACATAGAAACAATCTGCATGCACAGACAAGGCGTGGAGTCCTCCAATGCGCTTAGCAGACGTGACAGCCAGTAGGAAGGCTACCTTCAGAGAGAGCCATTTTATATCTACATCTGCCAAGGGTTCAAATGGAGATTTTGTCAGTGCCTGGAGGACTACATTGAGTTGCCATGCAGGCACAGAGGGAAGCCGTCTTGGGCGTAGTCGCTGAGCTCCCTTTAAGAATTTTATGGACTAGTTCTTTCATATTTTGTAGGGTTGTGAAAACAATTCTTGTTTTTTTGTCTTTCCAGTAGAAGTGGGTTGTCAGAGAGTCTAGAGTTTTGAACCATTTGGCTGTGGGGGTGGTGGGAATCATCGAGAACAGGTATATGATCTGAGGGAGGGTTTTCATTTTAACTGCAGCAATTCGACCGATGAGTGTGAGTGGGAGCTTGTTCCAGCGTTTATCCCGTTTGTGGCGATTGTGGCCTTTGGTGAGGTGTACAGTGTTCTTATCCAGTGGATGAGTGACTCTCCAAAACCAAATTTTCTGAGTGTAGTGAATAAAAAAGACCAATTTACTTTGTCGAATGCTTTCTCTGCGTCAAGTGATAGAATTATGGTTTTCTGTTGTTGTTTTTGTGCAATGCTGATGAGATTGAAGAGTCTGCGGATGTTATCTGATGCGTGTCTGTTCTTAATAAAACCTGTCTGATCTGGGTGAATTAGTGAAGGGATGACTGTTTCTATCCTGGAGGCTAATGTTTTCGTGATGATTTTTAGGTCAGTGTTCATTAATGATAGAGGGCGGTAGCTAGAGGGGTGTGTTGGGTCCTTATTGGGTTTTAGTACAAGAGTGATGACTGCAGTATTCATGTGAGTGGGAATAGTGGAGGTGGTTTTGATGTCTGTGATTAGTCTGAGGAAAAGTGGTGCAAAGAGATCCCAAAAATGTTTGTAATACTCTGCTGATAATCCATCTGGTCCTTGTGATTTATTGTTAGGCATGCTGTGTAAGACTTCGGTGAGTTCTTCAGAAGAGATAGGTTGGTCTAAATAGTTTGCTTGGTCTGTTGTTAATGAGGGGAGGTCAAGATTATTTAGAAAGCTGTCGATTTCTGATTGGGTGGGTTCAGTACCGGCTGAGTACAAACTACTATAGAATTGTCGGAAGATATTGTTGATGTTTTGCGGGTCCTGAGTAGCATTGCCTGAGGAATCGAGAATGGATGGAATAAGTGATTTTTCTTTTTTATGCTGTAACATGTTTGCCAGATATTTGCCTGCTTTGTTGCTGAGATGGAATTTATCGTATCTTAGTTGTTGGATGCAGAACTGCGTTTTTTTGTTTATGATGCTGTCCAATTGTGCATTGAGTTGTCTTAGCTGGATTTGTGTTTCTTCAGAGTGGATAGTTGACTGTAGATTGCTTAGCTGTTTAATTTTTTCCTCTAGTGTCTTCTTGAATGATGAGTATGAGATTATCATGCCTTTCATGACTGCCTTGCCTGTTTCCCAAAGAGTTGATGGGGATATTTCTGGAGAGTCATTAATCTCCAGAAAAGATGCCCACTCTCTTTTGATCAGAGTGGTGAAGTCAGGGTAATCTAAAAGTGAGGAGTTGAAGCGCCATCTTGCGGAGGGTTTGGTTTGTGATGGGGTGGCTAGATTTAGGGACACAGGGGCTTGATCACTAATTATAATGGAGTGGATATTGTTTTCTGAGATATGTTGAATTAAGGAGTTGCTTACCAGGAAAAAGTCAATTCTCGAGGATGATTGGTGGACTGGGGAGAAAAATGAATAATCTTTTGATGATGGGTTTCTCACTCTCCAGCAATCGCCAAGGCCATAGTCAACCATGTATTGTTTAATTATTTCTGATGAGTGCCAGTCGTGAGTTGCTATGGTTATGTGATCGGTCAAGTGACGGAATGAGAACAGTATTAAAGTCTCCGGCTATAATAAGGTTACTTGAGTTGTTCAGCAGAGAGAAGAGGTTATGGAAAAAAGCTGGGTCATCATTGTTAGGTCCATAAACATTCACAAGAGTAAGCGTTAATTGATTGATTGAGATATTGATTATAACGAATCGTCCTTCTGGGTCTGTGGTGGATGAGTTGAGTTTGAATGGGATGTTTTTGTTGATAAGGATCGAGACTCCTCTCTGTTTACTATTAAATGTAGATGAGAATATTTTGTCAAATTGTTTGAAATGGAGATGTTGTAGCTCTGTGTCTGTTAAATGGGTTTCCTGTAAGAAGCAAATATCTGCCTTTAATTTCATAAGGTGATTGATTATTTTGATTTGCTTAGAGGAGGTATGAAAACCACGTACATTCCATGTTACAAGGTTAAGTGTATGCATAGTTGTATATATATACACTGGTGAGTGTATTAGCTGTTCCACAGGTGCACATGGAATTGAGAAATGGGGGGGGGAGGGGCAGGGGAATTGGGAGAGTAGGAGTGAAGCGTATAGCGCAGGGATGACATGTACAAGGATATGCAGGTTGACAAAGTTTTTGAAATATGATTTGTAAAAAATAAATAGCACAGATATCTCGAATAAGATCAGCATGAAGTAGCTTCATCAAATCAAAGTATTACATATTTCATTGAGATGGGTTTTTCGGGCTGGCTTGGTCAGACACAGAACATAGATAAACCAGATACACATATAAACACTAAACATGTATGAGCACAGCACATTGATAGACAAGACGCTTATCATGTATGGACACAGAACATAGATAGATAGGACACACATAGGCATACAGAAAGATAGAGGGAAAGATTGTGATGTTAGAGAGGATGAGAGATAAAGTGGAAATGTGAGACAGAGAATGATAGATGATACGGAAAGATGAGGAGAGAAAGATAGAGGTAAAGACGTTGAGAGATACAGAGGGAGGTAATGAGGCAGTAGGAGCAGATATAACATAAGCTAGGATACGACAGCAGGGTATACAGAGATTGGAGATATATTATTGGGATAGAGGATGACAGGGTAGCCAGCTACGGTATCTGAGCTACAGCCAGGTGGTCACGTTATGGTCAAGGTAGAGCTTTGGCGGACTTGAAGCACCAAATTTCCAACATTACTTCCTGGCAAATCAACTACAATATTTACTCAAATGGACTCAACATCACACACATACCTACCCATGGCTCGACCTAGAACAATCCCTATGCTCTCCGGTTTCTATCACAGACATCCCCTTCTTACCACAGTCAATAAAAAAAATGGATTTCTATCACAACATTACAATATCCTCAACTCTGACAACTTGGTGGAAAACCAACAAAATTACCAATTCTACCCTAGCACCATGCAGACTCACCCCCATTTGGCACAATCCAGACTTTCAATTGCACAATGCACCCATCTACTTCTAGCCTGGATACCAGACCGAACTTAGCCCCGCCCACTTTTTTTTGGTTGGGAAGTTCGGTCTGGCATTACTCCATTGAGGAGAAATTATCTGCGGACAGACATTGCCGTACCAATCAAATTGTCAAGGCGGGCTTTATACGATGATGGACAGATGATCAACCGTAACGTAATCAACCACGTCACCAAAGAGCTTTTGGGGTGAGTTCGTTTTCAACAAACATGGCTGCCGTTGGAGAGCTGAAATGTGGTGATTCAAGTCTGTTTTAGAAGACATTGACAGCACATTCATTTTGAAAGAGGAACAGAGAAACGCGATCAAGGCATTTGTCGATCGAAAAGATGTTTTTGCCTTCCTTCCTACGGGATCCGGTAAAAGTTTAATGTATCAGCTGGCCCCATGGTCTACGTTATGGTCATGCTACATTGCTCTGATTGGTTCTAGATATATCCAATTGAGCGAAGAGGCATTTTTTTTCCTGGTTCGGTTGAAACACGCCCCATAATCACAGCCCATTGGAGCGGTATCAGACACATATTCTGACTAGAATTATGAGTATGACATCGTCAGGCTAATCTACTTCCCCAAATGGCACCAAAAAGGAATCACCCACCTCCATCACATATTCGAAAATCATCACTTCATCTCATTCACCTCAATTATCATGAAATGCGGCATCAGGATGGACCAATTTCTCCAGTACCAACAGTTGAGATCTTTAGTCAAATTCAAAATGAAAATAACCAATAACACATTGCAGCCCTCTGAATTAAGTGAACAACTCTTAAAACTCGTGAACCAACCCAAAAAAGTTACATCTCATATATACAAACTCATCTCTACCTCTAACTGCTCAATAACACTACCCAAAACAAAATGGGAAAATGACCTGGCACTATCTCCCGACCCCAATTTCTGGACACAAATCTGCAGTAACATCTTTGCAATGACTACCAACACCAACCTACAACTCATACAATATAAGACCATTCACAGAACCCACTTCACCCGTAGTAAGATGTACAAAATGGGATTTATTGACACTGACATCTGCCCACAATGCACTTCAGGGAATACAGACTCCTATCTCCACGCCACCTGGTACTGCCAACCCGTTCACTCATTTTGGACCACCGTTATTGAAACAATATCCACCATCCTGGAATGCAGAGTCCCCTTGTCTCCAACACTTTGCCTCCTAGGAGACACTTCAGAATTCCCCCTCCTGTCTCAACACAAAATCCCAGTACTCGTCTCTCTAGCTATCACTAAGAAAATAGTCTTCCAGAACTGGTTATCCAAAACATCCTGTCATCTCAAACACTGGTCCAATCTATTATCAGAATACATATCAACAGAAGAAATTCACGTTAGGAAGAATAACGACATATGTGCCTTTAAAGACATATGGAACCCTTTTATAACCTTTCTACAAATTCAGCCGTAGCATAAACCACGCACATCCCCTTCACCCTCCCACTTCTCCAGTTTCATCTCTTTCCCCCTTTTTCCCATCTCATTGGGCTATCATATGCATAATCAGACACACACACACACAAACGCATATACACACATATGCACCCTGAATTATACCTCTTCTCTTTTTCTCTCTCCAGCTTTACTTTTTACCTTTGTTCACATACACCCACGTGCAGTCCTCAACACAATCCCCATCAATGCAGGCACATCTCATCTCCCTTAAATCAAATAGATCTCCCCCACCAATTCCTTCTCTTCCCCTGTCAACTCTTAGCTTTCCCATTACCATGGCCTGGTAAAGTATACAACAATCCTACCGCAACTGTATAATGTTTTGTGTATTTGTCTACTGGTCTGTCCGCTTGCCTGTCTGTTGGTCTGTCTACTTGTCTGTCTTTCTTTTTTTTTTTCCACACTGTACTGGTCTGTCTTTTTTTTTTTTTTTTAAATGTCTCACACTGTACTGGGGTGGGTGCTTTCGGAACGGCTTTAATTTAATTGTAACTACACTGGAATATAAATAAAGATGTCCTCCGAAGAGGGGGGGGTGGTGGCGGGCCAAAAAAAAAAAATTGTATGGACAAGGGGTTAGCTCCCACAGTTGCCATCTATACGCTCATGGCAGGCTGAAATCGCTGCAAGAAATACCTTCAAGGTCGAAGGGGACTTGCCCTGTTCAAAGAGTTCCTGCAAAAACTCAAGTACTGACGTTAGTGGACCTGACCTTGGGCATTCGTTCCGGCGTATGCACCAAGTCTTGAACGTCTCCCACCTATAAGAATACAGTGCTCTTGTAGAGGGAGCTCTAGCACTCTGCAAAGTCTGTGTCACCGCGCTGGACAATCCTTGAGCCAGGAATGTGTCCCTTTCAGTGGCCAGACCCAAAGATTGAACAGAGAGGGGTCTGGATGCCACAACTGCCCCCCTGCCTGGGATAGTAAATTCTTCCTCAGAGGGATTTCCCATGGCTCCCCTGACAGGAGGTTGTGAATCTCTGCAAACCATGGCGCTTGGTGGCGGTGTGGTGCTACCAGTAAAACCTCCAAGTTCTCTCTCCTCGTCTTCTCCAGTACTGCTGGGATGAGTGAGGTTGGAGGGAAGGCGTAAAGGAGGCCCTGAGGCCACACGTGCGCCAGTGCATCCACCCCCAAAGGAGCCTCGTTTCCGCATAAGGAGAACCACAGTGGGCAGTGGGCCGACTCCTTTGAGGCGAAAAGATCTACGCGTGCCTTCCCAAAACGAGCCCAAATCAGGTGCACTGCGGCTGGATGCAGCCTCCATTCGCTCGGATGCGGACGGCCTCTTGACAACAGGTCCGCCGCAGAGTTCAATGAGCCCGGAAGGTGTACCGCTCTGATGGAGGAGAGATGTTTGTCTACCCAAAGAAGGAGTGTTTGTGCCACTCTGTGTAGCGCTGAAGATCTCAGTCCTCCCTGGTGGTTTATTAAGCTATTGCTGACATGTTGTCTGTCCGCACTAGTACATGTTTGTTCTTTAGTGCCGGCAGGAAATGGCAGAGACATAGGTAGATTGTCCTTAATTCCAGAACATTTATGTGGGCGGAGTCCCACGGAGGATACCACACTCCCTGAGCTCCCACACCGTTCAACACTGCTCCCCAACCTGAAAGGGAGGCATCGGTGGTTAAGACCTCGCGTCGGCAGACCCTGCCTAGCTGAACTCCTCTGCTCAGATTTTGGGGTGTATTCCACCAGTGGAGAGCCCTTAAGCACCTCGATGTTATCAGAAGGAACTTGTTCCGATCTTTCACAGGGTGGAGTGCCCTGGACAAGTACCATCTCTGTATGGGTCTCATATGCAACAGGCCGAGGCGAACCACCTGAGAGGCCGCAGCCATCAGGCCCAGAAGTCTCTGGCAATCGTGGGACCGGACACTGCTTTGACCCGAGAAGTGAGAAAGGCATTGATACAAATTGACAATCCTCTGCTCTGACAGACCTGCTAACATGGTGACGGAGTCCAGACTTACCCCCAGGAAGATGATTTGTTGTGACGGATTCAGCTGGCTCTTCTCCACATTGAGAGACAGGCCTAGCTGTTGCAGGTGGGCTACGACCGCTGCTGTGTCCGACACGGCGTGCCGTCTTGATGGTGAACAAATGAGCCAGTCGTCCAGATAATTTAGCACTCTGATGCCCTGTTGGCGCAGAGGGCTCAAAGCTGCATCCATGCACTTTGTGAACGTGCGGGGTGCTAGAGATAAGCCGAATGGGAGAACATTGAATTCGAAAGCTCTGTCTGTTAGTGCGAACCGGAGGAACCGCCGATGATCGGGGTGGACAGAGACGTGAAAGTAAGCATCTCTCAGGTCTATGCTCGTGAACCAGTCCCCCACCTGGACTGACTGGATAATCTGCTTGATGAAGAGCATCTTGAAACGTAACGGCCGGAGGTAGTCGTTCAGTGGTCTCAAATCTAGTATCGGGCGGAACCCACCGTCCCGTTTCGGAACAACGAAGTAGCTCGAATAGAAGCCACTCTGCTGTTCGCTCTGCTTTATCTTTCTGATTGCCTCTTTTTCCAACAGTGTATCGATCTCTTTTTGAAGAGCCAGTTTCCGCTGTGGGTCTGGTTGGTGAGAGAAAGGAATGCCCTTGAACATGGGCGGACGGCGCTTGAACTGCAACCGGTAACCAAACATTATTATAGAAAGTACCCATGGAACAGGAGAACAACTTTCCCAAGCCACAATTTGGGCGGGGCTGAACGCATGAGTTTCCATGCACAAAGTGTCAGGAAGAGTGTGGTGGAGCCGCCGGACGAGCATTGAGGGGGTTGTAGCCGCCACGCTGTCGGGGCTTGGTGAAGGTTCCAGGGCGATGGCTTACAGCTGCGGAGGAGTGTGCAGGATGTTTCTGTACATGCTCCCGCGCATTGGGCCGGCTCTTTGAAAAAGGCACAGAGTTGCCATTCGCATGAGCGCTCGCATGACCCCACCCGGGTCGTGGGCGCTTTGCCGGCGGGGGTCTAGGCAACAGCTGGTCCCACTGTTTCTTGGACTCCCTGGACTCCTTAGCTCTGTGGAGCATTTCAACTGCTCCAGGCCCGAAGGTAAAGCCAGGACTGAGGGGCAGCTTCATCAGAGTATTCCTGTCAGGCTCTGGGAGCTTTGACTGAGCCAGCCACAGATGTCGCCGAGCCATCCACAATGAAGCAATGGAACGCCCGCTGGAGTGTGCCGCTCCTCTAGCAAGGTGAACCAGCACCTCTGAAACCTTCCTTAGCTCCTTCACCACCTCTTGTGCGGGGGCAGCAGAGAGGTCCTCTATGAGCTCCATTTGATACAGCGCCAGAACGGATATAGTGTTCATAAGGCGTGCACCAAAGGCTGTACTGTAAAATGTCCTCCTAAGCCATTTTTCAGTCGTGCGACACTGCTTATTTGGGCATGAAGGATCTTTCCCCACGAGGGCTGTAGGCGGGAGTACAAGAGCAGCTATGGAATCATCCATTGCTGGGTATGCACCAAATCCTACCTCATCCGCCCCATTGATGTTGGCAAACTGTGCCCATTGCCTCATGGTTGGGGTGGCAGCTTCAGGGTGCTGCCACACAGATGTCATTTCCCTGACAAAATCTGGTAGCACAGGGAGAGAAGATGGTGTACTTGTGGCATCTCTTGCCCTGTCAAACCGAGATGGTGGGGCCTGTGTTGTAGCTGGCATCTCCACCTTTATACGCCTAGCAGCTTTGCACATTAGGCCAATGAACTCATCATCAGAGAGTGCAGCAGAAGCGTCAGAGGGCACAGAATGTGAGGATGAGCTTTGGTCAGAGCCCAGATCCGAAGGATGAGGGGATGTTGCAGCTCGGTTGCCAATGTAATCGTCTTCAAGATTATCAGATGCAATCAGTGAAATACCTTCACAGTCATCAGTGGCCCCCCGAGGGGCAGGCCAGTGAGAAGAAAAGACACCAGCAGAATGCTCGTCTGGGGCGGCTGGGCGTCCAGTCAGCTGCTGCATCATCCCCTGCTGATTCACAGCCAGTGACGACACCTCTTTAGCCAAAGAAGTCATAGTAGTGGCCAGAGCCTCGTATGCCTCATGCTTCCTTTTTCTGTGTTTCTTACCAGAGGGGGGTGAGGCAGACTCCTTGTTTTCACCGACTTTGGTCTCAAATGAAGCTGCCTGGGGTGAACGTTGTGAACCACCATCAGAAGATGCCCTTGATGACACAGATCCATTGCCACCAGCAACTTTGTTCACTCGACTTGACAGGGTGCGAGTGGAGAATGAGGCACAGCTTGGACAGCTGGACGAGTCTGCCCTTGAAGCGACAGCATGTTCCGGGCCGAGGCACGCCAGAGGGTGTGACAGAGGGTGTGGCTGTCCTCAATCGGCATTTTTCCATTGCAGTTCGTGCAATCGTGAAAGTCAGGCATGGTATAGAGAGGAGTAATACCACTAAATTACAAAAAAGACACAATCAGTGCACTTATCTGCAACGAGCACAGATGCAATGGTACCAGACGTGGTACCAGCAATTCTGCCACAGTGGTACCAGAGATGGTACCAATAATAACAACGGTACCAGAGGTGGTCACCTCAGAGTCTGTGGTACCAGAGGTGGTACCAGCAGCCACAAGGCACAGATATTGAACCTGTAGCAGCCTATGAGAGATATAGCTAGAGAGATGTTCTCTAGATACTCTCTACCTCCCTTAAGCAATTAGGGGAGTGACTCACTCAACAGAGTGAGAGTCCCCGACAATAAGATGCTAGCCTCAGAGTCTGGTACCAGGGCTGGTACCAGTAACCACAAGGCACAGATATTGAGCCTGTAGCTACCTATGCGAGATAAGACTGAGAGATTTTCTCTAGTCAGCCAAATTACTAAATAATAAACAATAGATACTCTCTGTACAACTGTAAAAAATCTCGCCTATTATACATATACATATATTAATATATACAACGTGTACAGACTAGCAAGCTAATAGCAAGTAGGCTAGTATGTTAATTTAAACAATTCTAGCACTCAGGCGAGTGACTCACTCAATCAAAGTTCAAAAGTACTTTATTTGTCATTGTCACAAAAACAACGACAACGACAGTAGAGGCAGCAACAGACAGCTAAACATTTAAATTGCTGTGGACATTAACTGCCACAGCTAAATAATAATAAATAACAATCAATGAATAGATAAATAAATATCCCTGAGTAAATTAAAAAAAAATATATATACATTGAGGTGCATCAATAGTTGCAGGGTGGAGTGTTAAGAGTGCAGTCTATGAGGGCGGGCCGGGCCGGGCCGGGCCGGGGGGGAGGTGGGTTGGTTTTGGGTGAGCTGTTGAGAAGCCTTATTGCACGAGGGTAAAAGCTCTTTGCCATTCTGGAGGTGCGCGCTTTTGTTGATCTGAACCTTTTCCCTGACGGGAGTAGCGGGAACAGATAATGGGCAGGGTGGGAAGGGTCCGTGAGGATGCGATTTGAACGCTGCAGGCATCGGGAGGAGGAGATGGAATAGATGTCGGGCAGCTCTGCTCCGATGATCCTGCCTGCTGTTTTAATCAGCCTCTGGATGGCTGCCTGCTCCACCTTTGTGCAGCTGGAGAACAATACGTTCAGGCAGTATGTCAGCACACTCTCTATAGCGCAGCGGTAGAAGTTGCTCAGTAGTCTCTGAGGAAGGTGTTCTTTCCTCAACTTCCGGAGGTAGAAGAGGCGTTGTTGGGCTTTCCCCAAGACGGAAGCTGTGTTGTTTTCCCAGGACAACTCCTCCTTCAGCGTTAGACCCAGAAACTTAAAAGAGGTGACTCGCTCAACCTCTTCCCCGTTGATGTAGAGTGGGAGATGGTGATTGTGCTGAGCAGACTTCCGGAAGTCAATGATCATCTCTTTTGTTTTCTTTAAGTTGAGACTGAGGTTGTGCTCAGAACACCAGGCTGCCAGGTTTCCCACTTCTTGCCTGTAGGCAGCCTCATCGTTGTTGGAGATGAGGCCAAGCACTGTTGTGTCATCTGCAAATTTAAAGATGTAGTTGGATGGGCAGGAGGGAGTACAGTCATGGGTGTAGAGAGTGTATAATAGTGGGCTGAGCACGCAACCTTGTGGGGCGCCAGTGCTGATGGTCAAATTCGAAGAGTGGTGCTTCCCCAGTTGTACTCTCTGTGTGGGATTGGTCAGGAAGTCCAATACCCAGTTACACAGTGTAGCACTGAGGTTTAAGTCCTGAAGTTTGGAGATGAGTTTGCCTGGAAGGATCGTACTGAAAGCAGAACTGTAGTCTATAAATAGAATACGGATGTAAGTGTTCTTTAGCTCCAGGTGCTCCAGTGCAGTGTGAAGCAGCAGGGCTACTGCATCCTCTGTAGATCTGTTCGCTTTGTAGGCAAATTGGTGTTGGTCAAAGGAAGCTGGTGTGATGCCTCTTATGTGTTTCATGACCAGCCTTTCCAAACATTTAGCAGGTATGGGGGTGAGAGCCACTGGCCTATAGTCGTTCAGGCATGTGACCGCAGTCTTTTTTGGCACAGGTATGATGGTTGATGCTTTGAAACATGGGGGGACATGAGAAAGGGCTAGAGAGCGGTTAAAAATGTCTGTAAAAACCTCTGTCAGCTGGTCCCCGCAATTCCTTAGTACGCGGCCTGCCACACCATCTGGTCCTGCCGCTTTCCTGGGGTTGATGGTTTTCAAGCAGAGTCTGACCTCGTGGGGGCTCAGAGTGGGTGCAGCAGCGTCAGAGGGTAGGGGCAGAGGCAGCTGACCAGTGTTGTCCCTGTCGAACCGTGCATAGAACTGATTCAGCTCTTCAGACAGGGTAGCACAGCTGGACGGGGGGGATGACGCAGTCCCTTTGTAGTCCGAGATTGCCCTTATTCCCTCCCATACTTGTCTCGGATTGGTGTGAGTGTGGAAAAGTTGCTCAACACGTTGCCTGTGCTTGGCTTTTGCAGATTTTATGCCTCTCCTCAGTGCTGCCCTGGCTACGCTGTATGCTGGTGCATCACCTGATCTGTAGGCTGCGTCTCTGGCCTTTAATAGTGTACGCACCTCTCTGCACATCCATGGCTTTTGGTTGGGGAACACTCTCACAGTCCTCCTTCTTGTGACATTGTTCACGCAGAAGTTGATGTAGTCCATAACTGAAGATGTGTATTCCTCCAGTGCCCTTTTTGGGTCAACAGGAGCTTCCAGGCTGTTAAATATTGTCCAGTCCGTGCTGTCAAAACAGTCCTGCAGCTGAGGGATGGCATCCTCATTCCACACTGTTATGGACTTGGTGGCAGGCCTTGTCGCTTTTATTCTTTGTTGGTATGAGGGGTATAGAGCGAGAGTCGCACACAATATAGGGAGAAAAAGACCGTTTTCTTATTAGTAGCGACAGCTACCTTAAAAACAGTAGAGCACAAGTAATCCTAGCTAGCGCGATAGCCTGGAAAGGGGTATAGCTACCAGCTTTCAGACAACAGTCAGTAGGCACCTCGCGCTAACTGTCATAGAAATATCTTACCTTATCGCGTGAGGGATTAAAGAGGACGATTGTGTGCCGCGCTCAGCTTTATATAGAGTGACGCGGCACACCTACGTGAGTATTGTTTTGATATAAATCTTCCTCAGAAATCGCGGATTATATTCCAGCCCTCTGGGCTAGCCGTCTGGCAGCCTTTCTTGACTGAAACAGAACCTTACGAGTTAATCGGAAGAGTTCAATTTGCATGAAATGATAGCTGGTTATCTAGCTGATGTTATAGTCTCCTCGATTTAACTATTAAAATTATAATGGGAAAAGGTAGAAACCCTCAGGGTGCTTGTGCAACTTCGTAAGAAAGAGTTCATATTAACGAGTTCATATTCATGAGTGCATAATATTTACACATGAGTTCATCACAAGCTAGCAGCTGCCTACTGTATATGCACCTTACCTATGTGTGTGTAAAGAATGCTGATATGAAAAACAACCAGTAGTCAATGTGAAAGCTGCCAATTGAATGGTGATCTTAGATACTCTATTGGGTTTATGTATTTGTAAATTTGACTCTGAAAGAATCAGTGCCTCACCAGCCACGAACCTCACCGCACGTCACTGCTGGCAGCATACACTTCGGTAAGACAAAGCAATGATCATTATGCCATTATCTGTAAGAAACCTTCAAAACAGTAACCTCGTACCGTCTAGAGTAAAGGCAATTGTATTCATCTTGGCAAGTATGCTTACTCTGGCAATGATAAAAGCTTCGCTATTTTTTTTTTTCTTCATATTAATAGGCTAGCTAACATTTCACACAATGCCATTGATAAAAGAAACAGCTTGGCCAATACCGTTTCAGTCTATTGGCAAGTTTATTTGAACTTAATTGAACTTTGACAGAAAAAAAGAGAAAAAAAAACACTTTACTAGATCCTACATTCAAGTCTAGATCGACTGCTCACTGGACTCGCTGTGTCAAGCTTTTACTTTAAATGCTGACTCAAACTCTCCATTTGAGGAAATCATCATGACGCAGCAAAAACGAAAAGCTAAAACCTTCAGGAGAAGCAGTCTTGAGAGCTGAAATTAGGGATGCTTGATATAGTTGCAATCAAAATTATTCAGAATTCGGGATGCTTGATATGTGCTTTCGTCTAACTCAGAATGTATTCTCTTTCCTCACTACTGTTGAACTCTGACTTTCTTTCCCACTGCGGGTTAACAGATACAGATGGTATATGAGGTATGCTCTGACTGGAATGTGTTCTGCAAGCACACCTGTGTGAAACATGCTCACCTGGCCTGACGAATCACAGCCCTCCATTGGGCTACGGGCGGAGCTAACATGTTGAGTAATACGAATTAGGGATGCTTGATATAGTTGCAATCAAAATTATTCAGAATTCGGGATGCTTGATATGTGCTTTCGTCTAACTCAGAATGTATTCTCTTTCCTCACTACTGTTGAACTCTGACTTTCTTTCCCACTGCGGGTTAACAGATACAGATGGTATATGAGGTATGCTCTGACTGGAATGTGTTCTGCAAGCACACCTGTGTGAAACATGCTCACCTGGCCTGACGAATCACAGCCCTCCATTGGGCTACGGGCGGAGCTAACATGTTGAGTAATACGAATTTGGGATGCTTGATATAGTTGCAATCAAAATTATTCAACCCCGTTGAATAATTTTGATTGCAACTATATCAAGCATCCCGAATTTCAGCTCTCAGGACTGCTTCTCCTGAAGCTTTTAGCTCTGTGTTGACAATAAGAAGACCAAGAATCTGTGAATCTGTGCCTTCTTTGTTTGTCAAGGTGTGCATAGACAGAGTACTTTATTGATCCCCAAGGGGAAATTGTAGTATGAACTGGATTTTTACCGTTTGCTTTCATTGGTCAGGTTTATTGGCAAAATGTAAAAATTTTCTCAGCTATTTGCAATAAACAAATTACACAAGAACTGTTTAAGTAATTCAATTAAACTAATATTACAAGGGTTTTTATCCAAATTCAACACAGAATGCTACTTTTAATGACTACTGCAGTCTAAAAATGATCCAACCCTTTCATGACAAACATCTTCAGTACTTAGTAGAGCACCCTTTTGCTGTTATGACCTGCTGCAAACGTGATGCATAGCCAGACACCAGCTTCTGACAGCGTTCCTGAGGAATCTTAGCCCATTCCTCATGGGCAATGGCCTCCAGTTCAGTAATATTCTTGGGTGTGCGTTTTGCAACCGCTTTCTTCAAATCCCAACAGAGATTTTCGATGGGGTTCAAGTCAGGGGACTGTGACGGCCACTCCTGAATCTTCCATTTCTTCTTCTGAAACCAAGCCTTGGTGGACTTTGAGGTATGCTTGGGATCATTGTCCTGCTGGAAGGTCCAATGACGCCAATGAGCTTCAGCTTCATCACAGACGGCATGCCGTTTTTTCCTAAGATTTCCTGATACTTGACTGAATCCATCGTGCCCTCCAAACGCTGCAGGTTTCCACTGCCAGAGGCAGCAAAGCAGCCCCAGAGCATCACTGAGCCACCGCCATGCTTAACAGGCAGGGTGTTCTTTTCAGCATATGCTTTATTATTCTTCCTCCAGACATGCCGCTGATCCTTAGGCTGAAAAGTTCCAAACTTTGGTGGCTTATTTATATGGTTTTCAGCATATTGGAGCTGACTTTTTTTGTGCTTTTGGGTCAGTAGTGGTGTGCGTCTTGGAGTCCGGGCAAGGAACCCTTCAGTGTTTAGTTTGCGCCTTACTGTCAAACGGAAACCACAGTGCCTGCTGCCACCAAGTCTTGCTGCAGGTGTTTTGCAGTAACTCAAGGGTTTTTGACCACTTGCCTCCTCAGGAATCTGGTGGCAGCCGCTGATAGCTTCCTCTTTCTGCCACGTCCAGGTAGTGTAGCCACTGTTCCTTCAACGTTGAACTTGCAAACTATGCTTCCAACTGTATTTCTAGGGACATTCAGTGCTTTTGCTATCTTTTTTTATCCTTTTCCTTGTTTGTGCAAGGCAATGATCTCTTCTCTGAACTTTTTGGACAATTCTTTTGACTTGTGCGTTGGTACAGCTTTGATGCAAAGTCGTATTACTCAACATGTTAGCTCCGCCCGTAGCCCAATGGAGGGCTGTGATTCGTCAGGCCAGGTGAGCATGTTTCACACAGGTGTGCTTGAAGAACACATTCCAGTCAGAGCATACCTCATATACCATCTGTATCTGTTAACCCGCAGTGGGAAAGAAAGTCAGAGTTCAACAGTAGTGAGGAAAGAGAATACATTCTGAGTTAGACGAAAGCACAAATTCAGGGTAAGAATCTGATAGTAAAAGTGAGTGTAAGTAAGCCAGAAGCAGAATAGCAGTCAGCCACATACTGTATTTATCCAGTTTCCTTGTCATTTGTTTGGACTACACTATCAGGCACAATGGAAGACTACGTTTCCCAGGTGAAACAGTTTGTGAGTGAACATCCAACGGGACTGACTGTTTTCATCATAGCTGGTAAATTCTACCTCAACTGTTTTGCAGCCTCTACAGATGTTATGTTACTGTAACCACTGTGAGAGCTACCAGACAATGACTCAGCAAATTTAATCTCTAACTCCGACTTTATAAGATCTTAAGCTCAATACTGTTTGATCTACCATGAGCTATCCCTCTTTGATGGCTCAGATATATTACCAAAATGAGGGTTATTTTCCCAAGGTGTGACCTTTTTCAGAGTTTACGTTTATTGCATTTCAGAGACATTTACAATGTTCTGTCAGTTGAAGTTAGTGAAATCATGGAGAAGTTCTACTAGTTGCTACTTTTTGCACTGGACAAAATTACACTGTGCACGTTTTGGCCTCACTATCAGTGTCGATCTCGTTGTTGTGATTATGTACTCTTGGGGTGTGGTTGCCAGTATACCTTGATCCCAGTCATGTGCATTCTTGAGGAGAGATATGTAAATATCAACATGCCCTCTGCTCTGCTGAAGCTCCTTAGATTAGACTCCTCAGACCAAAAGCACCCCCCATCCCCAGAACAAATGTCAAACTCGCACAATGCATTCTGAACGTATCCCTACTTGCATAACTGGTTGTTTTAGTGAGTTGTCCCCAACCAGACAGAAACTACTTGTCTGAGCACATACGATTTTCTTTTTGTAAAGCAGGAGCTGGACTTTTTGCGCTGCGCAGATGGATGGCTGGTGGCGTATGCCGCAGTAAAGCCCGACTGGATGGCAAGACGGTGCTGATCACCGGAGCGAATACTGGGATAGGGAAGGAGACCGCTGTGGACTTAGCGAGGAGAGGTCAGTTCATTTTCACCATTGTCCTCTTGAATCAATGAGCACTCTCACACATTAACGCACCTATACAATGGCTCAGCTTGTAGATAAATAATTAATTTAGAATATTTTGTATCAGTAACATAAAAAATGTCTGCCTATCAGATTTTCGCTGGATAATGATGACTCAGCAGTTTAATGTCTTATGTTGTCTAATGATGACTAAGCTTTGTGATCTCTAAGTGAATGAATCCTTTCAAATCAACACAATCCCTCCCTCTCTCTATTTGTCCAAAACCAGGTGCGAGGGTGATCCTGGCATGTAGAGATATGGGCCGGGCGAACCAAGCTGCGGAAGCGGAGCGGGAATGGGAACGTGGTGGTAAAGCAGTTGGACCTGGCCTCATTACAGTCTGTGCGTGCACTAGTTGCTGATGTTGAGGCCAATGAGGAATGTCTGGACATCCTCATCAACAATGCAGGTGTGCTCCTTGCTCCCATACCAAAAGCACAAGCACCAATCATTGGTCAGCTTCCCTGGCATTCCAGGGCATTTGTATTTGAACTATGCAAACAAAATAGTTAAAGGTAAAACTAGACTTGAGTTAGGGACTCAAGACTGCCTTTGTAAATACCACAGCATAAGGACAACGAGACATGATGTTTATGCCCAAATGTAAACCATTTGAAGTTGGATTTAGTGCCATTTAAATGGCAACATAAGGACAGAATATCTTCAAAAATGCTTGGGCTGCCATCACCCTTGTGGCTACATGTTAGCTCCAAATGGCCTCAGTAACCTGTTTGCTTCCAGGGATCATGATGTGTCCAAAATGGCAGACCGTGGACGGCTTTGAGATGCAGTTCAGGGTGAACCACCTGGGCCACTTCCTTCTGACCAACAGTCTGCTGGACCTGCTGAAGAAGTCCAGCCCCAGCCGTGTGGGCAATGTGTCCAGCCTGGCCCATAGGGATGGTACACACATATTTAACCTTAAACCTCACCTCTATAGAATATCACTCAACTCTTCAGTAGTTTAATGGATGTTCATCCACCTTCCCAGGTAAAATTCACTTTGATGACATTCACCTGGATAAAAACTACGAGCCCGTAAAGAGCTACTGTCAGAGCAAGCTGGCCAACATTCTCTTCAGCAGAGAGCTGGCCAGGAGACTGTCAGGTGAGTGGGTCACAAACAATCACTGTCTCTGACATACCCATACTATTTAATGAATGAATGAATTCATTCATTCATTCATTCATTAATTCATTGTCTTTTTCATTAATTCCTTCTTTCTTTCACACTCCTCACACAGATCATTGTCAGATGGTCTCTCAAGCAATTCCCTCTGTCTCTCTCTCTCTCTCTCTCTCACACACACACACACACACACACACACACTCACTCACTCACTCAGATGGAGCGTTCTTCAGTAACTCCTTCTCTGCCCCATACAGGCACAGGTGTGACTGTGTACAGCCTCCACCCAGGTGTGATCCGCACAGAGCTGACCCGGCACATGGGCGAGACCCTGCCTCTGTGGAAGCTGCTAATGTACACCCCCCTGATGCTGCTCTGGCCCTTCATCAAGTCTTGTGCGGAGGGAGCACAGACCACCATCTACTGCGCCGTGGATGAGAGTCTACAGAACACCAGCGGCCTCTACTACAGGTAAGCTATGATACACACACTGTTAGTCGCACATGAGCTCTGACAACTAAACACACATGTATGCACACACACACACACATCAGTGCCACTTTTGATCAGCTGATCATACCTAAGCCAATACTTATCAAGGGTGTGGCAGTTATGTGATGAGTGTAATCTGGTGTGTCAGGAGAAGTGAGCAATGGGGAACACACAGCCCTGGGGCCTCCTGGTGGTGGCAGGATAGAGAACACCACACCTGATCTACATCTTTAATACAACACACCGTATTTACAGAGGAACATACCTTAAATTCCTCTGTGTGTGTGTGTGTGTGTGTGTGTGTGTGTGTGTGTGTGTGTGTGTGTGTGTGTGCGTGTGTGTGTGTGCGTGTGCGTGTGTATGTGTGGCCCAAAGTGACTGTGCCCCAAAGCAGCCAGAACTCCAGGCGTGTGATGATGCTGCAGCTAAGAAACTTTGGGACATCAGTACCTCCATGGTGGGACTGGCTTAAGAGAAGACACACACTCTCTCTCTCTCTCTCTCTCTCTCTCTGTCTCTCTCTTTCTCTCTCTCACACACACACACACACACACACACACACACACACACTCTCTCTCTCTCTATCTCTCTCTCTCTCACACACACACACACACACACACACATACTATCACAGACACACACACACTGATATTCACAACATCCACATTCCTAGCACACTCCACCCACTGCATACATATCATAGACATTTATTTTAGGAGATGCCTCTATTCAAATGTACTTTTTTACCACAGAGTGTTATACATTTGATAATTTCATGGTTTATGTGTTGACTTCCTGATTTCTCAAAAAGTGGTGACAATAATTACACACAGTTCTGGTGCTGTGATAGCATTACATATGTGAAGAAATGCTTTTGTGTAATGCAATAAACTGAAGATGTATTAAGGTCTCTTATTGTCCGACTATTGGTGTAATGAGAGAAATCCAGCCAAAAATGTTCGTCTGAATTATTTGACAGTTTATGTAGAAACTTTATGCTGAACTATTTGCAAGATGAAAAGAAATAACTTAAGTCATTTAGCCAGACGAAATAGCATTTTTGATTAATGATAATTAGGAGAGAATGTTCCTTCAGAATGCCACAGTCTTTCAGCTCTGCGATACATAAAGCTCCATGAGAGGTATCAAAATTTACTGGGCATACCTGAAACAATAAACACTACATATCTAGTAATTTGTAAAATTTTAATTAAAAATTGTAGATTCTAAGACTAGAAATTAAACCAGTCCCTCTACAACAGGAGAGTACTCACAACCACAGCTTTCAAACCAGAATAGGCACCAAAGAGAAGTGATATTAGGCAGCTTTGTACATCATGTCAATTATGTCCCCCAAAACTTTGGTAGCTAGTTTCAGACAAACTTGTAGCTAGTCACAAAATATCAGAGCAATGATGCCATCCCATTAACTGTGTGGTGTTGTAATCAGCATACTACGCATATACTGCCACAGAATTTAAGAGAGGATGCCATACAGACCTAGATGAACATGTTGTAAAAACACTGCAGAAGTTCAGTTCAATTCAATTTTATTTATATAGCGGCAAAACAATCAAATTGTGTCAAGGCGCTTTACAGAGCCCAGGGCCTGAACCACCCCTGGAGCAAGCACATTGGCGACAGGGGCAAGGAAAAACTCCCTGTTAATACACAACATAGGTTGGCATGCATCTATTACCTTCAATTGTTCAAATG